>NW_019154115.1:945252-1088850 GCF_002288905.1 Enhydra lutris kenyoni | reverse complement strand
GGGGGGGGGGGGGGGGGGGGGGGGGGGGGGGGGGGGGGGGGCTCACCCACAGGAAGTGGAGCCGCAGGGCTCCCTCGTGCAGCCCCGCCTGTCACCTGCCACCCTGTGCCCGCCCCCTCTTGCCCCCTTCCAGAGCCCCAGCGGGGCCACGCTCAGAGGCCAGAAGCTTTGGGAGCCTGAAGTCTACACAAGGGAGAAGAGCCTGAGGTCTCTCATAGGCAGTGCACCTTAAGTCTCCAGATCACACACTCTCTGGGGCAGGAAGACCCCTGTCCCTCCCCCGGCGTCTTCAGGCTGAAAAGACTGTGGTTGGACTGAGAGACAGGATTATAAAGGCAATGTGGAAGTGAGCCTGAAAACCCAGGTTGAGGTCTCTGTTTTTGTTTTGTCTGGTCCAGCCCTTGAGGGGTTGAGGGACCTTAATGTAGCCTCCAAGTCTCTTAGTTTTAGTTTCCCTATTGGCCACCCCCACCCCCATCTTTATAAAGGAGACGATGCTGAGAATGTTACCGGGATTTCCGGTTTGGTTGCAGGTGCCAGGTACAGGTCTGGTACCACCTTGGAAAGAGCCTAGGGTTGCCGCCCCAAACACAGCCCGAAGGAGCCAGGGCCTGACTACTCAGCAGAATATGCCTTCAGGGGGGCCTGCGCCCAGGCTAGGTAGGGAAGAAGGGATGAGTCAGCCTTGTCCACAAATTACCACCCTTACCTATGCCTGCTTTACCACTGAGTAGGGATGGTAAGAGAGATGAAAGCTGGTGCGGAAGAGAGCTAGGCCCCCAGGTGCCGGTTATGTGTGCCCCGGGTTAGAGATGGGGCACACCCATCCTTCTGAAATAGCCGCCCAAGACAGAATACTTTAGGGAGAACTGCAGAGCAGTGGGGTTGCCCCTGCTAGACCCCAACCTCCAGAGCCCTTAGGTTTGAGCCAATAAACGTTTTCAGCACTGAAGGCACCCGAGCATTCTGTTGCTTGCTGCTGATTTTATAGCTGATGGTATACACATCACCTTGAACTCTGAAGGCCAAATGCTGAGGCTGCACCTTATCCTACCGGCCTCCAATAGCAGCACCTCCAACAGCACTGACTCAGCCTCCCGGGCCTCAGTTTTTTCATCTATCAAATGAGGTGATGCCTCTAGTGCTGGGGGCAGACTGGAAACCCTCTTGTTATAGAAGGCTTCTACCCTCTCATAGGCAGACAACTTCACAGCCAGGCTCCATCCCCTGCCTCTCCAGGGGTTCCTCCTATCACCCCCAACAAATTTCTGCTCCAAACAGACCTTTTCCCTTTCCCCAAAGGTACCTTTCTCACTGCCACACTTTTCCCCATCTGCTCTGCAGCCTCCCTCCTGGCATGCATTCCTTGACCTTCCTTACCTGGCCAAGTCCCCCCAGAGCCTACCTCAAGGATCCCACACAGGAGGCCTTCCTTTCCTGATTGCCCTGGTCTAGGCAGGACGCCCCAGAAAGATTACCATGCTGGTCACAGGTCAGAGCGATTGCAGAAGTACTAGCAGGCATCCAAAGAGGCTCCCGAGTTCTCGAGTGCAGAGGTCTTCCTCCTCCCCTCACACCACCTCACCTTCTGCAGCTCCCAAGGGTGGGCGGCCAGCTTGGCTTTGGAGCCCTTGCAGAGGGCCAAGGGGACCAGGAAGCTTTTCACATGGCCCACCCCTCTTAGCCCTCACCCCAGCCTGTGGGGGGCACCCTACCATTGCCTCCACTTCCCAGGAGAACAATCTAGGGATTAGAGTTTATGAGACTCACCCAAGGCCTCACAGCCCATGAACAGAGTGCTGGGCTTCAGACCCTGGTCTGTCTGATGCCAAAGCCCATGCTCTTGACCTCCATGGGTGTCTTTTACTAACAGCCCTCTCTTAATAATGGGTTTCAGCCTTCCTTTCTCCACTTCTGCCTCCCGAACATTTCACCCCAATCCAGAGCTGGAGAAACTGAGCCTCGGGAGGTTGTTGGGGCTGGTGGTACTACTGGGGGACAGTCCAGCGCTGGCACACAGTCGTCCACGTTCACTGTGTTACTTGCATCCACTTGATGCCTCGGCTACAAGAAACAAAACCAAAGTGTCTGGTGTGGAAGAAGTGTGTTGTCTCCATATGGGGCCGGAGGCAGCGTGGTCCCCAGATGGGGTACCTCAGGGCTTCAGCGCAGCGTCTCTGTGGTTCTCCTCTATTTCTATCTCCCCCTCGGACGGCAGCAGCTCTGCTCTATGACTCCAGACAAAGCCACAAATACAAGAAGAAAAAGGCTACCTCTCCTCACATCTCATTTTCTTTGAAGTCCTCCGCACTCATCCTCCCAGGAGACCTCCCCCAGGGTCTTGTGACCAAAGTGAGCCACATGTTCATACCTCACCACTGGGAAGGAGATCCCTTGGGGTGTCATGGATGTTGGGGGCCAACCACCATGACGACCACAGCTGTGTCTCAGCCAAGTCCACAAACATGGCTGGGAACTGACTCCTGCCAGACCTTGCTAGAATTGGGGCCCAGTGTATAGGTAGCCCTGGTCTCTACCTGGAGGGACCCATGGACAGGTTCTAGAAAGATTGCTCCCAATGAGAAGTACCTTAGGGTAGAAGTTAAAGGGTGAAGTCAGAAGAGGGTGTTATTATATTCCTGAGACAGAAAGAGTAAGTGAGATGAGGCCTAGGTGGGGCACCCAGGATGGGGAGATGGATGTGAGTCATGGAGGAGGTAGAGAAGTGGGACAGACTTCTGAGTGCCCCTCAGAAAACAGAACTCTTTTCAGGCCTCCCTTAGTGACCAGCCCCCCAAAGAGGTGAATCCAGTCCAGAAAATCACAGCTTTTTAATGACAGTTCCAGTTGCTTCGAAACTCAGTTTGCCTTGAGGTGTGGGTGGCTAGGCCTCAGGTTAGGCTCTGGCCCCTCTTTTAAGGGAGAGTCCCCCTCACACAGGCAGAGCCCCTAACCTGTTTTGTCTGGTATTTGAACACATCTATCTGCCTGAAGAATTCAGGATATAGTAGGTCCAAGGATTGAGAATACAATGCAAAATCAGTTGTCACATCGATCAACCCCTCAGACCCTGGGCAGGGCTCCGCTCCAAAAGCCACTTCATTTAACCTTCTGAGCCAAATAAACAACAAAATCAATACTACTAGCCACCATCAAGGGCATCTCAGTATCTGTGGGACCTGCATACAGTTTGTGTGCTTTAGCTCACTGACTGCTTTCTACCAGGACAAGCTATTTCATTTGTGGGGTTAAGGCAAACAGAAAACGAAGACCTCTTACTAAAACGGAAAGGATAAAAATTGCCGTTAAAGACACTAAAATGTAAAGTTATCCCCTTTCTCACATTCTCTCACTCTGTTATGGTGCTTTACTTCCTATTGAATGTGCTTCTGCCCAAACCCCATCAGCTGCTGGGTTTCCTCTCCGGCCCACTGCTGGACTGAGTTCCCTGGCTAAGGACAGGGAAGTTAGCCAGTCGTCTCCCCTTCCCCAGTGAATAGGAAACCCCTGGGGTTTTGCACATTCAAGCCAAGATGTGCTTACTTGCTCTTTCTTCTCTTTCTTTCTTTCTGATTTTATTTATTTACTTGGCAGAGAGAGAGAACAAGCAAGTGGAGCAGCAGGCAGAGGGAGACTGAGAAGCAGGCTCCCCACTGAGCAGAGAGCCCGATGTGGGGCTCAACCCCAGGACTCTGGGATCATGACCTGAGCCGAAATGCTTAACCGACGGAACCACCCAGGTGCCCCAAAGATGCACTTTTCACCTGTGTCAGGAATGGGAGAAAGACTCACCCAACCTCCCACCCCCACCAAGTCACCTGCTGAATGTACTATGGTGCTGTCAGCCTAGGGCAGCGAAAGCCACTGACATGACCCATCCTGAGGTGCTACCAGGCAACCCTGAGCCTCCCCATGCCTGCGCCGTTGTTGCTAGGCAAGCTAGGAAGCTGAGAACGAACGCAGGGCAGGTAGTAGGAGCTGGGACCACATAGGAGCCAAGGCTCCGAGCCCTTCACTGTCTCATGACACTGCACTTACAAAACACAAATTCGAAGATTATATTATTAAGAATTTCAAGGGGCTTCCCAGTGGTGCAGTCGGTTGAGTGTCCGATTCTTGGTGTCCGCTCAGGTCATGATTTCAAGGGTCCTGAGATTGAGGCCCACATTGGGCTCCACACTCAATGCCAAGTCTGCCTGAGACTCTGTCTCTCCCTCTCCCTTTGCCCTTCCCCACCCACTCACGCTTGCTCTCTATCTCTCTCAAATAAATAAACCTTTTAAAAAAAGAAAGACGGCGACTGGAGAGCATTAAGACCCAAGTGCAGGGTTCTTCTGAGCAACAGGACCCTGTGCGGAGCTGCTCATCCTTGAAGCCCAATCTCTTCACTACTGCCTGTTCCCCACACAACAGTGTCACATTTTCAGACCCAAATTTGATCTTGTACCTTCCCATTGTCATCTTGCTATGACTTCCCACCATTCTTAAGACAATGGTCATTGTTCTTTTTTTAAAGATTTATTTATTTATTTTGGTGGAGGGACCTGAGTAGAGGAGGGAGAGAGAGAGAGAGAGAGAGAGAGAGAGCGCCTCAAGCAGACGCCCTGATGAGCACAGAGCCCCATGCAGGGCTTGATCCTAGGACCCTGAGATCATGACCAGAGCTGAAATGAAGAGTCGGGCACTCGACGGATGGACCCACCCAGGTGCCCCTGATGGTTGTTGTTCTTACACAGTTTACAGACCCTGTGTGATCTGGCCCCAGCCTACCTTTCAACCTCTTCTTATACAGGAAGAATATGAAGCAAGACCTTGGAGTATCCTAGAAAGGGGAACAGGCTCTAAAGAAGGAGTCTCTCAAAGCTGCTTGGTAACATCAGGAAGCCAGAAGGCCTTTACCATAAATTTCACTTGGAAATGGCATTGGCTGTGCTGCAAGGGGCATTTGTTTTGTTCCTTTCATTGCTAACATGCTGTCATAATAACATCCGTCATTATCCAGGCAGGCCAGGCAACCCATGCATCTCCTTCCCTCCTGCAGGAGCAGAGTGCACTCCCATGACATTGGCTGTGACTGTCAGGTGCCCAGTGGCTGAACTGGAATGTTCCTGTACCTGACCACTGTGGTCTGTTGATCCTGGGGGATGCCTGCAGGGTCCCTCCAGAGGCACATGTCTCCTGGATTGGGGCTCACTCTCTCAACCCCACCTACTCTGCCTTGGAATGGGAAAAATCCCACTACAGTGCACCATGAGCTTCTGCTAAGCCTTCCTTCTGGAGACATGAAACAAGGCTTGGCTCCTGCTAGTCTGGTGGGAGAGGCAGCCCAGGTGGGCAGATGTGCTGAGTGGCAGGACAGCAGTGTATGCAGAAAGAGGCAGGGTCTGCTGGGAAGTCCTTCCACAGGAGGGGATCTAGGGCCTGGTAAATGAGAAGGAACTCACTAGTGAGACCAGACAGGAAGGGGATTCCAAAAAAACTGCCATAGCCTTTTGGGGTCTCACTGTACCCGGCCCTGTGCTAAGCTCTTCATGTACCGTGGGTCTCACTTAATCCAGCAGATAAACAAACTGAGGCTCAGAGAATTCGTTTAATTATCAGAGTCCCATCCTAAGTGGAATCTTTCCTTCCTAGAGTGTGGGGCTGGAGGTGAGAGGCTGGGCCAGGGTCTGGGGCAAAAGAATGATGGGAGGGGAAAGAAGGGAAGTCCCCAGCTGAGGAGGAAGTATGGACACCAGGGGCCCAGATGGCAGGGGTTGGGACTCCCAGGTCATTCGTCTGACACTAGGAGATAGCCTTTTTCTCCCAGACCCCTGATGCTTCCTGAGGGTGTGAGTCTCAGCCCCAATAGAGATTGTTTTTCAGTTTGCACGGAGAAAGCAGTTGCGACCAGTAAGGCTTCTTTCCACTCAGACAGCTCTTCTGAGTTGACAACAAGCTTTCAGATTTACTAATTTGCGGCCACAAGAGGGTGACTCTGAGTTTCCAAGTACTGTGAGTCTTCAGAAGATGGAGTGCTGCTCAGGATCGTTGAGAGACATCAAAGAGGTGCAAAGTGGCCAGCGGGCAGCTGGCAGAGTAACTGAACAGAGAACCAGCAGCTATGGGGCAGGGGCTCCTTCAGTAAGGGCCAAGAATCACTACCACCAGCTCACTGGTCAGAGGACAGAGGCCTGCCATGGTGGAACGGCCCACAAAGGCCATCTGGAGGTTCTCAAATGACAGGAGAGAAGCCTCCCAGAAGCCCTGAGATATTTTGTAAAAAAAGTATAAGGTGAGCTTCCAACTTCCAACTCCCTGGCCCCCTCCTGACTGGGAGACGGCCAGGGAATCTGCAGAGTGTGTAGGTTTCACAAGTGAGGCAGACATACACCCTTGGGTCAGAACTCCTGCTATCATCCTAGTGCTTCATTTGGGGATGGAGAAACTGAGGCCTAGCTGGAGAGAACTCACCTGACTCCCGCGGGAAAGCCAGGATGTAACCACGTCCCACCCACCCCAGACCATGGCCCCGCCCGCCCCGCCCGTGGCCCCGCCCTCCACAGCCCGGCCCCGCCCCCACCCCGCCCAGCCTGTTTGCGTTTCCTTTTGCGCAGCTGTCTCGCTTGAGAGCTTCAGGAGTTTCTCCACATCCTCTCCCCAGTTGGGTTGGTTTTAATTTCGTCAGAAAATTACTTGTTCACAGTAAGGCCACGCTTGATTATGGCCTAATCGATGTTTACTTTTCACTGAGAACTTGGGACTCAGGGGTAGGAGACCTTGACTGCACTTGGCGGAGGGCGGGAAATTCGCGACGTTGAGACAGGAGGAAGGGATCCCGGATGTAGGCAAAGAGAAGGGCGCGCGGCAATCCCTGGAGGTAGGAAAGTTGCGGCCCCGTCCAGAGAGGCGGCTCCAGCCCTAGTCTTGGAGTAGGAACAGCGGAGTTTGAAACCTGTCCCAGCCTCGCCTCGCCAAGACTCGGTTTCCTTAACTGAAAAAACGGGGATAATGAGTCTGTGTATTTAAAGGGTTGCTCTAAATTTGAGCTTAAATAAGGGGCTTCAAATGTGCCTAGCCCAGAGGTTGAGAACATGAAAAGGCGCCCAGTCAGCACACACAGCAGGCTTCCACCCCACGGTGGTGACACGCCCTGAGAGCCGGCACTGTTGCTGCCCAAGCCGTCTGCTCTCAGGCTCTGCGGGGAAAGCCTCAAAGTCTCACTCGCTGGGCTTCTCATAGCAGAGCCAGGCCGAGGAGGGACCGGTGGCCTGAGCAGCGTGGAGAGCTTGAAGGCCGACTCTCCTTAGACCATGAGACCCCCTGTTCTCGGGATGCTGTTGTCCCGCTCCCTAGTTCCCTTCCAAGCCTGGCCCTCAGCAGCACCCTCCTCGGGGTTATCTGTAAGAAGCATGTTTTCCAATATGAAGGTTCCTCAAAAAGTTGAAAACAGAGCTACCTTATGACTGAGCAACTGCCCTACTGGGTATTTACCCCAAAGATACAAATGTACTGATCCAAGGGCACCTGCAGCCCAATGTTTATAGCAACAATGTTCACAACAGCCAAACTAGGGCCAGCCAAACTGGGCAAAGAGCCCAGATGTCCATGGAGAGATGAATGGATTAAGATGGAATATATACGCGATGGACTATTGCACGGCCATCAAAAAATGAAATCATACCATTTGCTGCTATGTGGATGGAACTACAGGGTATTATGCTGAGCAAAATAAGTCAATCAGAGAAAGACAATTATCATATGATCTCACTAATATGTGGAATTTAAGAAACAAGGCAGAGGATCACAGGGGAAGAGAGGAAAAAATGAAACAAGGAGAAATTAGAGAGGGAGACAAACCATAACCAACTCTTAATCTTAGGACACAAACTGAGGGCTGCTTGGGGGAAGGGAGTTGGAGGGTTGGGGTCACTGGGTATTGGACATTTGGGAGGGTGTGTATTGTAATGAGCACCTGGTATTTATATAAGAACGATGAATCATAGACCTGTACTCCTTAAAAAAATAATGCATTATATGTTAATTAATTGAATTTAAATTAAAAAATAGTATTGGAAAAAAAACATGTTTTCTCATCTTTTTAAAAAATGTACATTTTTATTTGGATATGATTTTAAATTTAGAGAAAAGTGTACCAAGAACTCTTGTCTCCTTTACCCAGATTTACCAGATTGTTTAACTTTTACCCCAAGTGCTTTATTACTGTTTCTCTATTTTTATACATGCATATTAATTTCTTATATTATGTTGACATGGTATCCCTTTACCCCTAATTTCTTAAATGTATGTTTCCTAAAAATAAAAACATTCTCTTACATAGCCACAGTACAATTTTTACAATGGAGATTTACACTGATTCAATGCTATTGTCAAGGCTGCACTCCTCATTCAAATCAGATTCCAGCAATTGTAATGTACCTTCAGTCTATTTTCTTCTCTCCTGCTCTCCTTCAGTCTGTGATGGTTCTTCTGTCTTGCCTTAACTTTCATGACATTGACGCTTTAGAAAACTGTAGGCCAGTCACTTTGTAGAATGTCTCTCTATTCAGGTTTGGGTCTAATCCCTTCCTCATGATGAGATTCCGATTATGCACAGACCCGGAAGTGGTTCCGATCTTGCACAGACCCCGGAAGTGGTTCTGTGTCCCTCTCAGTGCATCGTATTGGGAGGCACGTGATGTAAGCTGGTCCCATGGTGTGGGTGTGCTTTTGACTGAGATGGCGTCCACCAGTTTTCTTCACCACAAAGTTACTGTTTTCCCCTTTGTGATTCATAAGTATCTCATAGGAAAAATTTTTGAGACTATGTAAATATCTGTATCCTGTTTCTCATTGCAACTTCACCCACTAGTTTTGGCCTCCATTGATAATTTTCTAACTCCATCGTTCCAGATGTGTATGTAGTTGGCATCCTACTGAAAAGGAGAGAGTCCCCTTTCCCTCATTTGTGTGTTTATCCATTTGCTTATATTAATGCGGACTAGGGGTTATAATCTGTTACTATTGTTTATTTTGATGCTCAAACTGTCCCAGATTTGGTGAGCACGAGCCCTTCCAGGGTGTTTTCTGTTTCCTTCTGATATAGCCCTACTGCTTTTTGAGCACTTCCTCAATTTCTTGCATAAGATGCAAAGGCTTATCTTGTAGGTTACCTCCCGCCAGCTCTGCAATCCACCTTTCTCCAAGGATCTTTGGTTCCTTTCAATGGTGAGCCCAAAGCTTTTGCTCTTAACTAGTTGCTCTTTTTCTCTTGTCTCCCAGAAATGGATGGAGTAGACTTTGAGGAAAGGGTCCAGGGTTTGCATGAGCAGGTAAGCCAAGAGGTTTTAGGTCATTGCTTACACTGAACCTGTAAGAGTGCCTATTCTTTGATGGAGCCTAGAAAAGCATGAGTTCTTCTATTATTAGTATTGCTATTAATAACAATAAACATTCCCATCCATTCAGTGACGCTCACTGAGTCCCCAGTCTGTGCCAGCCTGGGAAGAGACAGGACCAGATCATAAAGCTATTACATGCCAGGCTAAGGGTTGGGACTTCGCGCTAAGGACACTAAACTGCTCTTGAAGGCCTTGATGGCTGCAGGTCCCATTTCCCTTCTCTTGAAGATTCAAGGCTCAGGTCATGCCTCCTCTAGGATGCTTCTCTCCCTGACATCGAGGACTCAGGGCAGATCACACAGAAATGGGAAAAGGAGAGAGATAATGTTTAACTGAAGAATAATCTGATGCCCTCTCCCAGCAGAAAGTTTATTACAAGCCCCAGGAACTAGCACAGGGAGTGGGGAGGAAGTGGCAAGATGTAACAAGCTGGACTTTTCAAAACTGCCAGGATGGAAAATCAGGAATCAGTGTGCTCAGAGGATCTGACTCTCCTAACGGGGACTCCCTTGGTACAAATGCAATGATTTCTTATTTGATTTTGATTTTCTTATTTGATTTTTTCTCCTTATCCACATTTTTTTAAGCATCTGGACAAGGCACAGGTTTGTGTCCTCCAAAATTTCTCTTCCATGAGACTGCCTTGTATAGTTGAGCAGGTTGTTCATTGCCCAAGGTGGGACAAACGTGAAGATGCCCTACCCATATCCCCCTTCATGGAAGGAACTGCTGCCCAGCTGTGGGGAGAGTAATCGGCAGACAGTCTCCGGTGTCAGTCCCCTCTGAGCCTGTCTTGGCTGCAGAGTGAACCAGCACCAGGCCAGGGTGAATTCTTGTGTCAGGTCCCATAGCAAGCTGGTCAGAGGGGTGCTGGGCAGCCTGTCAGAGTCCCTTGGTGCCCATTCCTGCTCATTTCTGATCACCTGGTACCTGGATTCACTTTATGTCCTGGTATTAAACCAGTCCTTCCTGGGGCACTTGGGTGACTCAGTCATTAAGCCTCTGCCTTCAGCTCAGCTTATGATCCCATGGTCCTGGGATTGAGCCCTGCATCAGGCTCCCTGCTCAGCGGGGAGCCTACTTTTTCCTCTCCCACTCCCCCTGCTTGTGTTCCCTCTCTGGCTGTCTCTCTCAGTCAAATAAATGAATAAAATCTTTAAAAGTAAAACAAAAAACAAAAAACAAAAAACCCTTCCCTTTGGATCTCAGCCCCCTGGTCTTTATTTTCCTGTGGGCCCCTCCAGCTCTCTCCCTTCTCCTTCCCAGATCCCCTTCTGAGTCAGCCAGGAGATCACTTCTTCCCTCAGTTCTGCCCTCAGAACACTTTGTTCACTTTCCCTGGCATTGGTCTTCGCCTTCCACCCTGCTCTCTGCAGGGCTCTGGGGAGCCCTGGCTTGGTCAGTGTAATGACATGCATGCCAGGGGTAGTGGAGACACTTTAGAGCTAAGGTCTCGCCCGGCAGCACCAGCTTACAGAAGAGCATGAATTCACACCAGTCCCCATCACGAAGTGTCACACTGGGGCAGTAAACAATTAGTGTGTGCCTGGCATGGAGTTAAATGCTTTATATTCACCATGTCTACGCCTCACAAAGCTGCTCAAGGATCATCACTCTGTCTTACTGCCCTCAGGAGGGAGAATGAATGTGGCCAAGGCCATGAGACCCCCAGGTCTGTTTGATTCAACACCCACCCCAACCCTGTCTTTCTACTATAACCTTGTATCTCCAGACAGACCTAAACACTGACAGTGCACAACTAGCATAGGGCGCGCTAGGAAAACCATTTCAGAAAGTCCTTTGGCAGTAAATATCAAGGGACTGCGGAGGGGTTTTTAACATGTTGACATACTGTGGGGAATTCCGTGACAAGAAATCTACTCTGAGGAAATAACAAGAAACCAAGGAAACAATTTATACACAAGATGTTCGTAACAGCATTCTTTATGATAGGGGGAAAATAAAACCCTGAAAACAACCTAAATGTCCAAGCCTAATTAAATTATGACATTGCTCTACTGGAAATATACTGTAGCCACTGAAAATATTTAGAGAGTTTAATAATAACAGGGGGAATGTGTTTATGACATAATGCCAAATAAAAATAGGTTTTAAATTATGCATACAGCTTGATCTCAACCATGACAACATACTCTGCAACTAAAACAAAAAAAGAAGGAAGTGCGAGTCTTGAGCAACCCCACTTCTCTAGTGTCCCCTGCCTGTTGGGGACATAGCTCCAACAGCGGGGTGCACTCCTGCTTTGTCTGTCTCCCTACTGGGCCGCGAGCCTCTCAGACAGCGGGCACCTGGGTCTCAGTCCTGTCTGACTGAGCAGCAGCCAAGATAGAAACTGTTTCCAAGTGGATGCGCCCCCATTGTAATATGAGTGAGCAAATGAAGGAACAGAAGGGGATGGAAGGTTGGCCCCACTCTCAGGCCACTCAACTCTTTGGAATCAGTCTTCTGAGTGGCAGGATCTTAAATTTGCCACCTCCTGCTCTGAGCCCACCGCCAACCTAAGTCTCTCCGAAAGCCTTTGGCAGCTTTGTAACCTGAGAAACGGGACAGTGTTTCCCCTGAGCAGTCCAGGTTGGGGAAGAGGAAGCATCCCCATCACCCTGGGGCAGGGGCGGGCAATGGAGCCAGATGCCTAAGCTGCCACTCGGGAATGGGCACCTTAATACAATCATTCCTGCCAGTGCTCACAGCTCTAAAATGTTAGAATTGCAAGCCCCTGTTAATATTTATAGAAACTAAGACTCAGGATACAACTTGCAACCTGGGCTAGTAAGTTGCAGAGCAGAAATTCAAACTTCTCTATCTGCAAAACCCATACCAGGACTGTAAAGGTGACCTTGGCCTGGTCCCTTCTCCTGTACGAGCCCTGGCTTCCCTTCTGGACAGCAAGGTTCCACTCTGGACAGCAAGGTGCTGACTCAGAGGGTTCAACGGTTCCTCCCCATCATCACAGATAACCCATGATGAGAAAATACTCTGATCCGACCCCAGCCCCACCCCGATTCCCTGGGAGCTGCCCGGAGACTTGGAGACTACAGGATGGCAACCATCCAAGTGAGGTCATATCCACTGACCCTTTGCAAGCAGCCTTGGTCTGGGGAAGAGCTCCTGCCCCTTCCTGGACACTGGCAGAAAGCCCAGGAGCATAGGAGCACCTCACTCACACCACAGATCCAGACGTGAGTGGCACATTGCTGGCCATTTCCCCCTGCCTTACTCTCCCTGGGCTGGCCTCTGAGGGGCATGGGAGGGGCCTTATGCTGACTTTGCTCAGCTCAGCTCAGCTCTTACAGCCAAGGAACTCCAAGAAACAGTCATCTGCCTCCAGTCCCCATACATCCTGATTGCAGGCAAACCATTGTAATCACAGCCCACATCTGCACCAAATCTCCCACTCACCTTAATCCAGTAAGGTAGCCAGGACAAGTATGCGTAGTCCCGTTTTGCAGGTGGAGAGCTAAAGGCCCAGAGAAAGCCACTAGCTCTTCACAGGCCACACAGCTAGTCAGTGGCAGAGCTGGGACTAAGCTCTAGACTCTGAAGCCGGTGTTTAGTACTCGCCAATCAGAGCCTGCATTTGTCCTATTTATGTGACACACATTTATTGTTCATTAACCCCTGCCACAGGCAGGACACCGTAGGTCTGTGAAATGGGCAAGACACAGCTTCTGCTGCAGAAGGGTTTGTAGCTGAGCGGAGCAGAGGAGGGAGGGTGGGGTCTCATGAGGGAGGTTAATAGATGAGTTGCAGAGATCACAATACAAGGGGTGAGGTGTCAGAGTGGTGGGCATACAGTGAGATGCCTGTAATACCTGCCAAATGAAAGGTAAGCTGAAGGAGTGAGTTGTTATATTAACCAGATAGAGAGAGGAGAGCAGGATGGACAGGCAGGCTGTGTTGTGGCAGCAGGAATGAGCACACGCTGTGTGACACGTGGACAGGAGACACCTCTGAAAGGAAGGAGAAATAAAGCTGAAAGTTCGGTAGGGTCACTTTTTTTTTTTTTTTTTAACTCCTTTAAATGCCAGGCCAGGAAGCTTCAGAGATCCTTTGTAGATAAAGGTCGCCATTATAATACATGTTCTCAGACCATGAATTTGGCAGCAAAATAGTGAATAATCAGGAAAACAATGGCAGCTCTGGTAGATAGGTGTGAGGAGTAGGGCCAGAGGCAGAGAGGCAGGGGAAGTTTCTAGAAAAGCCTGAGGAGGTTGGGACAGGGTCAGGCTGGCACAGAGGGATAGGGAAGGAGGGACGTGGGTGACAAGTGCATGGGCTTGGCTTCTGATACTGTTCTGACAGCGGGGGCACCCTGCTGATCAGCCTCAGCCCCACCCCATCCCAAGGGGCAGGCCTGACCCAAGCAAGAAGACTAAGAAGCCATCCAGCAGCAGGTCTCATCAGCTCTGGCTGCTACTCAGTTTCCCATCTGGATGAAACACAGCAACACAGTGAGGTGCCTGGCTTGGTGCCTGACCCACAGTGGGCACTCAACCCCCGGAGCTAACCCTAGACCCTGAGCTGCGCCTTCCAGATCCCGCAAATGCCACTTCCTCTGGATGGAGGACTGTCCTGCCCCAGATGACAGAGCTAGAGTTAGCGCCAGGAACCCCAGGCCAAGCTGCTTGTGTCCCTGATGCTAGGAGCCTCCTGCTCCATATATGTGTCTGTCTGGCCATTGTCAGCCCTCCCTGCTGGACCACACTATCCCGAGGCTGTGGCAGTAGAAACAGGGAAGGTGACTGGATATCAGATAAACCTGGCTGTGAATTCAGCTCTGTCCCTGTCCAGATGCCTGTCCTTGGCAAGTTGCTTAACTTCCTGTCCTTGGCAAGTTGCTTAACTTCTCTGGGCGTCATTTGTAGAAAAGGGCGATACTCCTGGGACAGGATGTTAAATGGGTGTTTCCTGTCATCTCAGTGTTTTGGCTGACACTGAGAGGTGAAGATGAGCGAAGACGTTAGGAGACTCCCCGTGCGGGCAGGGTCTGCCAACAGGGGCTCCAAATAGGTCCTGCACTGTTGCGCGGCATCCGCCTCCAGCTTTAGGTAGAGTTAGGGACAGAGGGGAGACCGGTGCAGGAGGATGAGCCCAGAGAGAGTTTGGAGGAATTCTGATGTATCTCCTCCTTTCCCCTCCTGCAGATTCAGAGAATCAAACATGGTGTTAGAGCTTGATCAAAAGGTCTCTCCCCGCCCCCTGCTTTTCTCAGCTCTGCTCTCCTTGGGGTGGACTCTACCCTCCGTCAGGCTCTTTCCATGTGGCTGCCCCTGGCTGTTCAAGGCTGACATCCTCATTTAGCATCCTCAGATGAAAAGGGGCACCCTTCTCCTCCAAGGCTCCAGTCAGGGTTTCCCCCGCCTAACTCTCCTTTGCCGCTTTGGGGTCGGGTGCCCACCTCTGAACCAATCACCGCGGCCAGGATGGGGTGGAGTTTCCTGATTGGCCAGATCTGTGTCACATGTCCACTCCAGGCGCCCACGTGGATCCAGAGTAGCAGAGGGAACTGAGAAAGCTGCTGTGTGAGAGGAAGGAAAGGGGTGCTGGGCAGGGGAAACATCGCATAGTTCACAGCTTCAGCCACAGGAAAGCTCGATGTCTCCTTTCCTGATTGCCCCATCGGAAGTGGCTCCTTCCCCCCTACTCGATCTCAGTAGCCTCCCGGTTTCCTTCATTGTTCTTCTTGCATTTTGTAACTATGTATTTTCTGGCTGCTTGTCTCTTCTGCTCTCCAGTGTCAGCCCCACGGCAGCAGGAAGGACTCTTGTTCACAGTTGTATCCTGCAACTAACACAGTGCCTGACACATAAGAGAGGCTTACAGAACGGTTGTGGAGGCAAGGAAGAAATGCTACCCTCCCAGTGAGTGCCCTTTCTCTAGGCAGCAGCCGTACTTAGAAGGTCCGCCACCCAACACACCCCGGGCCGCCCCAGAGCGCACTGGCACCCCATGTCTCCTACTCACCTCTCCACTCTGACTTCCCCCAATCTCACTGGTCTTGCGCCAGCGTGGGTGTCCTTAACCTGCACTCATGCCCATAAGACAAGGGTCTAGAGGGCAAAGACAAGGATCCTACCCAACCCCTCCCCCCGCCCCGCTATTTACTGTGTGGTGGTGTCTGTTATAAACAGAAGTTGGGCTTGTGTCTTCCTGAGATAAGCCACCCCGGGGGCCTAGCAAGGAAGGCCACTGCTGTCCTGCTAGGGAGGAGAGGGGGCAGGACTGCAGGACTAGCCAGTGGTGGGAGGAGGGCTCAGCCTGTCTCGGTCACTTTTGGAAGGGTCTGGATAAATGGGAGGAGCTCCTGGAACAATGGTGAAAGGTGGTGCTGTTGGAGCAAGGTGGAAGAGAACCGAGCTATACCCCAAAGGACTGGTCCAGGTTTGGGTTCTGCCTGGGCCAATTTCCCTTCATTCTCCACAAGCCATTATCTGAGTGGTCTTTACCATCCCCAGGAGGCCCACCAGGCTTTCCCTTGGGAGCTGCCCTTGGTTCTGGCTCAGACCCTCAGATGTGGAGGAACAGCACCCCCTAAAGGCCAGAAGGGTGAGACAGTGGAAATCAGCCAAGAGACCTTGAGGTCCCCCTTTGGGCTTGAAGAGCCTCATGCCAGAATCAGCCTGGGCATTTCTGAGTTGTATTTAGGGCAAGAAGCTTGAGCTTCCTAAGGTGGATTCAGTCCAACGGTTAGTGAAGATGCTCCCCACCGGCCTTCCCCAGGTGCAGGGACAGGTGCAAAGGCACCATCTGATCCCATCGGATCCCAGGTATACCTGCTCAAGTCTTCTGCCTGCCATGCCTGAGTCTCCTTAGTCCTGGGTGAGAGGTGGCTCTTTCCCTACCCTGAGCTGTGCTCAGTATTTAGGACTTTGTAAGCAACATCCGAGCAAATACTTCAGAGATGTGGGGCCCCGCAACTGGATCCCAGGATGACTTTTCTCAGAGCAGAGACTGGCTGTTCTTCGACTCCGACTTTTGTACCCCAAATCAATAGTTGGAAGCGTTAAAGCCTAGCACTAGGGAAAGGCAGTGTGGCTCTTCAGACTCCAGAGCATCTCTTCCAGGCACAGGGAAAGCATTTTGGCATCTGCTGCACTAGGCAGGTTTCTAGGCTGAAGCCTCCATCTCAGTCCAATGACCCAGAAGTTCTTTCCATGGCCTGTGTTGGAGGAGGGAGCAGGTTGACTCCAGCCGCAGGGTAGTGGATTAGTAAAACGTGGGCGATGCCCTGCAGGCACACTCAGCAGCATGAATGCGTCCTAAAATGGAACAATAAATAAATGGGAAATCAGATGAGATTCTATAACACGATACCATTTCTGTACATTAATAATACAGGCATGGGTGCATGCTGATTTTAGCATTGTACTATTGCCTTTGCTGTTCATAAAATGAATACCATCTTGTACCGGTGTAAAATATTTCAGGACTTCGCTTATTTTGGAGACACTGGGGGAATGTTTTCTCATCCAAAATTTGAACATTAACTTCATAGACCGGCATGATTATACAACATCTCACCTGTGTGAAATTTTTTTTTTAATTTGCCACTTTTGCATCTTTTGCATAGTTGAAAGCTATTTCAGTAACTACGGTAATTCAGTACCATTCAGTAATTTAACACTATTTTAATATAAAACTTGAAAATTTTATAAATTTATAGGAATAAGGTACATCAGTGAAAATGTAAAAGTATACGAGTTAATCACAAGGTATTTTTGCTCCTCAAATTATTTTTCATCTTCACATTGCCTGGCCCTGGGTTTGGAACAACATACTCATTCTACATTTGGATAAAGTTCTTATAATGTGTTAATGCTTATGATTTTCCACTTATATTTAAGAAAAATACATAATTTTCCAGGTTAAAAATATATTAAAAATATATACTCACACAGAACACATACAAGATTTCGTGCAAATAAAAACATAGGTATTAAGCACATCAGAATGTTTATCTATAGTGGAGAAGGGGAAAGAAGGAAACTAGAACATAAAAGGGAATTCACCAATTCAAAATCGAGGGAATCTCACTGAAGGGTGATAATGGGCCAAGAACACTGAGTAACTCAACCTTCCTCCTGACACCTAAGGACAAAAAAACAAAGAAACTTGCAAAGCCCCTGTCTCTAGGCCAAAGCCAAGACCATCCTCTCCAGCTGTGGGGTCCAACGTCATCCAAGAGTTTGAATCAAAAGCCTGTGGCTTTTCACCCACCCAGACATCCTACATTACAGAAAATTTCTAGAAGCTTGTAGGGAGGATGGTCAAGGCTCAAGTTTCACCCCATGACCTTGAAGACAGAGAGACGCACCCAGAGAGACCAGAAAGATGGCCTGTGGTCACAAAATTCTGTTTCTGGTCTATTTGAGTTGAACAGAAACTTCCAAGAGAATGAGTCCACCATGGCTGCGAGGACAGGAACTGGATGGGCAGGTCGCTGGCAGAGCAATGGTCAACCTGAAGCCTGCTATGCCTTTGGTCCTCTACATCCAGCTCCGAAAAGAAATTCCAAAGAGATACAAGTCTCAGATTCACAGATTCTAAGCCTGGCTTAGAGAGCTCGGAAAAAGGCCAGGCATTTTATGTCTGTGATACATTCTGTATCCCTACCTCCTGCAGCACAGGAGCCCTTGAAGAAGGCAAACTTGGGTGGACGTCTCTACCCTATCTGAAGTCCTCTGTTCATTCTCCAGCCCTCCATTCAGGGGCCAGGATGCCTGAGCCTCTACTCCCCCAGCCCTGCCTGTGAGAAAAGCTGATCAACTTGTTCTCACTAAGGTGTGAGGGTCTGAAAGGTTTCCCCTCCTCGGAAAAGTTGCAAGTTGCTCTAAGAGCCTGAAGTATGTGTATTGCTGCTGATGCTAACGAATGAAGCGCTGATGGTGGGACTTCAAGCAGCTGAGAAGCAGTTTCCAAATTAAGCCAAGAGACTGCCACCTGGCCAACTATCCCAATAACTCTTGGAGGCATTATTCCCTGCTGTTTGGTCTTGGAAGCATGCCAGTTTCATCTTGGAAGCACAAGATGAATTCAGTTTTAGTGAGTGCTATGACTTTTTAGAAGGTACATTGTGTCTAATTGAATTGATACTTATTTCCCCCATTATAAATAACATAATTATTTTCATAATATAATCAGAAGATGGATTCATCCTTCCAGGGTTTAAAATCTATTTAGAGGGGTGCCTGGGTGACTCAGTGGGTTAAAGCCTCTGCCTTCGGCTCGGGTCATGATCCTAGGGTCCTGGGATCGAGCCTGGCATCGGGCTCTCTGCTCAGCGGGGAGCCTGCTTCCTCCTCTCTCTTCCTGCCTCTCTGCCTACTTGTGATCTCTGTCTGTCAAATAAATAAATAAAATCTTAAAAAAAATAAAATAAAATCTATTTAGAGTAATATTATAAATAATATAATTATTTGACTATTTGGAGTAACATTATAAATAATATAACTATTTGATATATACTTATACAATATATTATTATGTTATTAATATATATTATATTATGTATTATAAAATAGATAATAATATAATTGTTTTCACACTATATTATTTATATAATTATTTTAAACCCTCAAAGAATAAATCAGTCTTCTGATTTAAGATGGCTTCCAGGATACCCTCTCCATCTGTGTGCCTTGATTTTGCTATGGCTTGTCATCTTGCTGTGGCAATAGGGTTGAAGACTAAGAAAATGATCCTTTTTCCAGCATTCTTTAGATGAAAGTCATGTATTTAATTGTGGATTTTGAAAGCTTCAAGGGCCTCACCATTTTGCTTCATCTGAGATAAAATTCCTGTCCTCCCACCAGCCATCACTGGTATTACCCTGGGGACCCATGGACTCTGGGCCCCATCACAGCCCTCCTCCAACCACATTCCTCTCCATAAGGAGAGTCATAAGGAGTCAACAGGATCAAAGAGATACACCCATGCAAAGCTGTGCCCCCTTTCTAGAACAAATTTCAGGTTCCTGAACCTCTGGAATAGCCTTCCCAAACTGCTTCCAAGCCTGCAAGGGCCTCTTCTTCACAACTGTGTCCTCCTGAGGGTAAACTAAACTGTTGGCATGTGCGACATAGACCCAGAGGTTGGCCAAGGGGAGCTTCGGCAGGCAGTGTGGACAGAGGTTGGACATAGTGAGCTCGGATTTCTACGTGCATGTGCACACGTTTCGTTGCAATGTAGGACAAAGCGAGGGCGGGGGGCAGGGAAGAAGAGGGAGCCCCCCCTTTTTTTAAAGATTTCATTTATTTATTTGCCAGAGAGAGAGAGAGAGAGAGAGCGAGCACAGGCAGGCAGAGTGGCAGCAGAGGCAGAGGGAGAAGCAGGCTTCCCGCCGAGCAAGGAGCCTGATGTGGGACTTGATCCCAGGACGCTGGGATCATGACCTGAGCCGAAGGCAGCCGCTTAACCAACTGAGCCACCCAGGCGTCCCGAGGGAGCCCTTTTTAAAAGTCCATGTTTCAGTGCAGTCTAAGTATTTTGTTTTAGTAAAGATTTTATTTATTTATTTCAGAGAGAGAGAGAGTAAGCATGAGTGGCATGAGGGGCAGAGGGAGAAACAGACTCCCTTCTGAGCAGGGAGCCCTATGCAGAACTAGATCCCAGGATCCTGGGACCATGACCTGAGCCAAAGGCAGACACTTAACCCACTGAGCCACCCAGGCTTCCCTATATTTCTATTTTTAAACATTTTATTGTGGAAAATCTCAAACATATCCAAAAGTAGAATAGAAGGTGGAACAGAAGAATGAACTCCCAGGTCCCAACTTCCACTTTTAGCAATTATGAATTTAGAGCCAAACTCATTTCATCTCTACCCCCATTCACATTCTCCTCTTACTCCATTTTTTTAAAGTAAATCCCAGACATTATAGCATTTCATATGTAGAATTTTTCATGTATTTCTAAAACATAAGGACTCTTGAAAAAAAAACATAACTACATCACACTTAAAAACAATTAACAATAATTTTAGTGTCATCAAATATTCAGCCAGTGTTCAAAGTTTTAATTGTCTTTATTATTTTATTATTTTTGTAAGATTTTCCTCCTTTTCTTCACCTGGCTAGCCAAGGAGCAGCCTGTGTAAACCAAACGCTGACAATGCATGGGAGCATGGACCGTGATTTTCCTACACCCACCCCCTCACCTCCTGGCTCCTACAAAGGGGACTGACTTCATAGCTTCCAGGCCCAGCAGAAGCCCAGCAGCTCTACATGCTCAGTAAATGTTCATTGGATGAACATTGCCTTTCCTTTTAAATCAACAAAATCAGCTCCAGGTCACAGCCATGCCTCTTGCCAACCAGAAAGGTAGCTGCACCATAATGAAATCTCCTTGGTGTTATTCTTTTTGTTATCCTTCTGAAGGGAAAGATTTTCCTGCCGTTAGATGTTAGATTCCTTCCTTTCCTGTTAGATGTTTATAAGAGTGATTCAAGTTATCATCACTATGGGGAAAAAAAAAAGATATCATAATTTAGAAACTCAAGGAGTCCGAGAATTTTATGACAGCTCTGGTTCTGTCGGAAAAAACAGACTCAGAGCCAGCAAGTGTTGGGCAGAGAAGGGAGGACCCCCGAGGCCAGCCCTCCACAGCAGGTCCTTGGGCCATCTCATGTTTGGCCCCTTCAGAGTTGAAGACGTACCCCCTGTTTACCCTTGGGACTCCCACCAAGGCAGGCCCAGACAGCCTGCTGGGCTTCCTTCAAGATGGGTTTCCCACAGCATGGCAACCATTCCATTCATGCCTACCTGTTGGCTCAGGCTTTGGGGTCTGCCTGCCTTGTCATGTCTGCACCGAAGGCGGCTAAAGACTGGCAGGTCACACTTGGGTGAGCTCCAAAGACAGCCTCAGCCCCCTCCCGGCCACTGGGATCCTCAGCCTCGGCTTGCATGCACACGCACTGGGGTGCTTCTCTGGGGAGAGCAGGGGAGCCCTGTGGCTGCAGCCAGCACACTCCTGGATTTGTTACACACCCCCCCCCCCCCCGCCCCCAAACAACGTTATCTTGTTGATACCACAGCCAAGGAAGCTCGTGGGCAGCTCAGGAGAAGCCTGGAAGGAGAAGTTCTGGTTTGAAAAGTTGTCAAAACACCACAGAGTCAGAGCAACTCAAGTTGGAAGAGACCTAAGGGGTGCCCCAGGGATCACCAAAGAGGCGCCTCTTCAATCTGTTGTATAAATTTAGGTACCACCGTGTACTATCTAGCTTGAAGACAGAGTTCTGATGTTAAAAAAAAAAAAAGTAGTAAGTCTGCAAAACACTCACCCTAAGGCTGTTTCGTGCCTGAGACAAGAATTCCCTTTCCTATGGCATCTCTGTCACATGACCATTCAGACTTACATGCTCCCAGAGCCAGGAGGTTCCTTATTGCCCCTAAGATGCCATTCCACTGCTGGGCAGCTCTCATGATAAGGAGCCCCCAAAGCCTCCAGGCTTCTCTGCATTGGTCCTATTCCTGTCTTCATCTCTTTGACTGGACTGCAGCCAGCTAAAGGCAGAGCTCACCTCTTTCCCCTCTCCTCCCCACCTCACCTCTACTTCTTATTAAACATCCTCAGGTCCTTGGACAGCTCCTTTGATATTTAACAGACCATTACCTGCCCTAAAGGGATTCTCTTGTCAGAAGTGAAAATGCTTTAAGGCTATCACTTCAATCTGTTGTGCTACTGATTCAAAACAGCAGTTGTTTCTCTCTTTAATGTTTTTTTTTTTTTTTTTTTTTCCTCCTAGTTGTGAGTTCTCTCCCTGTTTAAAGGTGTGAAGATGGAAGGCAGGTCCCAGCAGGTCTGAGGTTGCCTCCCCAGGCGTTTCCCAGCACTGTCCTTCGTCCCTTCCCCTCACGGAGTTTGTGGCTGTCGCGGAACCAGCAGCCTTATCTCCAGGTGGGGGGCGCAGAATTACACTGGAAAGGCTTTCTGAACTACAGGTGAAGAGGTCCGATGACCCACACCAACAGAAACAGTCTTTCAAGCTGGTGGTTTCCCACCTGACCGCCTGCACTAGAATCATCTGGAGGGCTTGTTTAAACACATTCCCGGGCCCAGCGCCAAGTTTCCCATTATCAGGAGGCAAGGGGTGCGGCCCGAGAACTTGCATTTCTAACTGGTCCCGGACGATGCCTGATGCCTCTGCTCGTGATCGTGGAACTACACGTTGAGAGCCACTGGGTGAAATGACCATGAGAAGCATTCACAAAGAAACCAAGGCTCCAAAGAACGGACGTGTTCCTAAGTGCCCAGGAGGGAAGCTTGTGGCCGGTTCTATACATTCTGCACGTAGCTTGAGCCTGAGTGCGCCCCCCACCCCCAAAGGCCTGCAGCGTCAGCCCCCAAACGGACCCTCACGGGCCTGGAAGCAGTGCGTCTGACACACAAGCCTTGCTTTGCCGACCGTTTCATCTCCGAGACCAAAGGGAACTGCTCCTCTGGACCCAATTTTGGCCATTAAAAAGGAATTGGTAAGAAAACAGCCATTTCATCTTGGCGGTGGCGACAATCAGAGAACGGAACAGCCTGCTGAGCCCCGTTGTGCCCTCAACCAGCATTTGTACGTCAAAGGCTCCTGCAGACGTGTCCGTGTCCGAGAGACCTCAACAGGGCACATTTCAAAATCCTGAGAAATACGGTTCCCGAGAAATGTGGTTCCTAAGAGAAGAGAAATACTTGAACAATAGCGGCGACCTGATTTTGCAATCCCAGACGATGCTGCTCAGGAGGAGAAGCTGAGCAGGAAACCAGAGCAGGAGGCTGGGCTGTCAGCGGGCAAAGAGGTGTGAGAATTTGGGGAGGCGTGAGGGAGCTTTTCAGGTTTTTAAATTTTTACCACCATCTGAGCATCAAAGACTGACAACAGACTGTGAAACTTCCTGGTCCAAGAGAAAGGGCAATTAAGTTTAAGGGACAGGAGCTGTCAATTGGTAGCCAAGGTCCTTGGAAAAGGGGGTTTAGTCTCTGGCATCTTAACTCCTGGCTGTGGGATTCATCTTCCCTTGCCTCCTTATCAAAGCTTTGCCCTTTTGTTGCTTAGAAAGTCACTTTATTGAGATCTTGAAATGCCAGAGTTTTCAAACCATTGTCAGCGGCTATCAGAACTTAGATAGAACTTAGATAGGCTATCAGAACTTAGAACTTTAATCAGAATGTGTGTATTTTCAGTTTTAACCTTCAAGAGGAACTGCTACAGTACCCACTGAGGTTTGACAAGAACTGTTTTATGACAGCAGGTTCCAGAGCTTTCCTTCACATTGTATTTTGGCCGTGCTTGCTTCATCTTTTTATTATTACCTAGCAAGGAAAGAATTTCCTTTTTTTTTTTTTTTCTAGTCTAAACATTCCCCATGAGAAAAACAGTCTGCTTCTGAATAATAGGCCAAAGAGGCTGTTAATAAAACGTAAAGTCTATTTAGAAATTAATGGTAGGTAAGAGTGAAAATAATTCATGTTAATCTTATTTTTGCTACCTGATAGAGCATAAAAAGCACATTGCCTTCCTGAGCTTGCTTTGAAGGAGTTGATTCTCTCCAAAATGTCTCCACTGTCTGTTGTGAGGGCAGTTGTCTTACCCTAACTGCTCATTATTCCTTTCTTGATGAGTCAACATCTTCTTCACCCCCACCTCCCATCTCCCCACCCCACCTGTCTTTTCCTTCTCATTTTGTTAATAATCCATTTTCTACATACTTCCTCAAACACAGATCTCTCCTAGGGCCGTGGATCCTCCTCAGGAGGGCACCACAGAGCCCACCACCAACCTGGCTTTCCAGCTTCCTCTTGCTCAGTCTCCTAGTTCCCAGCTCCTGCCCCCATAGTCCTTACAAGTGCGTTGGGCAGCCTGGAGCTTATTTCATTCACTGGACACCCACTGTGCCCTTACTTTCGCCCTGGGCCACAGTTTTAATAATAATAACAACAGCTAACACTTGCTGAGGACAGTGCCAGGCACTGTCCCCCTTCAAGAACTCACTTGATCCCCATAATATTAGGTAAATATATATAGTTACTCATCATTCCCAGTTAACAGTATGAAACAGATGCAGAGAGATGCAAAGTGGCTTGCCCAAGGTCAGGCTTCACAGTTGTGGAAGAGACTGATATCTAATGATTAAGTGCTTCATTAGAGGTGTGAAAGTATAGTGGGAGACAGAGGAGGCTTCATTCAGTCAGTCAGTCAGTCAGTCATGTTAGTGGTTTTGGTGCATCTATCACTTTCCAGGCATTTTTCTAGGTGCTTGGAAAACAGGAGAGAAGAAAACAAAGAATCTTGCTTTCATGGAACTTACATTCTTGTGGCAAGAAATGGACCAAAGAGAACAGACGTTATTAGTGAAGTATACAGTGTGTTTGAAGGTGGTGAGTACTATGGAATTAAAAGAAGGGCTAGGGAAAGGGGAGACAGTATTTGACAGGCTGCAGTCATATGCTGCAGGTGGTCAAGATAGCTGAATTAAGCAGGAGATCTTTTACCAAGACCTGAGGGAAGTTAAGGAGTTACCCTCTGGCTGTCTGGGGGAAGAGCATGCTTGGAAGAAGGAGCAGCTAGTGCAGAAATCCTGAGGCAGGAATATGCCGAGTGCCTGTTGTGTTTGAGGAACTAGAATAGTATCCTGTGTGGAGGGAGTGGAGTGGAGAAGGGGAAAGAGCAGGAGATGAGGTCCGAGAGACAAGAGGAGGGGGGCGAAGCCAGATTCTGTAGGACCCTGTAGCTCTCATAAGGACTTCGGTTTTCATGGAGTGAAAGGTAAAGTGGCAGGGAGCAAATCTATTCTCTGGTGCCCTCTAGAGAAGAGATTATGGAGAAGGAGGTGGAGGGTGGGGAAAGGGAGTCAAGATGGAGGCAAGAAATAAAAAGCAACAACATGAACAGAAGAGATATGCCCAGCAGGAGCAGCCAGGGGTGAGAAGTGGCTAGGCTGGAAATGGAATGAGAGAAAGAGAGAGAGAGTCAAGGACTCCAAGTCTTCCCAAGTCTCACTTAGAAGCCCAAGTGCTTTGTCTTTCACCACCCCCCCACCCCCCTACTGCCTCCTTTACAGTTTCCTCAGATTCCACTGTTGGCTCTTAAAGGGCCAGGCATCAGTATTAGCTGGGTTTTGCATCCCCAGGGCCCAGAGGGGCCGCGCGTTTGCCCCACTGCAGGGCTCTCCATTCACATTGTGATCTATGGGTGCTGTGGCTGCCCTGCCATGTTTTATTAGGGGGGCTCACTCAATGATTGTCAGAGAAAAAAAAAGGAGAGGGGAAAGAAGGAACAGAGTGTCTATGAATTAGCAGATTTGTTTGAAATCACACACCCCAAACTGGAAATAATTCATTGAAGTTCCCTTAATATTAGCATTGTATTAAAAAAAAAAAAAAACAAAAAAAAAACTATGTTAAAAAGATAACATCTACATTTTAAAATTCCTACGGATTTTTTTTGTCTTTGAGACTTAAATTGTTAAATCCATCCTCTCCCCTTTTAAATTCCTCTCATAAAAGGCAGTGTTTCTTCCTGTCTGTTTAAATCATATTCCACACTGAAATTGGTTATGTAACTTAGGAATGAAAACAATCTCATGCCTTACTTTTAGTTTGTCCCCTGGGAGGTTGGTGCAGGAAACTTATTGAGATGGAGTGGGGAATCAATAAAGTCATAACCATAAAGCAATTTAATGAACTTTTTCTTAATTAAGTGGGAAATATAAAATTCTCTTCAATAAATATATCAAGTATTAAACTATCAAGTATTAAAACGCACTCCATTTCCAACTGGTTGCTAGGCAAAGCAGGCAAAGACAAAGAGAGCTGGAAGGAAATGTAAAGATCCGCTTTGTGTGATATCTCTTCCCTAGCCCTCTGATGAGGACCCAGACCCAGGTAAGGAGAGAGTGCGGCCAGGATTGCAACGCCAGGCGCCAGGCTCCCTGGAGTGGCCGAGGTCCCGGTCTGCTCTGACACCAGCTAGTGCTTTTCCCAGACTCAGTGCTGCTGCTTCCTGCCAGAGCAGGCACAGAAAACAAAATTAGAGGCTTTCAAAACCAAGCCCTGAAAGCACTACCCAGAGCAACTAGACCAGTGGTTCCAAATGGGGTGATTTTACCCCATGGGGGACATTTGGCAACATCTGGAGACATTATCTGTCACAACTTGGGGGGGAGGGAATGCTATTGGCATCTCACCAATAGAGGCCCAGGGTGCTGCTCAACACTCTACTACACACAGGACAGCCTCCCAGCCAAGAATCAGCCCCAGTCGCCAGTTATGCTAAGGAAGAGAACCCCTGAACTAGATGGTGGCCTTCGAAACGAAGATAAAGCCAGTGAGGCGGGGCTCCCACTGTGGGGGCCAGGAACATCCCGGACTACTGGGACAGCTGCCCTGCTGATGGTCCCCGAGCTTCTGTTTCTTTCTTTCTTTTTTTTTTTTTTTTCAGATTTTATTTATTTGTTAGTCAGAGAGAGAGAGAGAGAGAGCACAAGCAGGCAGAGCAGCAGACAGAGGGAGAGGGAGAAGCAGACTTCCCGCCTAGCAGAGGGTCCCATGCAGGGCTTGATCTCAGAACCCCAGGATCATGACCTGAGCCAAAAGCAGATGGTTAACCAACTGAGCCACCCGGGGGCCCTAGAGCTTCTGTTTTATTGCATGTCCATGGTATGCCAAGCCAGGTAAGCAAGCAAGGGAAAGGACCCAGCTTCCCTGATAGGCTTCTGCCATCAAAACTCATTTTGTTGGGAGCACCTGGGTGGCTCAGTGGGTTAAAGCCTCTGCCTTCGGCTCAGGTCATGATCCCAGGGTCCTGGGATCCAGCCCCACATCGGGCTCTCTGCTCAGCAGGGAGCCTGCTTCCTCCTCTCTCTCTGCCTGTCTCGCTGCCTACCTGTGATCTCTATCTGTCAAATAAATAAATAAAATCTTAAAAAAAAAAAAAACTCATTTTGTCCTCCTCTGTGAGCCTGTTTGTCTGGGATATTATCCTGTCAGTGTCATTAGTGAGCTCCCTTCTCTCATGGGGTTTTGAATAAGGTCAACATACACTAAAGTGTTTAGAGTCCCTTTCTCTTTTGCTGACCTTTGCAGTTATAATAAAAACTTAATATGATACACATAGAAATGAGAGAGGAAATATTTTTCTGCTCTCAAAGATCTCAAGAGGGTAGCAACAGAAGTAAAAAACGGGGTAATGCAGAGGGTATGGGAATTATAAGGAAAGTCAGTGGAAAGGAAAGAGTTGAGGGCTTCAGAGGTCATCAGAAGTACTGAGTTTCTAGAAGAGGATGGGACTGGGGACTGGGGCTTAGAAAGGTGGAGACCAACTCTGGTGGCTCCACATTTTAGTTACACATGCCTGTTCCAGATCATTAATTCCTACAACCAAAATGATCTTCTCCAAGTCAATCTGACAAATCCATACAGTTAATGGTGTTTTCCAATAAACTCTGAAATGACCCACCTGGTTTCCTGCCTTTACCTCCTGGTTATATCCATCTGCAGAATGGACCTTGATCCATGGTCTAAGGTCAATTCTATCATCAGGAAGTACCCTGAGGAGCAATTCTTACATTTTGATATAATTTCACACCTTAAAAGAGTCTCAAGAGTATAACTTTGACTCGGATTCATCAACTGTTTACATTGTGCCCCATTTGCATCATTATCTCTTTCTCTTCCTCTCCATCTAGAGGATCTAGATGGACCTCTAGAGGTAGAGGGATCTACCTCCCTCTCCATGCGTTAACACACAGTTTATTTTTCTTCTGAACTGTTTGAAAGTAAGTTGCAGACATCATGTTCCTTTCTCTTCTAAATGCGTTAGTGTGTATTTCCTTAAAACAAGGACATTCTCATTAAAACCGCGGTTCAATTTTCAAAAGTAAGACTCATCATACAGTAGTATTAACTAATTACGGTACATTTCCAAATGCCAGTATTGTTCCATTATTGTCCTTTATACCTATTTTTCCTTCTTCAGGATCCAGTCTAGGATACATGTTATATCTTGCTGTCATACTTTAATCCCTTTGAAACTAGAAGGGCTCCTTGACCCTTTTTATCTTTCTTGACATGTCATGTTTGAAAACCATAGAGCAAATATTTTGTAGAACATCCCTCTCTTTTTGTCTGTCCAATGCAGTTAGATTCAGACTCTTTTTGCCAGGAATATCATAGAAATGATGGTGTGTCCTTCTCAATGACTATATCAAAAGACAAACAGTGCTAGTTTGTCCCAGTTTTTGTGATGTTAATTTTAATTACTTGGTTAAGGGGGTGTTCACCAGGTTTCTCAGCTATAAAGTTACCATTTTTCTCTTTGTAATGAAAAAGTAATTTGTGGTGACATATTTGAAACTGTAAATATAATGTTCTTTATCAAACTTTCACCCACTAGTTATAGCGTCCATTGATTTTTTTTTTAAAAGATCTATGTATTTTAGAGTGAGTGAGAGAGAGAATATGCATGTGAGCAGGGGGAGGGGCAAAGGGAGAGGGAGATATGGTCTTTTTTTTTTTTTAATTAATTTATTTATTTATTTGACAGAGATCACAAGTAGGCAGAGAGGCAGGCAGAGAGAGAGGGAAGCAGACTCCCCGAGGAGCAGAGAGCCCGATGTGGGGCTCCATCCCAGGACCCTGGGATCATGACCTGGGCCGAAGGCAGAGGCCTATAACCCACTGAGCCACCCAGGTGCCCAGGAGAGATGGTCTTAAGCAGACTCCTTGGGGAGCCGACTCTGTGCTCAATCTCAGGACCGTGAGATCATGGCCTGACCTGAAACCAAGAGTCAACCACTTAATTGACTGAGCCACCCAGGTGCCCCCATTGATGATTTCCTAACTCCTTCTTTGTTCTACAATTATCAGTGGGCATTCTGCTATATGGAGGCAGGTTCCCTCTTCCTCTCACTTATTTTTTTTAACACATTACTTTATATGCCCACAGATTCATAGATTCTTACTTTATTCAAAAGGTTATAATCTATGACCATGATTCATTTTGATGTGTGAACTATCTATATTTGGCCAGGGGGAAACCCGACAAGCTGACACCAGTGTCCTTTCGACATGTCCCCATTATTCTTCTTTTGGGAAATTTCGAGAATTCTAGTTTAGTCATTTAGTTGGCCCAACTGGCCTCTAGTTTGCTCTGACCTCATGGTTAAGTCTCAAGAACAAAATGCAAATGCGATCTAACTAGAAATGGGAATTTTCTCACAATCTGCACATGGCAACTTTATTTTAAAAGCATATAAGACTGCATTATATACTTTGATTATTTTTGCATTATTAGATGCTACTAGCTTGTAGCCCCATAACATCTCCAGCTCTTTTTCAATGTAAATTAACACTGAGGCTTCTGGTAATCATGGCTGACTGAAATCCTGCTCCAAACACATGGAAATCCTGGATAAAATATAATCTAAGACATTTAAGAATATAGACCAGAGTACAAAAGCAAGAAAGAGAAATTTCCAGGTGCTAGAAACAAAGAAGGAATAAAAACAAAGGAGGAATCTGGCCATGAAGGAATACCTCTTTAAAATGGAACTAGAAAAACACCACTCACTGATCTAAAATGGAGTGAGGAAGTATAGTACATAAGAAATTGGGATCCTGGGCACCTGGGTGGCTCAGCGGGTTAAAGCCTCTGCCTTCGGCTCAGGTCATGATCCCAGGGTCCTGGGATCCAGCCCCACATCAGGCTCTCTGCTCAGCGGGGAGCCTGCTTCCCCCTCTCTCTGTCTCTGCCTGCCTCACTGCCTGCTGGTGATCTCCGTCAAGTAAATAAATAAAATCTTTAAAAAAAAAAAGAAAGAAAGAAAGAAAGAAATTGGGATCCAAAACTATACCTGTGTGGATATATGGGAGGTACAAATTCACTCAATTGTGAAGTATAGAAACTTTAGGCTGAGACATTTAACACAGAAACCAGCCTAGAACAGATAAAACCACAGGGTTTAACAAAGGACACTTCCACAATGTTGGACATATGAGATTCCCATGAAAACAACTCTCACTAAATGTGAATTCAATCCAGATTTCCAAACTGTTACGAGGGAGAGTCAGTGGACTAACAAATAGGAATATAACTAGAAAAAACAGAATCATTTCAAAGATACTTGAACATAAATATACTTTAATATCCAAAGAGATAAAGAACATAGAGACCCCAAGGCAAGAACAGGCTAAGAGACATAAAGAAAAAACCATACACACAGCCATTGAAACCGACTGATATTATGTCTGCTCTCCCACCGTGTACCATTAGTGAATTCATTCAGTAGGTATCTACTGTGTGCTGATCACATACTGGACCACACGATGGTAAAGATATAGCTACAGCCCTCAAGAAGCCTACATTCCATTTTTTAAAAATGTAAGATAACACATTGATTTCTAAATAAACTGTTATGCTTTTTCTTTTTGTCACACATAAATTTTATAAATACTTAGCAGGTCTTTAAATCTAGCAGGATAGTAGCATTAATACAAACCATCCTCATCTCTTTCCTTCTGTAAGCATGTATTAATCGTTGTTTGCTTTGGTGGGTTGTTTGGGGGTTAGGGGGATTTTGCTGAGGTGTTACGGTCTATAATGTGGAAGACTGAAGACTACATTGTTGTGTAACAATAGCTTCATCACAGCTCCGTCTCAGCTTAGCCTAGCTTCCCTTTCCCGACCGCCATGAAGGTAGTCCACAATTAAATGTAACCAACTTTTGCATTAGCATACTCTTAGAAAATCAATCACTTGTATGATGTCACTGTCCCAGGTGGAACAAAACATCAATTCTGACAGTCCCTCAGAGGGCATAAAAGACCTTTGTTCATGATTTCAGTGTGTCCTTGTAATGGGATGGCCTTTACCTGCATTACCAAATACTACTAATGGTACAACAGAGCAGAAGTGATGTCCTCTGTTCACTGGAACCTGGTCTCAGAAGAGAGGAAAAATACCTTTGTAGAACAGAGAACTAGGTAGGGCTTTATTTTTTAAGATATGTAAAACCAAGATTAAAGGCTATGTCATTTCTAAAAATCCCTTCAACCATTTTTAAATAGTTTTATAAACTCAAATGGTTTCTTTTCTATACCTCATGAACTGTCTTTGGTTAATTTGAAATGAAGATATGGTGAACTTTAGGTAATTGTTTTTCTTTCTGCTTGGATTGAGTCTTTTTTTCCAAATAAAATTGAGATATTTTATATTTTGGTAGCTTCTCTGGAGGCCCTTAGGTAGCTGAGATACTCTCAACCAATACCAGTCATAAAAAAATTTATAGCAGCCAGGAAATCTAGCCAAATATTTATTCCACAAAACTCAATGTTGAAATGAAGCAAATTAGTTGTTATACTTCTATCAAGAATTGGATTCCAGGAGCTCCTGGGTGGCTCAGTTGAACATCCAACTCTTGATTTCAGCTCAGATCATGATTTCAGGATTGTGAGATGGAGCCCCAAGTTGGGCTCTGCTCCGGGCGTAGAGCCTACTTGGGATTCTCTCTCTCCCTCACCTCCACTCTCTTTCTCTCTCAAAACAAAAATTCGACTCTAGTTGGCTTTCCTAAATCATTTTCTGAAGAAAGAAGATTTCATACCTTAAGTAGAAATTTCTCACTTAGGAATATTGTTACACAAAAACCTTAAGGAAACAACAGCACAAATTTATTCTTACATTTAAACCAGTAAAGGAAGCTGAAAAGGCTACATACTGTATGATTCCAACTACATGACATTCTGGAAAAGGCAAAACTAGAGACAGTAAATTTGGTGGTTGCTAGGGTTTGGGATGGGGAAGGTTAATAGGCAGAGCACAGATGATTTTTAGGGCAACAAAACTACTCTGTATGATACTATAACTGTGGATACATGTCATTATATATTTGTCCAAACCCACAGAATGTGCAACACCAAGAGTAAACTCTAATGTAAACTATGGTCTTTGGTCTTGGGGTAATAATATTGTGTCAATGTATGTTCATTGATTGTAACAAATACCACCTCTAGTGCAGGATTCTGGGAAGCGGGAAGGTTGCAAATGTGGGGAGCAGAAAGTATATGGAAATTCACTATACCTTTTGCTCAATTTTGCTATGGACCTGTACATGCTCTGAAAAATAAAGCCTATCTAAAAAACAAAACAAAAAAAACCTGCAATGGAAAGAAGTAAGGCAAATATGGTATCATGGCTTTTGCCCTGAGTGTCCTGGTTTCCTTTAAATTTGTGTCACCAACTAGACACTCATTTTCTATCCTGCAAATTTCTCCAATCAGAACCACGTATGCATTGATTTGTACAAATCCTGTCCACTTTTCCATTGTGAAATAGTACCTGCAGTCAAACAATAGAAGTGATTACACCCTTTAGCCAGGATCAGCCAACAATTCAGAAAGCCACATTCTCTTTTTACTCTTATGCTGTAAGGATAAATTCAAATTCTCCTAATTCTATCAAAATAAAAAGCTTTATTTTTAGAGTTTATTAAAATCCAAAAAACCCCTTAAAAATAAATTTTTCTAGTTTGACTTAGCAGAAGATACAGAAACTCTTTTTAAGCAATTCTTTTTTTCTGTATGCTTTTAAGAGCCAATTGTTTAATACTAAATCTTCACTCAGGATAAGCTAGACTCTGCTGTGGTTAAACATATACACCCTCCCTTCCCCCAAATCTCAGGGGCTTAACACATACACAAAATCTCAGTGGCTTAACATAAAGTTTATTTCCTGATCATGTGAAGTCCACTGAGGGTCCAGCTGGTCTCCATGTGGTCACTCAGAAATCAAGGCCTCTTGGATCTTGTGGACCCATGTCAACTGAGGCCTTCTCTACAATGCCATTTAAAGGAAGTGGTTTGTCCCTGGCCCAGTCTTGGAGTGACACATACTACTGTCACTCACTTTTAACTGACCAGAAGTAGCTGTCTACCTGTAAGGGGGCTAGGAAGTATAATTTTCTCTTGATGGGAATGAAAGAACAGATATTAGTGAACACTAACAATGTCACCAAAATTCTTTTATCTGGTAATATCAAGGCTGAATATAGAATGCTAATTCTTTTTTTTTTTTTTAAGAGTTTATTTGTTTGACAAGCAGAGATCACAAGTAGGCAGAGAGGCAGAAGCAGGCTCCCCGCTGAGCAGAGAGCCTGATGCGGGGCTCGATTCCAGGACCCTGGGATCATGACCTGAGCCAAAGGCAGAGGTTAACCCACTAAGCCACCCAGGCGCCCCTAGAATGCTAATTCTTAACTCATTAAGATGAAATTAAAATCTGTATCTAATGATCTAAAACTAGATTTTGAAGAATCTAGTAATGAAAACAAATAATTATCATGCTAATCAAATTAGTTATTCCAAATATCCCAATTTCAGTAAGGCTGACAAGTAAGAAGTGAGTGATAATGGTCTACGTTTAATTTTTAAACTGTTGCGACCAGATAGGTGTTGTAGGTTAAAATGAAAACCTTGCCTTGTCCTTTAGATACCAAGGGGAGCGAGCTATCAGTATGGTATGAAAGTTTACAACTTGCATTCATACTTCACATCAGCAAAGATGGGGATGGGAGAGAGGTAGGCAGATGCTGTCAGTTCTATCAGAAAAGAGCTTCAGGTTTTCCCAAATATTCATTAAGGACTCATTAAGCCTCCAGAATGCTATGTGTGCCATAGAGGTTACAACTTTAGCCTGGGGAAAGATTAACAGAATACATAACTGACATCTTCCCCCCACAAATAAAAGTAATTTTTTAAAAAAGAAAGAAAAACCAGAGCACCTGGGTGGTTCGGTCATTAAGCGTCTGCCTCTGGCTCGGGTCATGATCACAGGGTCCTGGGATCAAGCCCCGCTTCAGACTCCCTACTCAGCAGGAAACCTGCTTCTCCCTCTCCCACTCCCCCTGCTTGTATTCCCTCTCTGGCTGTCTCTCTCTCCCTCTCTCTGTCAAATAATAAAGTATCTTTAAAATATTTAAAAAATTTTAAAAAAAGAAAGAAAAACTATCTGCGGGTAAGGGTTAGAAAACACAAATTCCTCACCTTCTCACTTTTCTTATTCCTTTCAAGGATAAATAAATTGATCTCCACAATAAGGTTAAAACTGACCATTTAGGTATAGACAAATACTTACCAAGTATGATTTTACTTTCAGTATACCAGATACTGAGCTCTACTGGTGTTAACTAACCAGCTCTACTGATTTCAACCTCTGTAATTCTTTTTTTTTTTTTTTAAGATTTTATTTATTTATTTGAGAGAGGAGAGAGAGGAGGAGCAGGGGTGGGGAGGGAGAGAAGGAGATGGAGAAGCAGACTCCTGTGGAGTGGTGAGCCTGACCTGGGGCTTGAACCCAGGACCCTGCGATCATGACCTGAGCCAAAGGCAGACGCTCAACTGACTAAGCCACCCAGGTGCGCTGACCTGTGTAATTCTTATGATTATTTCTAGCATCAAACAGCAAGACCACATTTGTTACACAGCAACTGAAATATGTCAGGTATACATGCAATTGTAACATGATTCTCTTATCGAAAAGGAAAAAACACAATAACAATATACATCAAGAATAATTCAAGGTTGGAGAGCACTCACTACACAAATATAGGAATGGATAACGTAAGACGATGTATAATTCAACAAAACCTATTCTAAATTCTAGGTCTATCTGGGAGATGAAAGAAAAACAAACAAACATATAGAAAGATAGGACATTTCATTTTTAATCAGTCAAAAATGAAGAGTTCTGGACAATGTCAAATTCCACACACCATAATGCTATCGTTACACATTAAATATAATTACTATCTATACATATGCAAAAATATAAAGTTCTATTTCATACAATAAAACCCTTTATAGAAACCATTTTAAAAGTAAGCAGAACTTCTCAACATTAAAATGTGAGGTATAAGTCCTTCTAAGGTTCCTTTAAAGGTTTTAAAACAAAATGCTAAATCTAAAAACAATGTCCTTTTTGTCAGTTCCCAAGTTAAATCTACTTAAAAGAAAAGAAAAACTGATAGCTCAGTCACATACTATTTAAATAATATTGTTCAGGCATCTCTAAAATCCTCCATTTTTTCAAGTATGGATATAGAACTCAAATATCCCACAATACAGTACTAAACAGATGGAATATTTAGGAAAGACTTTGTTGTCATATGGCACAATATTGTTTTATTTTTTCAATACATTTTGAAATAAATACCAGGTTTTGTTTCATTTTTCTTCTAAAAGGCCAAAATTACAATCTACATTTAAGATAATTTTGACTGTGGTAAGACTTGAGTGTAAAATAGAATATCAATATTTTATCACAAAAGTAAAGCTGGTAACAAATTATAAAAGAAGACAGTATTCTATTCAGATCTACCCAGGGATTAAAGCTCATCATGATAGAAATATTCATCATGAAGCTGTCTGCCATAATCTGTAGCTTCACTGGTAAGAAACAAGTCCTGGTTCTCCAGAATCTCCGCTTCCGAGAGCTTTCTGTCACTATTCAAATCCATTTCATCAATTAGGTGAAGAGCCTTTAAAACAAAACAAATCAAGTATAATAAGTATTTTCAGCAAGATGTTCACGTTTCAATGTGATCTGATTTGTCAACATTTAGGTATGCCAAGTACTCACTACTGTCTGAGTATCTCAAAATATTACATTTTATAACCAGGGCTGTCTATAGCTTTTCTCATTATCCTTTTTCTTAATTTCTGCTAGGCTCTGCCTCCTCCCCACTCAAATCCTATTTAGGATATCTCAAGGTGAAGCCAAATTAACAAATAAACAACTCTGTTCCTTCCTTCTTCGGCTTCAGTCTTTGCACTTTCTTTCCTACCAGTAGCACCTAACTTGGGGGAGAAAGAAGGGGATATAAAGTCCTTTTGTGACACTCACCTCCTCTTGAGCAATGCCCTGGTTATTGGGTACTACCCAAGACAACAGCTCTTGGGGATCAAGCCTGCCGTCAGTATCTTTGTCATAATCATTCAGGAATCTATCTTTCTCAACCAGTATCCACTCTGGATCTTCATTTGCTGCTTAATGGCAAAAATAAAACACACTATACATACACAAGAATGTAACATGTAGCCAATGAGAAGTACATCCCTAGAATAAAGGAAATGAACTCAAACCTCACTATAAAGGAAGCCTGACAAAACAGATTTACTTATCTAAAAAGCCTGACATAAATACACACTATATAATTTTCAAAAGTGACACTTAAGTCTAAACAGCTCAGAGTTTCTAAATCCATGTGTATTATCACAAACCAGTAAGTCTGTTAACTGCTGCTACTTGTTCTGGTATCTAGTTTTTTTCCCCCACAGTTGAGCTGGGTAATGTTTTTATGTACATTGTGTGATTATATAAAGTTTCCTATGTGGGCTTATAAAGTAATATCATGTTTAATTTTAAAGTGAAAATCACAGTAAGTGATGTTTTTAAGCAACAATTCTGAAAAGACAGCTGTGAACAGAAAAAGCTGCATATGCAAAATCCTCAAATTTTAAACACTCAGTGAGACACCTTCTACACCAGTATTTGTAATATTTTGTTTCTTTCAAGATCTACATGCAAAGGTACAGGATTTTGTTTAAAAATATCAACCTTTACTTCCTCACCCATTTGAATTGAGAATTACATTATACTTGTTCAAAAAGGAAGAAAAATCTTTGAATCCTGACATGGAACTAAGAGTGAGTGAAACAGCATTCTCACGTAAGCTGGGAGTCCTTCTGTTTCATTTGTATTACATTTAACTTAGCAGAACAAGCAGAAATCATGCATACCCCTTCTTGTTCCATTTTCCTGTCAAACACAGCTCTCAGTGAGCAACACTGTCTCTCAAATCATTTCTTCTTTAATTCCAGGCTTTTCCCCCCTCCTTCCACACACCCAGAGTACTTACTTGGATCCCGCCTGTAGTCACCAAGAAATTCTTCCAAACTAACAAATCCATCACCATTTTTGTCATGTTCTTCCAAAGCCTCTTGAATGACAAATTCCTATTGCATGTTCATAAAAAACCAAAATAAAACAATTAAGTCACAAATTTTTCCCACCACCATCTATTCCAGTATAGAACTTCCTTAGGAATACTCATTTTTGTTGTCCATTCTTGCAAGACAACCTTTCTAAACAGTGGAATTTAGAGGCAGGAATAAAATTGGAAGTACTGAGTAGCTTTGAATTCAACATCTTTAAGCTTCTGCTATCACGAACTCCACTTTGCCCTCCTAAACAACCTGGGCACTAATCTCAAACTCTAAATTTCTGCATGTTCCCCTCCCTTCGGCAGAAGGACACCTCTTACTACCCTGGTCTTCCTTAACTTCACTTTCCCTCCACTCCATTAACAGCCCTAAAAGAACCCTTATCTCAGATCCCTTTGCACAGAACTATTGTTCTGCCTCCAGATCTAAATCAAAGGTGCCAGTCCCCCATAAACCTATACCTCCTTGCTTCCTCTTCAACCAAATCTACCCCATCCACCCCAAACTGCCCCAAATCTGTTCCTCATTCTATCATGGCTTATCAACCAATCCTCTCTAACCCAAAGATTTACGATTTCTAGTTACACTGGACCCAAGATGACCTGTTTAACGGCCAGCTATTTCAGTTCTTTCCTTATTACCTCCCTATATCTTCTACCTTTTCTTACTTTGCCAGTCTCTACCCTCCACAGCAGACCCATATTACGTTCTCCTTTATTCCAGAATCATAAAGTCTAAAAGAAAAAGAGAAATACACACCTAACCCTTAAAATTAATTTTTTCCCATTTCAGTGGGCTCTCACTGCAGTTTGGAAGTCTGTCTCTGCCTCAGTTTCCCTAACACATACTCTAAAGCTGTTTTTTGGAAACTCCACTTTGAGTCTTACCAAAACACTCTCCAAATACCTCTCTTGGCAAAGATGTATCCATTTTTCCAAACAAGGTATAAGGCTTCTGAAATTCCTGTTTACCAGCATTGCATTCTCTCCTTTAATTACCTATATTTTTATGCCTATTCCTCTCCTCCTTCTCTTCAACCTCAGGAGTTAAAGTTATCTTTCCCCCTTCTCTAGGGTGAAGCCCTCAAGGGTCTTACTTGATTTCCCACCCTTTCTTACTTCTTGAGTGCTTTCTTTTCACTCCTAACTGTGGCCTCTCCTAAGGCTCTACTCGCTTCTGTTAGCTCCTTCTTCTATGCCTTTAAATACATTCAAGTCCCCTGAACTCTTTAATTACCATCCTGGTTTCTCTTCTTCCATGACAGGTCTCTTATAGGTTACACTTACTATTCTCATTTCCTCACTACCTGTTGTCACCCAAATACCTTTCAAACCTGGATTCTAGCATCACAACTATAATGAAAATACACTCTCAAAAGTCTCCAATTCTAGCCAAACCCAAGGGCTTCCTTTTTATCTGTATGAAATAACACTTAAATACAAATTGTTAGTTTTTAAGAAATCAAATGTTACAAGTTTTATATATAGAAATCAGGGAATCTTAACCAGATATCCAAAGATTACTTTTAGAGAATCTGAGACTCTTCTGAAATTATAATCCCATATTTTGTGTATATAAGCATATGTGATTTTTCTGGGACAGAGTCCATAGATTGCTTATTTTTGTTTATTATTTTTGTGAGAGAGAGAAAGATAGAGAGAACAAGTGTGCGCACACACATGTGAATGAACTTCAAGGAGGGAGAGGTGTAGGGGGAGGTAGAGACGGAGAATCTTAAGCAAGCTGGATGCTGTCCTCTATCTCACAACCCTAAGATAATGACCTGAGCCGAAATCAGGAGTCAGATGCTTAACCTACTGAGCCACTCAGGCACCCCGATTGCTCCTTATTTTTAAAGGCGTCTGCGATCCAAGATAAGTTAAGAATCACTGATTACAATGACTATTTCTCCATTCAAGTAATCCTCTTGGGAAACAACAGACTTATTTCAATAATGTTGCCATAGTTAAAATAAATTACATGACATAATTACATAAATTAAATAAATTTATATATTTATATATTTGTATATACTTGTATTTATATGTAATTTATAATATAAAATAAATTACATAAATTAAAATAAACTACATGAATGAAAGTATCTCTAAATTCTAACTTTTAATCCAAATCAAAATCACCTCATTGATCTTGCACCCTTCCTTTCCCTTCATCAAATATATCCTTAAATGGAAAAAGTGATACAGCAGAACAAATTAAGGTAAATAAGAATTAATGAAGGTGCTCTGAACTAGACACTTCATGGTCACACCTCTTATGTGCTGCAATCAACTCCAACTCAGCACAATCAAACACCCTTTCCCACCCTGACACACCGCATTCTGTCAAAGGTACTACCATTTTCATCACTTTACACAATCTCAAAACCTCAGCATCTCTGACTCTTCCTTTCTCTTTTCATACTTATTTAGTCAGTCAGCATTCCTGCTTGCGCTTTCTTCAAAAGGTTGTTCATGTCCATTTCATTCCATTGCCACATCATACTCTGGGGCCGCAGCACATTTTGCCCAAATTATTTTAATGCTTTCATCGGTCATTCCCCTCCCCAGTCTTCAAGCATTCCTTAATTCCCCTGAGAATCAATATCCAGCATGCTCTGCCTGCCACGCTAGGTAGAGTTCAATTAGCTTGTCTCAACTTAACTTTGGCAGTTAAACAAATTGTGCCCAGCATTGTTCTAAATTTAGGTTGTATGTTTTGTTCCAAGGGAGAAATCAGAAGCCTCAATGGCACAAGTGGTGGCAACAGTCTTGTCTTGCCACTAAGTTATGGAGAAAAATGTTCTCTACAGCCTTGTTATTCAAGGTGGCAGCTTCTAACCATGACCCATTTAACATAAAGCTACATCTTCCCTCCCTGAAATATCCAAAGAACCAAGCCACACAGCTAGAGGCTGAGGCTAGACAATAAGCCTTAATATAAATGTTTAGTCTATTTCCTACAAAGCTATTTGTTATACTAGTCTTTACTCTCCAATATGACAGTTTCTCCTCTCAAGAAGCTTGCCAAGTTATAGTAGGGACTCAATCAATGTTTGTGGAGTTAAAACTAGAGTTCAACAAAAATTCTGAAGAACTGGTACTTCTTTCAAGTACTAAAGGGATGAGGGGACTCACTAGGCCTCTTGCTGTAAACACATTAGTCAGTAGGAGCTACCCCACCCCCCAAAACCCCATGAAAGGGGATCCAAAGGTGATAAGCCTTCCCAGAACCAAAGTTTTCAGAGGTGATACAAACTAAATAGGAAGTACTGATGTTACTGATATTGGAAAACAGAGAAAATTCTAAAAGCTACAAAAAGGCAGGCAATAAAGGTAATGTGGCTATGCGGGAGGAAACAGCCAGGAAGATTTACCTTCCCTCTTCATCAGCACCCCTCTTCCCACCACCAGTAACCCTTTCCCACCCCTATCTGAAGTGAGGAGAACTTTGGATCTTGCTGTCTCTTAAAATTCCGGTTGCCCCCTACAATTCATCTTAATGACTTAGGAAAAAAGCAGGTTTTAAAGTTTTGGTCACCCAAGAATTCTCTTTTTTAAAAAATTTGTTTATTTATTTATTTGACAGAGATCACAAGTAGTCAGAAAGATGGGGCGGGGCGGGGGGAGCAGGCTCCCCACTGAGCAGAGAGCCCGATGCGATGCGGGGCTCAATCCCAGGACTCTGAGATCATGACCTGAGCTGAAGGCAGAGGCTTAACCCACTGAGCCACCCAGGCACCCCATGAATTCTCTCAAAATGTTTCTTCCTTACCGTCATATAATCAACTTCTTCAGGATGCTCAAAAGCAATAAATTCTTCAAGATTCAAACCAGGACTTGAATCTTGGTTTGCTTTCTCAAATCGCTTCTTGTCCTTTAAATGAAGCTTGAAAATTAAATATTGAACATGATTAAGGTCTCATCCACATGGAAACATCATTATACATACTTTGAAAATTACATACTATGTGAAATCTAAAGTACATTCTCATACATTATCTTATCTTCACATTATCCCCTTGAAGGTACGTTAGAAAAATCACACATATTTATGAGAAGCAATATACATAGACTGCAGAGTCAGAGACACAGATCTGAATTCCAGCAATGCCACTTACCAGCTGTGGTAAGGGCATTTTGCCTAACTTAAGGCAAACTGCTTAACCTCTCTGGTTTCCTCAACTATAAAATCAGGGTTAAAATCTCTATAAAGCAACTGGGATGAGGGCCCTTATCAAATTAGTAAACCTGATTATTTAAAAAATGTAATATGTCACAAATTACATGTTACATGATTGAAAATGGAAATTAAATGATTTATTGAGAGGTATGTCAGAAATACAGCAAAACAAGTTGGACTAGGATTCTCCCTGTTCTTCTATAGTATTGTACACTCTCTTCTTTAACAATCTCAGCTGTTTTGAATGCCCAAAAAAACAATAAATTCAGACTATGTGTTAATTCTTGATATGCCATTTTCAAATTGTTTCTGGTCCTTGGAATGACTTTGTAAAAATGTTAGTAGGTTTCAGAAAACAGACCTCCTATGAGAACACTTTTGATATATGTATGTTATATTTGGAAGTCTATTCTTGGTAGTCACTTTATAGTGCTAATAATTATGTATGTTCAGGCATAAACATCAAAAACTGAAGTGGACCTATTTTGAGGTTAAGTAAACACACTTTTCTATTTTCTCACACCCATCTTCCTTTTTCTCTTTTTGTTAAGTATGCTTAAGTAGTAAATCAAGTAGCAGCTATTAGGGACAAGGCTGCTTTTAATGCATTTCTCAAAGTTAATTCTGTAATCAAGAGCCTTGGAAGCCAATAGTGCTATATTGCTAATCCTGAATAAATTCCATTTTGAGCATTTCTGGGGAAAAAACTCTCCTTTCTATAAACTATATGTACTAAATAGCACATTTTAAAAAACACAGTTTCAAATATTTTAGGAGCTTTTAATTTATGTGTCTCACTGTTGAAAAAAGAAATACTCTTTTCAGTTTTCTAGAATAGAGGTTGGGTGGCGGTCATTTACTGAACACTACTTTTACAATGACCGATTTATGGCGGAGAGGCTCACGTCTTCCCCCACAGAATTCATCTTTTAAACCATCCAGTTTCCATTAGCCAGTTATACTTAACAAATCATGACAGAAAAACAACAAACTTGTTTCCAATAGCTGCTTTTAACTTAACGTTTCTTAATTTCAAATAACTAGACCAAATAATTTATACTTGATGTTTAGGGGTTTAACAAGGGGAGAAGCATACAAACAAGAATTTAAGATACTTTGTTGAGTCAATCAAATTCTTTTTGAATAAACCACTATTCAAAATACTAAGTGCTTAGATTTCCTTATGAAAGAACCCTTCAGTTTGGAGCAAAAAGGTCCATGTTTCAGCAGCAGGAGCTGAATTTGGCCAAATTTGCCTATGGAAAGAAAGGATCTCTTTCAGCAAGCTCAGATTGTTGTTTAAAAAAATTAAGGAATGTAGTTTTCTGGTTCACATTTCTCAAATTTTTAAAATAAAATTAAATAATGAGACTTTAAGAAGCAGTTTTATTCATGGTCATTTGAAGAAAACAATTAAAGAGCAATTCAAATTAAAGAAGCGAATACACAGAAAGACTGTTTTTCCAAAATGGCAAAGATAACAACAAAAAAAGCTGTCGGTTCCACACTTTTTTTTCCTTCTGTGTAAAAATACTGTGTTCTAGTGGAGAGTAGAAAGTGCTACATACAGTAGTAAAAAGGAGGAAATGACCTAATCATTTATTTTTATATATCAATAGAAACTTGAGAAGCACAAAACTGCCATCTTTTGGTAGACTAATGGTTTTACATGAGGAAACAGATGATGCCACAACAAATTCTAGGTCTTAAAAATTCTGATTAGCCACATGCTAGGTTGTACCTTACTTAAATAAATATTGCTTGTACATGCACATTCAGCATCTGGCTTTGGGAGTTAGAACAACTGAACTTTTGCCAGGTAGGTCCCCAAACTTTAATTATCCTGCTTAAAAGTGCTGACTATAATTGTTCATCATTACATAAAGAAATGCTTTTTCAGGAACTTCATTGCACAAGAGGATCTCTACTACAGGTTCTCTACATGGAAACTTTATTCTCTATTCTCTACATGGAAGCTTAATAAAAATAAGAAAATTCAAGCATCAAATTGCTGTTTGTTTAATATTTATTATTTGTTGATTTAATATTTATTTATTTGAGAGTATGAGGAGGGAGAAGCAGAAGGAGAGGGAGAGAGAGAATCTTAAGCATGTAGAGATGGGCTGTTGGAGAATTACCAATAGGACTACCATGGAGAAGTGTTCATTTTAGGGATCCATCAACTCCCTAGCACTATTAAGATCTAACTAATTCATTCTTAAAACGTACAGTCTTATAATCAACATGTACTGAGTACCTGGGTGGTGAACACAGTATTAGAACCAGACATTTTTTTTAAAAACAAAAACTGTTCATAAGTCATTTATATTAATGAGTCCTGTATCTCTTCAAAGTGAAGATTTTCTTCTCAACGCCACCATCTGTTACTAATCACCCTCCCAAGAATAAAGAAACTCAAGAAAACACACACACTCATTTCTCATGTTTTGATGGGATAGTCATTAAGTCTTTGGAGTGCCAAAAGAAAAAAAGGACACAATTATAATCTGATTCTAGAAAGATTTTAAAATACTGTATTTAATGTCTCTCTTGTTACCTAGCAGGGAAGTTATAATACCATACCATGGTTTGGTTTTAGAAAAGTCTCAGAACTTGAATAATGCTTTTAAGATTAATTCCTACAGGATATCTCTAGACAGACAAATCCCAAATCTCATTATTATTTGTTTCTTTTTTAGCACCAAGTAGTAAAAAGACTGATTTCTACTCTCTTCAGTCTGCTGTAAGATGAAAACCCAAATAAGGAGGAAAGAAAGTGAAAAGGAATCTTAACTAACCTAAAGCTGATATAGTTAACCAATGCTATAAAAATTTTAAAAAGCTAATCATATATTAAATATTAAATGTAAACTTAGGTGGATCGCACATGCTTTCTTCAACAATATGCTCTTCAATCAACACACAACTGTTTACCAGCCCAACCGCTACAACAGGATATTTCATAGTATAGTATAATAAATATATTACTATTCCTCTATACTATTGTTATCCTCATTTTTTGATATGAGGAAACTGAGACATAAGGAAGTTTAATAACTTACCCACAGCTACACAACTCTTAAGTTATACAGCTGGATGTGAAGCTGTGCAGACTGGCTCCAAGGCTGAAGCCCTTAAGCTCTACATGGTGGCAGATGCATGATCATTAGCAAAAAAAGCAATCTGCTTTGTGTTAGTGATGGCCTATAGAGATCAAGTGGCCAACATGATTCTAAAATAAACAGCCTGTATAATGATAAATATGGCCACAACAAAAACTAAAAGGTAGATACTACAATGGGTAAGTTAAGGAATAGAAGAAGCTCAATGTTTTCCAAGCTTGACTAATATTTTGGGAATGACAGTTTGCAACAAGGTGTTTGGTTTTGTTTTTTCCACATATAAAAATGTATCTATTCAGAAAGTCCTTATTATAATGGGGTGCCTGGGTAGCTCAGTCAGGTAAGCATCTAATCTTGATTTCAGCTCAGGTCATGATCTCAGGGTCCTGGAGTCGAGCCCTGAGTCAGGCTCTGCTCTCAAGGGGGAGTCTGCTTGTCCCTCTGCCTCCCTCTCCCCACATGCTCTCTCGTGCTCTCTCTAATAAAATAAAATCTGAATTTAAATTTAAAAAGTCTTTATAATTACCCTTGAAATATAGAAGTATGGAAATAGCAATTTCTTAAGCTTATAGTCCTTTGTCTTTAAAAGTTCCTACATATCACTAAAAGTTCTTATTAATTCCTAAATTCCTCACCTCTGTTTAAGAAGCATTAGAACAAGACGTCTTTTAATTTTGGCAAATTAAACCAGGAGAATCAACAAAACCTATAGTGATACTAAATCTTCAAAAATGAGTTATTATTAAATGGTGCAGCCTCTGTGGAAGACCGTATGACAGTTCCTTAAAAAATTAAAGATAGAATTATTATATGATCCAGATGTTCCATTTTGGGATGTATACCCAAAAGAATTAAAAGCAAGGTCTCAAAGAGGTATTTGTACACCCATGTTCATAGCAGCATTATTCATAATAGCCAAAAAGTTGAAGCAACCCAAGTATCCATCAGTAGGTGGATAAACAAAATGTGGTATGTATGCACAATAGAATATTACTCAGTCTTAAAAAGGAAATTCTCACACACACTACAACATTATGAGAACAGTATCTTAAGTAAGCTACTCACAAAAAGACAAAAAATGTAAGATTCCACTTATATGAGGTACCAAGAAGTCAAATTCAGAGATAGAAAGTAGAATTGTGGTTGCCAGAGAGGCCTAGGGGAGAAGGAATGGGAAATTGTTGTTTAATGGGTTTAGAATTTCAGTTCTGCAAGATGAAAAGAGTTCTGGAGATTGGTTGTATAACAATGTGAATGTACTTAACACTACTGAACTGCACACTTAAAAATGGTTAAATTTTATGTGCATTTTATTACAATTAAAAATTTGTAATCATTATTTTATATAAAACTATCTGTTTAAAAGATGCAAATGGGTCTCTACGGTCTTCGTAACTATGATATAAAACTATTAAATAACAAAAATGAAAATAGCGAGATACATATTCAAAATATACCAAAAAGCAACTCGAAATGAGGACAAATGACGCCACTGAGAAAAACAGATGCAAGGATAATTTAGGTAGTGCAGAATAAGAGGCCAAAATCTGGCTGGAAAGGAAATCATCAAAACGACCACTGAAGTGGAACAAGTGATTGCCCAGAGAACAAGGCAATCCCAGTCTATGACCTCAGACCCTCTTGTGCTCATTCATGCAGGAAGGAAAAGTGAACTGATATGATCAAAAGGAACCGCTTGTGCACAGCTACTCACCTGCCTAAAAGACTCCTCTTCGGCATCATCCAAAGCAGCATTCTCATCAAAGTCGATCACACGATCATACATCTGAATGTTGTATTCATCCCAAGACACACTATTATCACTGTTTTTATCATATTCAACAAACTGTTGTTTTGCTTCTTGCATAGCATAATGTTTAAAAGACATCTGAATCCACGAACTGAGTTCGCCTGTGAGAATTTCCCAGACACAAATGAATGTTGACAAGTAATTTTGATATTTACGAAGGAAAAAAAACACTTGAGTGTTTTCAAATACTGAGTGAGAGTTAGCCCAGTTGTATCCATAGGATAGATATCTATCTTGTTGTATCTATAGGAATAGAAGGTGTGAGAGTGGTTTGGAGCCCAAGAATATAACAATATGTGATCCAAATAGAATGCAAGCTCCTTGAATACAGAGTTCAGGTATGTTTTGTTCATTGAGGTACTCTAGAGACCTAAAAAGTACCTGGCTCCGTCACTTATTTGCTAAATGAATTGCCAACTGGCCGAAACAGTACTTGACTTTTAAAAGTTATCATCCACAAAATTGCAGATAACGTTTGCTAGCTATCACAGATCTCTCAGGAAGTACAAATATGTTAATAATGGCCTATTTATTCTAATATGTAATAGAAAAAAGTGTTTTCCACTTATGAAAGTAATATAAAGTTTCTCTTTAAAATAAATTTTATGTTGAGTTGAATCAAAACCATATTAAGGAAAAAATAGATGGTAAGTAGCTAGGGCCTAAATTGTGAAAATGTATTCAAGTGACTGAAGTTTGAGAAACATTGTTACAGTGTATGTCCTTCAACCATCTTAAAACTTCTGGAGGAAATTTTAACAAAAGTTATGGGTAGCAATTATGACTTAAGCCCTTTTTGTAATTGGCTCGCTGTCTTGGTACCTGAAGACATGGGGGAAAGTTTCTAAACCTCTAATGTCCACATTCAGGTCAACTTAAAAAAAAAATCTATTCAGAGATATTTACTACACTGCATTATAGAAAAAAGGTGGTAGGGAAAGAACATGAATATTTGCAAGGATGGCAAGAGTATAGCATTTGGTTTAAAGGTAATACACCATTTGGTTTAAAGAGTGGTGCCCCTTTATTGGTCTAGGGGAGGTCAGGTGAATAGAAAAGTAAAGACATTGTCTCTCCAGAAACTCTAAATTAAGGCAGAATTATAAGTACTATAGCAACCACGTACTGAACAATTATTATATATCAGGTCCTCCACATATGTTGTCTCTAATCTTCAAATCAGACAATTTTATCACTTTCCATTTACATTTCTAATCTAGTCTACTTTACAGTTCAAGAAATTGCCATTTGGAACTGAGGACTGAAAGCCAGTAAGTAGCAGACTCCAAATTCAAACCTATATTTGGCTCCAAAGCCCAAACTCCTTCCACTGAATTTTGTTCTCTCTCAAGAACCTGAGTCCAATGCTGTACTTTAAAGTACACATTAGCAAACTTCTCTGAAGGGTCCTTCAAGTACAATGAGGGTTTCTTCTGGTTTATTTAAAGAGATCTACGTCACATAATAGAATACAGAACGCAAAAGGGGCCAGAAACATGGGTTCACACTTCAGCTCTGTCATAAGGGGCAAGTTTGCCCTCTCAAGTTTTTGTTTCCTTATATGTAAAATGAAGATTTGAACTAAGTTCCTTTTAACTTTAAAAATTTTTAAAGTTTACTATTAAATATTTGAATATATATAGGCCTTTACAGACAGGAACCACAGTCCTCCAAATCAATTTTTTCTGTGTGCTTGCTAGCATAACCAAAGATAGACCTATTCTTAGTGGACAACTAGAGTCTAAAGCTCTTGTTTTTATTCAGAGAAATCAAGACCTTAATATTCCTAAGGGCACCAAATTTACTGACAACACATCTTAAATTTACCAATTAGTTTGCAATTCTCTCTTCAGCAACTTCAATCCTTGGATGGTGAGCAACATTTAAATAAGAGTTATAGCAAAATATCTCCTGAATTTTTTTGGAAAATCAACTTGGAAAAGTTGATAGAGTTCACCACTTGAATTAAGCAATGAGGAAAGACAGTTGCAAAGCAATTGAATATTCTTTTAATATTCTGTGCATTTCATTTCTGACTGGAGAACCTAAGGGCCCTCAGATTTTTTTTTTTTTTTTTTTTTTTTTTTTTTTTTTTTTAAAGTAAGCTCTACACCCAACCTGGGGCTTGTACTCATGACCCAGAGATCAAGAATCACATGCTCCACCAACTGAGCCAGCCAGGTGCCCCTCAGACTTTTTTTTTTTTTTTTTAAATGAAGGATATTAAAAACTGAATTAAGAGCAAGAAATCTGGATTCTAGTCCTGGCTTTGCCACTCATTTTAGAAAGGCACTTATCCCTCTGGGCTTCTGTATCTTCAGCTCTACAAAGAGAGGTGGATAAGATAATTCTAATACCCCTACCAGCTGTAATAATTTGTGATCATCATAAATTCATATGCAACAGGTCTTTTTCTACTTATAAAAAAGATGGAAATTCTTAAATTCCTAATGAAACATATATCAAAACAGCAATAAATCATGTAAAAAATGCCATAAGACGGTTTCTGGCATATTCTTGACATTGATAAAAGTCCTATAAGGGATACGGTGTTTGTTCAGCGTACGACTTGCACATATCGATTGAGTCAACGATGTTTATGTATTACTGGAGAAAGTCCTGATTTATACTTGGGACCTATATCTAAAGATTTCCAGATATAAAACCTACTCAACATGTCCTTCTTTCCCCTTCTCACCGTACACCTCACATTTGTTGCAACAGGAGCAATCTACACGAAACAAACAGCCCTGCTTAAATGTTTGTGCTTCTATCTCCTACAAAGGGTCTTCTCCATTGTTAATTGTGTAGGACGTCCTTACTTTCCGTGAGAAAGCCATCTGAGTCCAAGTCAATTTTCTTTATGATTGACTTCAGTCTTTTGTGTTGCTCTTCGGGGGAGAGTTTAACATATTCATCGACTTCTTCCTTTGGGGAGTAAGCGATACACAGAGGGGTAAAGCATTACTATCAGTGGGGCAAAATGGTGGCCAAAAAAAAAAAAAAAAAAAGGCTACCAGAAGCCTTCTCTGTCCAGGGATTTGGGGGTGACCCACACCTGCTCTCCAAGGCCCCTGCCTCCTACACACCCTCAGTGATCATGCCCGTGTAGGGAGGGTGGAAGAGATCCGGCTCCCGGGCCGCGCTATTTCCTAGGAGGTAGAGGCCTCGGGGTCCCCCAGACAGTGAGCGACGCCCCGCCCGGACCCCATTGTCAGGCCGCCCGGGCCAGGCCTGGCCTGGCCGCCCCTCTTTGTCCCGGGACAAAGGCCGCGGCAGCCGCGGTGCGAGGCCCGGCCCTCCCAGCCCCGGGCCTGGGCACCTCACCTGGCCGCCCAGCAGCGCCTCACGGTCGTAGTCGCTGCGGTGCTCGCCCTGCGGGTAGTGCAGCTCCTCGGCGTCCCCGGCGCTGGCTGCCGCGGCGCACAGCAGCAGCAGCCCCAGCGCCGCGGGCCTCGGGCCCAGCCGCATCGCTCCGGCCCGCCGCGGACACAGAGAGGCGAGGAAGGAGACCGGCGGGGGCTCAGGCCCGCGGCTGCGCTCCGCGGGAGCCTGCGGACGGGCGGCGCGGCGTACGTGGGGAGGAGAGAACGCGACGCTAAGGGGGCGGTGGCCCCCGTTCCTCACAGACTTGCAGCTTGAAGCCCGAGCAACAACTGCGGGGCTGGGGCTGGAGAGGCCGAGGCCTATATCGCCCGGGTAGGGGGCGGGGGTGGGGCGGGGTGCCAGGCCGCGCCACTGATTGGGCCGCACGGCGCTGGGGGCGGGCCGCGCCGATGTGGCGGTCGGCTGCGGGCACAGCAGCTACGCAGCGCCAGCGGTGGCTGCCGGAAGGGGAGACCCCCGCGGGCGCCTACCTCGGCCCCTGAGAAAACACGCCCCCACCTTATTCCCGCCCTGTCTCTTCCCGTCAGCCTTGTTTCTGTCCCTGTCCGGTCCATGTGTCCATCCGGCTTCCATCAGTGAGAAAGGCTGCGGATTTGAGTGGACAAAAAATATGGTACCCAGAAAAATGTTTGCCTTGAGGAACCAACCTACAGTATGCATTCCCCAGTCTTCAGTGTATGCCTACTTATTTCACCAGAGCAGAAAGAACAAACCCAGCTACTGAAGCCAGATATTTTTATCTGATGCTCAATTTTGTGACTTACAAGTTCATGACCTTGGCCAAGTTACTTGGCCCTTGAAAAACCTGTTTGCTTATTTATAAAATGGGCATAGTAATAACATGAGCTTAAAGAGTTGTAAAGATTACATTAAATAATATGCTTTCAGAACAGTAGCTCGGACATATGGTTAAGTGTTCAATAAATGTGAGCATCCATCCATGCAGGTAGAAAAGCAGACGATTGTACAGAAGGAATAGCTTACCAAGTACCTAGGAAAACCTTTATGGGTAGAAACCGTATACTGGTGGGCTCTATGCCATGTTTATCTGCAGGTCTATGTCATTTCTGTACCTCATACTGAGCGCACTAAACCCAAAGAAATTTGTAGGCTGCAGCTTGAGCCCTTTTCTTTCATTGATTGCTCCACTTAGGATCAAGCCTTTTCACACAGAAGAAAAGGCTTTCTGGGTCCTCTTTCTCTTCTCACAGTTTCTATTTGGATTGAGAGTAAGAATCCTGTTCCAAACTGAAAAACTGAGTGGGCACAGATCAGACAAATTTCCTGGGTCAGGGTGGAAATTTATTGTTTTTGGTCAGAGACCATTGAAAGATTTACAGAGCAGAGTAATTTCAAATGGGATCTTTTAAGTGTTATAAAGAGCGATGCAGAATAAAGTCTTAAGTTTCAGAGTCTAAATATAGACTATGCCTTAGAGTTGATTTCTCTAAAACAAAAAAAGAAAAGAAAGGGAAAAACTTTTACCACTGAGCCATTTTAACTTCAGTTCTGGGTTTTGAGGCGGTCTGTGAAAAAAGAGATAAATGTCCCCAACCCAGCTGTCTACCTACTGTTCTCCAGATAGTACAAGGTAAACCTTGACTAGCTTCTGATGTGATTCCAGTTTAAAGGGTAAGGGTAGGATACAAGGTATTATGGAAGTTCTTCCCATCTCAAAGTCTCCACACATGGAAGATTGGGGGCAAAGGAAATCTTTTTTTTTTTTTTTTTAAGATTTTATTTATTTTTTAAAAGATTTTATTTATTTATTTGACAGACAGAGATCACGGGTAGGCAGAGAGGCAGGCAAAGAGAAAGGGGAGGAAGCAGGCTCCCAGCTGAGCAGAGAGCCTGATGTAGGGCTCAATCCCAGGACCCTGAGATCATGACCTGAACCTAAGGCAGAGGCTTAACCCACTGAGCCACCCAGGTGCCCCAGGGGCAAAGGAACTCTAATGATATCTGAAGAGGTAGTGAGGTGAACAGCATAAATATCTGAGCACCAGAAGCCGGGTTCTCTCTTCCCTCAGTCCCTATAAAGGCTGCTTTCCTTCCTTGGGCCTATTTTGTTACTCTATAAGAAAAGAATTGGGTTAGCTCAGAAGGTCTGAATTTGAGATCCTAGGGCTGCTAAGTGGGTCCTAAATGGTGTGATAATCTCTGAATCTCATGCAAAATGTTGTGCATGTGTACATTTCTGGAGAGGAGGTGTATAGTTTTGCTTTCATCAGAGTCTCAAAAAGATCCATTGTGGCAGCCCCCATAGAAGCCTCTAAGCAACTCTTCATCTCTTTCTCTTTTTTAAAAAAGATTTTATTCATTTACCTGACAGAAAGAGAGAGAGAGCACACAATCGAGGAGAGCGGGACAGAGGGAAGCAGACTCCCCATTGAGCATGGAGCCCGACGCAGGGCTCAATCCCAGGACCCTGGGCTCATGACTTGAGCTGAAGGCAGTTGCTTAATCAACTGAGCCACCCAGGCACCAAGCAACTCTTTGTCTCTTAAAATCCATAGTTTTATGATCTTGACAGTCAGGATTGTTAGGAAGCAGATTATAATAGAGACCCATGCTCAAGAGAGGCAAGACTAATGCACTGTCTGTCATTATGTGTAATTAATCCATTTTACTCAGGGGAAAAATAAGTATCTAAAATAAGCAGACTATTAATCAAAAAAAGGCATTGTGAGAATGCAGAGATCAGCTTTCTTGCCCTATAAAAGCACAGAACAAATTTGTTATTACTTACATTTTGAGGTATAATTAACAGACAACAAAGTGCACAAATCTTACGTGTACAGCTCAACGTACAGCTTAGATGTATATACACCTGTGAAACCTGCCCAGCACCCCCTAAATCCCCCTCCTGCTCTCTAGATATCATCTCCACCACACATAGTCAGTATTCTGACCTCTCTTCTCCTAGGTAAGTTTTGCTTGTCCTTGAACTTTCTATAGATGGCATCAGACATCATCGAAAATTACTAATCATATGCCCTTCTGCCCTGCTGGAAAGCAGTATGGTGCCATGGAAAGAACACAGGCAATCTTGGAATCAGACGTACAGAATTTGAATCTTCAGTCTCCATAGCTCACTCACTATGTAACCTTGAACAAGTGGCTTCGTCTTTTTTTTTTTTTTGACTCTGTAAAAACTGGAATAATAAAAAAACCATCTGATAAGCTTTATGTGTGGAGAATATTAAATAATCTATATATCTGAACCATAGAAAGGGCTCAAAATTTTTTGTTTTTCTTTCTTTCCCCCTGGAAAATTCTTATTCAACCTTTCAGACCCAACACAAGCATTTCCTAAAGAAGGACTTTCCTAACTCCCTGGCAACCAAAATTTTTGATCTCTTAGGTCTCTCTGTTTCATCATTGTTCCAGCACTGTGCATATGTTCCTCTGCTCCAGCATTTAGCACAATCTACTGTGACTGTTTGTTGACACCCACTACAAGAAGGTGGGAGCCTTGAGGTCAGGAAATGTGTGATTGCGCCTGTATTTCACTAGTGCCCCTGCTAGTAAGAGGAGCTCAGTAAATTTTTGTGGAATGAATTCTGCTGTACTGACATTCTTTTAGTATGTACCATAGATAGGAGAGTTAGCTTGGAAACTGTTGAAAGAAGGACTTTACAGATTTCTTCTTGAGCTGGGTAAAATGTGTGTTATGATGAACAGCAGCTTAAAGAACGAAGCAATACTTAACACATATGGTGTGGGCACTTCTGTTATAGGCCAATTCCCATGGGGATGAGGGAGATTTGGCACAATAAACAACTGTAGTGGAAAAGCCAACAAACTCAATGAATTTGTAGCTTTTCCAAAGTTGGGAAACACAAGACAAAGGAACAGACTCTAGGGCAGTGACTGAAGGAACAACTTAGACTGAATGATCACACAATTAGAGGGATTTTGTTGGTTGTTTAATCTTTCATTCATCTTTTGAGGAGAGGAGATGTGAAAATCCCAGGGTTATAATGGAGTCCTAGATGGTGACAGAAAAATAGGCAGGGGGGTGGGACTGTTACAATACCTAGAAAATATTTTGATTTCCAAGGAGTACCCATAAATGTGTAAGTGGTCATAAAATCTTAATAACCTACAAGAAGTAATTCCAAGAAATTCAATGTAACTGTTTCTTACCGAATGAGGGTTCCTTAAATTAAACATGAATCAATGATCAAATGTAGTGACAGCTCTATCCTCAAATAGGAGTCATCCTCTATATCCGGCAATTCACATTTATGGCCCCAGGCCAGTTACACCCATTTCTGCCCTAAAGGTGGCCCAAGTGGACAGATATTAGTCAGATGCCTTCCCTGACTTGCTCTCTAAATCCACAGGGCAACTGCATATCTTGGTTGACCTGGCATAATTGTTAATCACGTCCCCTTTCACTCTCAAAAGTATTCCAGAATGGGGTGATAAATTATAATGTCACCTTACCTTTGGGCCTCACAATCAAACTGTTCAGCCACCTCCCAGTCCTCCTCCCCAAGTCTTAGTCTTTATTAAGCCTCAGAACCCTTTCCCACACTCTTTTCCCCAGGTTTTCAACAATAGGTCCTTGAAGTCTTAGTCAAACACAGTAGCAGTAAAAATAAAGAGTACAAAGAAGTGAGGGATAAAACTTAGCTAAAGAAGGAAGTGAGACAAGGAGCAAAAAGAAGAGTAAGACTGTGGACTAAATAGGAGTTTTTATGAATTATAATGAAATTGATTTTCTTTTGGCATTACTCAACCAGCTCTGAAGACTATTTTGTCAGAGAAACTCCAAAACTGATATGAGCAGAGTGGCTTCTTTGAAAGACAAAAATTCCTGAATGCATAAGTTTTGGGTGTTAGTACGATGAAAACTCAGGATTGCTTTATAGTCATACCATGCTTTCAAGCCTTACGTGTTCTCAGATGCCAACTAACAGAAAACTCGGTTGCTATGATCACAATTCCATCACAAGATGGTGTTCCGGGACTTGTGCGTGATTGGGGTTTCAGTTTTTTGGATTCAAAATCAAGCTAAGGTCTGTGGGCTTCTGACGTTGGTTTCTGTTAAAAAAAAAAAAAAGGTTTGTACTGTGATGTAGTGCAGAAACAAAGGAATTACAAATATAATCCATACTTACTTGCATATTTTAGGAAAGTCAGTGTATACAAATAAGCAAAAAGAAAAAAAATCACAAATCCCATTCTTCTAGATAACTGTCATTAACATTGGAGTTTAACTTTCCAGAGTTTTTCTGTATGTGTTATATACACTTTTGAAGCGGATATGCCTTATGCAAAAGTGAGATAAGAAGGAAGTTACTACTATCAATGAAATAGCTTAAGAAAGCAGAGGAACATAGCCTAGAATGTCATATAAGTTCTGGGGACAAGCTAAAAACATTCTGTCTCAGGAATTTCTTGGTGTCAATTTTGTGTATTGAACTTTTGCCTGGTAGGCTTTTCCTCATCTTTCCCCTTTCTAATTGCACGTTTTCCCCTCCCACAACAAATGCTGCCTCATCTAGAGCCATCTCACCTCTAGGACCGTATAATCTATTTTGGAATCGAGTATAACAAACCAGACCTTTGAGTCTCCTCCAAAATATGGCTCCTGGTCTCTACTCTTACATTTTACTCATAATACCCAAAATTAAAGGTAACTTTCATGCTCTAGCTAAACAGCCCCCTTCCCCCAGCGCTTAATAAGCGAGTGGAATTGGAACACAAGAGGGAAGGACAGACATGATTATATCTGTTATTTATTCTATTACAGAGGCCAGATCTTGGACTCCTACTTCCATTGTCTTTTCCTAAAGATTTCCACACAGTGTGCACTGGGGGAAAAAAATTATATTTTGAAGTTGTTGATCACAGTTTTCTATGTATATCACTTAGGTAACATTTGTTCATTGCATAGTACGAATCTTTTTTTTTATCTATACTGATAGTTTGCTTGTTTTATCAGTTACTGAGAGATACATTTCGTAATCTCCTACTCGGGTTATTTCTCTACTTCTTTAAGTTTTGTCAATTTTTGTTGTATATATTTGAGGCTATGTTGTTAAGGACATACAAACTACTGATTTTTATCTTTCTGGCAGACTGACATTTTGACATTATGAAATGTTATCTTTACCTTTAGTAAAACCTTTTGTCATAAAGACTATCTTGTCTGATGTTAGTGTAACTACATCAGGGTTCTTTTCATTATCGTTTACAGGTGTAATTTTCCCATTCATTTGCTTTTAGCTTTGCTATGTCTTTAAGGTGTATTTCTTGAAAGTGGCATATAGTTGAAGATTTACATTCAGTTCTTAAAATATTTCACTTCTAACTTACCTATTCTATTTTTGATCTAGTGACTGACAGATTGGGTTTAAAGCCATCATCTTACTATTTCTTTTCTACCAGTCTGATATGTTCTATATTCTTTTTTCTCCCTTTTCAGCCTTTTTAAAATTAATTTTCTTTTTACCATTTTTTCTCTCATAATCTTACTAGTTATACACTGATTTACTGTTCCTTTAATGTTATCGAAGAGATTTTAACATACATCTTTGATTTATAAAAATTTCTCCAATATAAATTGGAATTTTTACTTCTTTGGTACAATGCAATGATCTTCGAATCCTTTAATTACATTTACTACCCACCACATGTCTTATTGCTATTGGTGCCATGTATTATAATTCTTTCCAGGTGTTAGGTTCTGTAAGATGTTATTATTATTCCACAAATCAATATTTATTTGTTATCCACATTTTTACTATAGCAAGTTCCAGAAGGAGAGTCACGGTCTACTTGGGTTCTACAATAAAGCCATGACATCCATGGCAGCTGAGAATTTTCTTTGAAAATGGAGTTAAACTCTATTTTAACCAAAAAAGCATCTCTAGGTATGCTACTGTGTCTTGGTAAAGAATGAACATCTGGCTGTGATGACTTTGTGAGAATGAGTCTCCATCTTATTTTTTCCCTCAAATCAGCAATCATTGTATAGTGCTATGTTCCCAGGCAGTATAATGCATTGGTTTGAAAACCAAAGAGTGAAAGTAGGAGCAGCCCCGGTCATCAGCAATCTCTAAAACCCATTGGAAGAATTTGGTCCCCTCCCCCCAACTTTAGGTCCAATGGTTCTATATATCCTGCCTTCCAGAAAGAGGATACTTCTACCAGGGAGCAAAGAGTCCTATTGAACTTAACACTATGACTGGCACCTTGCTACTTAGGGTTCTTTGGGTTCTTTGTGTCAGTAGAAAGGAGTTACCATCTTGTGAAGGAAATTGACTTGGATAATCATGAGGAAACAAGTCTGCTGCTGCACAGTGGGGAGAGGCAGAAATGTTTAGTACTTGCAGGGTGCCTGGGTGGCTCAGTTGGTTAAGCATCTCACTCTTGATTTCACCTCAGGTCATGCTCTCAGGGTCATGAGATTGAGTCCTGCATCAGGCTCTGTGCTCAGTGGGGAATCTGCTTGAGAATCTCTTTCTCTCTCGCCCTCTGCCCCTCCCCACACTTGCGCACCCTCTCTCAATAAATAAATAAATAAATAATTTTTTTAAAGAAATATTCAGCACTTGGATGATCCACTAACGAATCTCTTGGTACTCTCATGGCAGTTTTAACTATAAGTGGAACTATAGTTGATAAGGGCATAATAATCAGGAGCTCAGGCTCCTCCAAGATGTGGATTGAGTCATCCCACCAGACAAACCACCTACACCAGCAGAAGCACTACCTGAGGATGAGGAGAATCTAGATTGGATGGTAGAGGAGAGAGATGGTGAATATCACTGATGGCCTTGGGTCCAGCCACAGCAGCAGAGGCTGTAGCTCATCTCACAAACCCTCCTTTCTGACATTTTGCCAAAAATTGTAATTGACCAGAATCCTGGAGAAGTCGTGACAGGATAGAGTAAACCCAATATGTAAAGCACACGGGTCAGAACAGTACAAGAGGTAGACCTTGGCAGACATTTTTGATGCTCTGCCTAGATCTTCTGAGTTCCCTTCTTCCACTTTGATTGTTGTGTCCATTGACCAGCTGCCATAGATATTTGGAGTAATGGGCCATACCTAGAACTTTCTCTGGAAGATTTCTCTTGTATGCTTGAAACTTCTAGGGCTAGAGATTCCTGGGAGTTCTACCAACCTCCCATTTCATGAACTGTGGCCAACAAATGATTGGGGCAAAGGTACAAAAATTCTACTCCCTTGCTTCAAGGCAAGACAGGCCCTGCAGTGTTCTTTATACTCCCCAGCTTCTTGCAGGATGAAGCTGAAACTAGATTTCACCTGAAAGCCCATTCTTGCATAATTTCTTGCCTCTCCTACCTTCCTCTCTCCCCTCCCTGTCTCTTTTGATTGTGTTCCAATAAATCACACACAAATACCCATCTCAGGTTGTTTCTAGGGAATCTTACTTGAAATTTCTGCCAAATAAACTACAGGTACCCAATTCTTTCTCCAGAGTAAGAAAGCAGTCATTCATCCAATGGATTTTTAATATCTGGGAAGACCACATAACCCTAAGTTATTGTAGGAAGCAGCTCCCCAACTTCAACTTTAATAAAAAAAATCATTCTCATTAAAATTGGATCAGAGCATATCTTGGCATACATAACTATATATTCCTAAGGCATTTTAATAGACTTTGACTCACTTTCTATATGGAAGATTATGTATGTTTGTAGAAACTTCATTAACAATGAAATATGAAAGACTTCAAGATGTGAAATTAGCTTCAAGGGTGTAAATTACAGTGACAAGAAATTCATTTACCACAGAGAGAACTTTTTAGCTATTAAGGTGGTCTCAGGTTAGGTTGAATTTCCTGTGCTCTTAGATTTTCAAACACAAGCTGGATGATTACCTGGTGAAAACATCAGAAGCATTGGATTGGTAGCTAGTTGATGCAGATGATCTACAGTTATTATCTGTATTCAGGAACTTAAATATGGTATTTTGAACCGTCCCTTGGTTGGAGAAAAATTAAACCAAGAAATTATTATTTCCAATCATTTAGTTTTTTTTAAAAAAATTGCTTTCTTATACCTAGTACTAAATCCATCATTTGTTTTGTACACATTTTTCTTCAACCAAATCTCATCTTTATGGTAATAGCTATGATCAAAAATATAAAGAACACACTAGCCTATATGACCCTTCAATGAATTGTTTTGGGCAATGACTATGACTGGAGCTGTGAACTGAAGACCATCAGCTGGCTTCCTACAACTATAAATGGCTGAAAACCAGGTTTAAATTTCAATTGTTGAATTTAGACACTTATTGACACAGCCTTTCTCTTATGTGAAAATTAAGGCATTTATTGGGAAGTAGGATGCCTATAATTGAAGTGGGATATATGATAGTCTTTGGATAATTGCTGTCTGATGGTACCATTCAATATCCCTGCACACCATGCCTCAGACCATACAACCATCCATAACCCTTAAATATCTTACACACTATCATGTTATCCCATGTAATATTGCTTCTGGCAAACTCCCTTCATGATGAAAGAGTTAAGGCAAGGAACTGATGTCTGTGGGATTCATTGGTCTTATCATTTATTTATTCCATCACTCAGAAGCAAGTGGTCTTATAGGGAGATAAAATGTCTATTGAAAACTCAGTGATAATGCTAGCAGGAAGATTTTCCAAGGTTAAGGTGCTACTTTACAAGGTGTGCTCTAAGTCAGCAACCAAGATATAGTCTTATTTTTTCCACAGAAAATTACAGGTTCCAAAGTGGAAGTGGGAAGTGTGTGTTTTACACATAATGCAAACTAGAAAAATTTTTTGTTTTCCATCCCTATGATTCTTGATTGGCTGATTTAGAGGTCTTGGTGTGCATGAGAGAAATGCTTCTGTCAGGGGACATACCGGTTATCCTGAATTGGAAATTAAGACTACCACATGGGTGCCTGAAGATCTTCATGTCACTGAGTAGACAGGTCAAAAATGGTCCTTGCTGAGATGATTGATTAAGAGGAGATAATGTGGGGCGCCTGGGTGGCTCAGTGGGTTAGGCCGCTGCCTTCAGCTCAGGTCATGATCTCAGGGTCCTGGGATCGAGTCCCGCGTCGGGCTCTCTGCTCAGCAGGGAGCCTGCTTCCCTCTCTCTCTCTGCCTGCCTCTCTGTCTACTTGTGATCTCTGTCAAATAAATAAATAAAATCTTTAAAAAAAAAAAGAGGAGATAATGTCACTGATAAACAGGAGAGACTTAAAGGACTATGGCTGGGACTTACAGATCTTCTTGGGGTCACTCTTAGTAATGCCATATCCAGCAGTAATGTTAATGGAAGACTCCACCAATCTTATGTGTGCAAGACTATCGAGGGCTTGAATCCCTTGGGAATGAAAATTTGGGTCATTCAAACAGGTAAGGATGCCTGACCAGCTGGAGTTTTTGCTCTGGGCAACACAACGTGAAATGGGTGGTGAAGGATGGAGGTTAGAAATATCAATTACAGCTCTGTGACTATTTGCAGAAATAAAGATTATAGAATCTGCCTAATTTTCTCACTTGTTTTGCTATGCATATATTTTAAACTAGTTTTATATTCTTTCTCATCCCTTTCTTCCTGGGCATGCTGGTGGTGGTTAGCTTTGCAGTTTTACTCATGGGTTACAGAATTCTGAGACAGGATCATGATGGGACCAGAAGAGGACTGGATACCATATAGAGATTCAAGCTGGATTCAGCTATCAATGGGATTTGAGGTTATCATCGTTTTAGGGAGGGAATGAGCACATTTTAATCTTTTCTTCTGCAGTATTAAATATGGGAAGAAGACTTCATGTTACTATTGGACAGGGGCAGCAAAAAAGTGAACTCTAGTGAATATTGTCATCTTTTTTCATCTAGCATCTGTCTTCCTTTTGATGACTGGAGAATTCCCCACCTTAAAGTCTGCCTCTCACTCTAGAAGCTGAAACTGGCAAATTCTCACTTTCTTACCTTCCTTACAGTTAGGGTATGGGTTCATAATCTAACCAGACACAATCTGCCAATACTCTATAGCAGGAGTAACCCACAGGAGGACTGTGGAGGAACTACTAGGCAACAGCAACATTACAGAATGATCCAGTTCTTTGGGCCACAGTGGTATCTGCAATGCCAAATTCCAGGGTATGAATCTTGGATATGTTCCTGGCTGGGTAGCAATGAGCCTGAAACATGTTCTTCTACCCTCCTGGCAACTCTGGAAACAGCTTCTATATCACGTTTTTTGTTTGCAAAGTTTGATTTTTATAAAATTTAATACTTATCAGCCTAATTGCCAAGAAGAATTAAGCAACCATATACCCTTGCAGTGGGGGGGAAGCAGAAAGAGAGCAAGCATGGGGAAGAATGGTAAAACAAATGAGCAAAATGTGAGCAATTGGTAAAATTAAATGAAGGGAATATGGGAGTTCCTTAACTTTTTTTTTTCAGGGCTTGAATGCAGGGCCTGAACTCACAATGCTGAGATCAAGACCTGAGCTGAGATCAAGAGTCAGACACTTAACTGACTAAGCCACCCAGGTGGCCAGTTCCCTGACTATATTAGCAACACACATATATACACGCACATATTTTCTTTTTCTGATTCATCTGAAAATAAGTTGTAAACATTGTTCCATGTCCCTAAATACTTCAGTGTGTATTTCCTAAGAACATGGGTGTTCTCTTATATAACCACCATACAATTATCTGAATCAGAAAATATATCATCGATATAATACAATTATCTAATGTATAGTCCAAATTCAAATTCCTTTATCATTTAAACAAATTTATTTTCTGCTTAACTGAATCAGTGTTAGGTTCTGTGAACTCTGATTAATTCAAAGTTGCAGATATCATTTCTTCCAGGAAATGTTCCTGGGCCCTAACTTTGGGTTAGGTGACTCTCTTATATGTACCCTCATGATACAGGGTGCTCTACCTACCAGAGTATTATTTATAATGCTCTATTCCTGATTATGTGTCTGCCTCTCCAACCTGAATTAAGCCACTTAAAAGGGTAGCTAGGTCTCTTTTTCACTGGTCTTTCTTCACTGACTAGCACTATTTCTAACACAGTAGATGCCCATAAATATTTTTTGAATAACTGGATCTCTATACTTTAGTGGAAAATCAAATTACATATGTTCTAAGTTGAATTTGTCATATTCGCTTTTTCAATTGAAAGTTCTACATTTCAAGTTCCAATGCAGAAAGTAGAAACCATTCCAGGTATTTTTTACAAGAAGAAACTTATTATTAGAAATTGATGCCTGTAAGGTCTAGAAGAGCAAGAGCTAGGCTGGACCACTAGAAATTATTCACAGAAAAATACAAAACTGGACCATCAGCAACATTCCAAGGTCATCACTGGAATTATTTAAGATATACCTCCATAGCCTCGATCCAAGAATCTGGAAACTGTAATCCAGAAGCTGTCCTCACTGCCACCATAGATGGTATCACTGCCTCTTGGTACTCAGAAAGCTGGAAAATGGCCACTGGAATCCAGTGTGGAAGGAATTCACATTTTCACAAGTTTTCTTGATAGTATAGAGGCTAACAAAGTGGCTTCAAACTTTATCTCATTTCTACGTGTCATATCTCACAAATTTATCTCAATATCAGAAACTAATTCACATTCAGAAACCTAGTTGCAAAGGAGCCTGGAAAAGGCAGTTTTCAGCTCTCCTGGCTTTGCAATGCAGGAAGATACCCCATGGAGCCTGAGTCAATCCCCAGGATGAACCACAATGGCATCCCCATTCATGAAGTTGCTGAAGCTAGACACCAGTGTGCAAAACTCAACTCCTTTCTGATGCCAAGATACTCTCCTTGGATGGAGGTAGTAGTGCCTCTTCTCCATGAGATTAAATTTAGAGGATTCAATTTAGTATTTGCAGAGAATGGGACAAAAATACACCTTGGTTGACTGCTCCAGAATCACGGAACCTCTGAGCAGTTTCCTGCCCAGGAAAATGGCAGTCAAATGACCAACTTGGACCTTCCTCTCTCTGGAGGTGGCAGTAACATACTATCTCCTTTCCCAGATACCCCATGACCTCTGGGGTCAGTGCAGTGGAAGGAAAGAGGAGAAACCAAAGCCCAGAGAGATGAGATCTGTGTGACATTATGGAAAGAGCTTGGACTTTATAGTCAGGTGGCCCTGACTGGATTTGTCTCTTACTAAGTGTCACACCTGGGATAAGTTCCTTAGTTTCCCTATCTCGATTTCCTCATATTTAAATTACCTATCTTTTACAGTTGTTCTGAGGACTAAATTAGATAACACAGGTAAAGTGCAGGTATATAAAAGTACACAAAAGAATGCAGGTTCCTTTATTAGTTTCCTATGGCTACTGTGATAAATTGTGATCATCTCAATGGCCTAAAACACCATATATTTACTCTCTTACAGTTTTGGAGGTCAGAAGTCTCAATTCAGTTTGGCCTTAAATGAAGGTGTTGGCAGGGCTCCCTCCAGAAGTCCTTTCCCACCTTCTAGATTGTTTGGAGAGAGCTGGAGACATAGCCATTAATGGACATGTTGTCTGAGAAGGAGTGAGAGAGCATAATACCCTGATTGTTCCCTCCTCCCACCCTCCAATTCTGTCAGGGCCTCTCACTGGCCAAATCTGTCTGGAAGCCACTTGCCAAGGGATGCCAGAAGATGTAGTTGCCCTAGAGTCAGAGCAGAGCAAGGGAAGATCAGGGAATGGATCAAGAGCAAATAGGCAAGTAAGTGTCACAATCCACATTGTTTGGTATTCAAAATATTTACCTCCTTTATCACAGTATCATACTTCTTTCTAACAGGATACAACTATGCTTCACAACATAAAGATGTCCTCATCATCTGCTCAACATGGGTGAGATAAGTTATCATTGCCATTTTAAAGTCCAAGATCTCTAGGGAATTCAGTTTTTCCCAATAAACCCTGTTTCTTATGGTCTGGTGACATATGAACTAATTGGCAAAGTTAAATACCATTGACCTTCTTTGTGCAAAATAGTAAAGGAAGAAGGAGAAAAAAGAAAAAAATGGTTAATATTAATATGTACATAAGAAAAACATGCATAGCTGTTAGTTACTTCAATAGCTGGTCAGAAGGGCAGACTTTATATCTATTATTTTCTTCTTTCACTACTCATTCCGTGCTTCTGTTGTCCTCTGTCAGTGCTTTGACCGGTTATGATTTTTTACCTGTATAGTGACTGAAACCTTCATTCCTGAAGGCTCTGAGTCCTACTGCTCTTGCCTTTATTGGTTTTTGCCTTTTTTTTGGTTCTTCCTTTAAACCTCTCTGTTGGGGATGAAAAAAAGAGGCACCCCAGTGCTTTCCCCCTGGATACCAGATAGGGTCCTCTCTGCCTTCATTGTTAATTGGACTTACCACTTCATCCAGTATTATAACCTCTCCTTTGGCTATCGGTTCATTGGCATGAGGGCCCCAAATGGTCAGATGGCAGTTTCTATTTCTCATTTACTTGGGTTATTATTGGGTACTCATGACAATTTACCTCCCTTGGGACTGTAGCAGATGAGGTAGATGCCTTTTTCCGTATCCCATCCATCCATCTGAGTTCATCTGCAGCTGCAATGGAGAGTTTCCTGCACAATGACAGCTTTTCCCTCTCTCTTTTCTCTTCTGCTGGGCTTTCTCTGGCAGCCTGCCAAAGCGAAGTAGAGCCCAGAAATGTGAAAGAGTTAATGTCCTATGAGTTGGTGGTGATGAGTATATACCCTGCTTTCCTCCAAAAGGACAATTCTGAAGCTTGTTCCACACTGTTTTTCAGAGGGTTCTTGGTGAGATTGAGCTTCAGTTGCCTACAGCGCTCATCTACTCATTGTCACACATTTATTGGCTTTTCTCCCTTCTCTGACTCACTTTCCTTCCTTCCTCACTTGTCCTTCCTGGGATCATTGCCCAGGCAAATTATCTGCACCCAAGATCTGTCTTAGGACAAGAATCCAGACTAAGACAGGAACCAAGACCTCTAAACTAGAAGAGTATGAGGTTGTAGAGAAGGAAAAGTAAGTACTGTCAGTGGGTCGTTAGGTTTTTGGAGCCTTAGGTATTTTGCCTGTAAGAGAAATAGCACCATCTGTTGGTCACTGGCTCAAAGAGTATATCCCGTTCTGTAGGACAGCACTCTCGTCTCACAAAAGTGTTAGCCTACAGGTGGTGCTGTGATTATGAGTTCAGGAGGCCATTCAACCAATCTTCTAGGTCAGTTGTTCCCAGTTGATGGGGTATGTGATAAGGTTAGTGGAATCCAATAATGTGAGCCCATTTCTCTTGCTTTTAAATGAGACCCTTGGTGAGAAGCAACTTGTTTAGGATATCACGACAATGAAACATGGAATCAGGACATTCCATAAGTCCACAGATGGTATTGCTGGCAGAACCATTTTGGATAGGGAAAGAGAAAAAAGAATCTATTTTAGTGAAGACAGATCTCTGCCTCCCTATGATGATAGAGGTCCACAATAATCAACACGACGGCACTGCCCCCAAAGAATCTTTACAGGGCTCAACACTGGCCTCTGCTTTTGGCGGGCTGGGCTTTCTGCCTTGGGGAGGAAGTTCATGTTGTTGAGCATACCCTTATCCCTGCTGCTGTGGCTACTAGTACACAGACCCACTGTACCAGGACTGAGGTGGCTTCATAAAGGAGCTGATTAATATCAATAACACGGTTCATCCACCTGACTATACTGAGAGCCTTCTTTTCAGGAAATTCCTGTTGATGAGCGTTCAGGTGAGAAGCAAAAATCCTCATACTATTGACCACTTTTGAGAAATCCAACTGTATACCTCTTCCATAGATTTCCTTGTTACCAATATTCTGGTATCTTTCTTGCCAAGTCTCTGAGTAACAGGCATAATATTTAGGTACTACCCATGAGCCAGAAGAGGTTTGTACTTTGGGCCATGTCTTCTTCAGGCAAAATGGACATCCAGATGTGCTGCCCAATGTTCTCCCCAGTGGGAGAGCTGACTTTCACCATTTTCCTTAAGGGTGACTCCTGATGCGATTGTGACAGTGCCACAGTCCACTACCACCTGATGATAACATATTGCGCAGACCCATCTTTAAACTAGGTCCAAGTTCTTCCCCCTGACAGCTGGTTGTAAAGTACTCTTCATGAGGCCTTGGAGTCTGAGCCACCTGCCCACGCAACTTCCTTGTGTCCTGACCTGTTCAAGCACGATCTTTTCTATACCATTTAATTTTCTATACCATTTTAATTTTTAATTGGTTTATTGCTGTGTGTGCCCAGTCTTAATGGCAGTTCAAGAATGGCAGCTGAGATCACATCAATCTTGATGTCATCAGGACCCAGTCTCTACCAGTATCCAGTGCTCTTTCAGTAGAAGAGAACATGGCATTGTGTCAAAACCCTGGGATTCTGTGCTTTGGATCTCTTGCTGGCATTTGCCAGAGGGTCCATACAGTATCCTTACTTGCCACATACACTTTGGATCTTCTGAATTATTAGGCTTGAGAAGGAATGTAGCTTGAACAGCAGTTGGACCTGCTGCAGAGCTTTTTGTTTCCTGGGAACACAGGATTTGCAGTAAATGGGTCAGAGAAATATACCCAAATCTGGTATATGTTGCCTCCAAAATCCAAAGGGGTCTACCAAGATTGTGCTTCTTTCTTAGTATTAGGATGTGCCAGGTACAGAAATTTGTCTTTCACTTGAAGGCCAGGATTCTCAACCTAATTTTGACATTTGGGCTTGATAAATCTCGGTTGTGGGGAGCTATCCTGTGCATTGCAGGATACTTAGCAGCATCTTTGGCTTCTACCCACTAGAGGCCCACAGCCACTAACTCTTTTACCCCCAATTGGGACAACCCAAAACCTCTCTAGGTATTGCCTGCTTAATGTCCCCTTGGGAATAGAATTGCCTCTGGTTGAGAACCACTGCTATAGAGAGCTGTTGCAACAATCATTTCACTGAATTTTTATGTCTCTGGCATTCATATGTCGTATTGAAAATAGTTGCTGCTTCCTGTTCCCCAAGCTAATAGCATGGTGTTTTCAATGTAGTAGATTAGAGTGATGTTCTATGGGATGTCCAGATGATCAAGATCCCTGTGGGCTATCCGTGACAACACTTTGAGAGTTGACATGACCCTGAAGTAAGATTGTAAAGGTATATTGCTGACAGGTGAAACTTCGCTGTTTCTCATGATCTTTGTTAATTGATATGAGGGGGAAAATGATCTGTCAGATAATAGCTGCATACTAGATGGCAGGACTGTGTTGACCTATTCTAGCAAAGATGCCATATCTGGCTCAGAAGCTTCAAGTGAATCACCAGGTAGTTTTATAACTGTCAAATGTAGGAATTAAACAGAGGGGTAATGAGCACCATCAGTCCTGCATCTATCAAATCTTTGATGGTGGCACTAATTCCTACAATTGCCCACAGGGATGTGGTATTACATTCAGCATACTATTTTGTTAGAGAAGGAAAGTTCCAGGGGCTTCTATTTGGCTCTACCTACCACAGTACCCCTCTCATTATGAGTTAGGGAGCCAGTGCAGAGAATCTGCTGGTTACCAAGTATGTCTAGTCAAAAGACGCATTTAGGACCAAGAAATTGCCTCTGCATCTGTCTACAGAAGCCATTGAACCCTCTGTGAGATGGACTTGGATATAAATTTAATTTACCATCTGATCACCCAAATCTAAACCTCAATCTATTCTGCTTAATCTAAGCTGCCTAATGCTTGTGACGTCAACTTATTCTACAGTCCTTGTGATTATCACTACTAATACATGGCAGAGTACAGAAGGTCCCCAAAGATATGCATAAACTCAGAGTCATATCTAATAATCTTTCAAAAATCTGGCTAGGTCCCTTTCCTCAGTGCACTCTCGTTGTGTTAATCATCATAGGTTTTTTTGGGGGGGGTGGGGGGAGGGCTTGGAGAAATATTTGTAGTATATAGTTACGACAACATTACAGTGTCCTTCTCAAGGGGACTCAGTTTCTCCTTCAACCACTGGTTCCTGGATATGTAGCATAACTGAGATCTAGGAACTAAATGAGAGGCTATGACTTCCTTTTGTGACCACTCAAGTCAGGTTTCCATGCACTAGATCTATAGTTTTCCCAGTTGTATATATCAAGTAATACTTTAGTAGACTGCCCATCTATTTCATTCCTAGAGACCTTATCATCGAGTCTCTTTAGGCATCCTTGGTCTAGAGTGGAGAGTCATTGCAGAGTTTTCAAGGATACCTATGTTTCTCTCACTAATGTTTTCTCAGTCCCTTAATGCCCTCTCATCCCTTCTGGGAAACATAGTCAGGAAAAGGGTGAGCCAGTTACACATAATAGATCCAGTCCAACATTCCCATCACCTTGATGCTTGCACATATTTTATCCTGTGGCTTGATCACATTGAATAAGACCTTTTACATTTATTTCTCCACGTTGTGTGATTGAAGTTCTGGCATCTCAGCTTCATTGAAGTCAATCAACCAAGTAAACCATTAAAGCTGCTTCCAGGTGCTCAACTTAGTACATCAAAATCAGCACCTCAGGTAATGATGCCTGTATTCCAATTTAGCCTGGCTCATCAATATATTCTATCTTTTCTGATGTAGCTTTCCTAGAATCTACTCCTATAGAGTTTTCTAGATTACTGGTGACATAAATACAGATGGTATTGCAATTCTTTGAGTGTATAAGTTTTTTTTATTTTGTCCCTAGAATAAACCTTACGATTCTGTACTGGGTTCCTGGATTTGATTATGGAAGTGGGTTTGGAGTTAATGAGGGGTGATGCAAGGAATTTGGAGAGAAAAGACATCCATTACTTTGCAGGGCAACTGTTGCTTACAGGATCTTTAAACAAGGGAAAGTCAGTTTCTTAAGATGGGAGATAGATCTGTGGTGGGATACCAGTATTTTATATTTTTATTTCATGTAATTTCTTTACATGGATTAAATATAGTCTATGTGAAGTGCTTTAGCATAATAACTGCTACATAGTATGAGCTCAATAAGAGCTAACTATCTCTAGTATATTATTACAGCATAATGATTCAAAGAGGGGCTTTGGAGTCAAACAGACCTGGGTTCAAATTCTAGCTCTACTTGGAGCACCTGGGTGACTCAGTTGGCTAAGGGACCAACTCTTGATTTCAGCTCAGGTCATGATCTCAGGATCATGATACTGAGACCTGCATTGAGCCTGGTGATGAGTCCTGCAGGCTCCTTGCTCAGCGTGGAGTGTGTTTGAGACTCTCTCCCTCTGTCTCTCGCCCAACTCATGTACATGTCCTCTCTCACTCTCTCTCAAATAAAAAAATAAAATAGATCTTCAAATCCTAGCTCTACCCACTTCTAGCTGTCTGCCTCAGGAAAAGTAAATCTAGGGCCTTTGTTGATTTGTAAAATGGTAGAAATTACCTAATTCTCAGGGTTGTTTTCAGATGAAAAGAGATTCTCTCTATATATAGTTTGCACATAGGAAATGCTTAGGCAGAGATAGCAATTATTATTCCAGTAATAAGGAACAACTTGAGCAAAGGCTCAGGTAGGGAGGGAAAGAGAGAGGAAGAAGTGAATTTCAAGGTCTCAATGTATTTTATTTTGTCTGGAACATAGAGTGGTTGAGGAAATGACCTGGAAATGAAGCCTGATTCGGGCCTTGTGGGCCATGTCAAGGAGCCTGGAGAGACAGTAGAGCAAGTCATTCAGCACATGGGACAAGTAGTACAGGCTAGGCTATGGTGCAATAACAAATGTTCCAAGCATCTGAGTGGCTTATAAAAACAAATGTTCTATGTCTATTGGGGAATCATGCAATTTCATAATCTGGTTTTGTTCCATGTCACCTTCACTTTGGAACCCAAGTTGATGGAACAACTTTTCTCTGAAATAGATTGCTGCCAGACAGAAAAGAGATATGGTAAACCCACAAGCTGGCTCTTTAAATTTCTGCTTGGAATTGACCCTTTTGTTCATATTTTATTGGCCATAGCAAGTCACATGGTCAAGTCTGCCATCACTGGACCTGAGGAAGTGGCATTTTATGGAAGGGCACCAGAATATTTGGCAGAACAATAATAGAAACAGATTTTGTGGCGAAAGTTAATGAGTGGTAACCCAATTTAAAAATGGGCAAAGTATGTGAAGAGATGTTTCTCCAGAGACATACACAAATGGTCAATAAGCACACGAATAGCTGTTGAACATCATTAGTTATTAGGAAAAATATAAATCACAACCATACTTGATATCCACAAGGATGGCTGTAATCCTAAAGACAGACAATACAAAGGCTGGAAAAGATGTGGAGAAATTAGAACAATTATTAACTTATTTTTCTTTTTTTAAAAGATTTTATTCATTTATTTGACAGGCAGAGATCACAAGTAGGCAGAGAGGCAGGCAGAGAGAGAGAGAGAGGAAGCAGGCTCCCTCCTGAGCAGAGAGCCTGATGCGGGGCTCGATCCCAGGACCCTGGGATCATGACCTGAGCCGAAGGCAGAAGCTTTAACCCACTGAGCCACCCAGGTGCCCCGTGAACCATTATTTACTTCTAGCAAGAATGTAAAATGGTACAGCTGGTTTTGTAAATAGTCTGGCAGTTTTTCAAAAAGTTAATCGCAGCTACCCTATGACCCAGCAATTCCACTACTAGGTATATACCCAAGAGAAATGAAACCATATGTCCACTCAAAAACTCATATACAAATGTTCATAGCAACATTATTCATAACAAGGAAAAAGTGGAGATAATCTAAATGTCCTTCAGGTGATGAATGCATAAATCCAATGTGGTATGTCCATAAATTGAAATATTATTTGACCACATGCTACAGTGTGGTTATACCTTGAAAACATTATGCTGAGTGAAAGGGGTCAGTCACAAAATATTGCATGATTCCCTTTACATGAAATGTCCAGAATAAGGAATTGAAGGAAAATGGGCCACTACTAAGGAGTATGAGGTTTCTTTTTGGGATGATGAAAATATTCTAAAATAGATTATAGCGACGGTTGCATAATTCTGCGAATGTATTAAAAACCACTGAACACTTTAAGTGTGTGAATTGTATGGTATGTATTCACAAGGCTGTTTTACATCTTATATAAGGAAGATAATGGATGGTTTTTATTTTTGTCTTGTTGGTTTTGAGAGGGTCAAGTGGAGGCAACCAGGTACTTAACCATGTGGATCTGGAGCTCAGGAGCAAAAATCAGGCCTGGAGGTATATACTGGGAAATATAAAGCACAAAAATGCTAACTGAGATTATGGGAAAAGCAATCACCCAGAAAAAGTGTGTCCAGTGGGAAAAGAGAGGGCTTGCACCTATCCCTGAGTGATACCAACACTTAAGAGATGGAAGAAAGGAGACTTCAAAAGAGATGAAGAAGGGGTAGAGATGGAAAAGTGAGATCAAGAGATTAAAGACGAAAGGCAAGGAAAGAGTGTTTCCAGAAGTAAGGAGTGTCAACTAATGCAGAGAAATTAAGTTAGGTCATGATGAATACTTCATAGCACCTGCAGTTAGGAGATCCCTAGTGACTTTGGAAAGAATGGTTTCCATATGGCGGTAGGGCAATATCACGAGTTACTGTACATGAGTTGTAGTTGAGGAAGTAGAGACATTGTTTGGATGACTGGAGAAGTATAGCGGGAACAGGTAGATCTGCAAAGAGGAGGAAAAAAACCGGTTGAAGTGGAGTTTGGTGGGTTGGGTAGGAGATTTCAAGATCAGAGAGATTATTTAAATACCATGGGAATTAAAGGAGAGGAGAAAAGGAATAGTTGAAAAGAGGAATAAAGCCCCAACCATCTTTTATTAAATTGCATTATGTTCCCTGATCCATCTTCCTTATCCTACCGTAAGCTTATAGTCTTAATTGTGAGGTAGATTCAACTGGATTCCACGACTTCTGGATATTGTGGGTAGCAAGGGATAGGGAAAGGTTGAGTCTGAGCTTCCCGGGTGGATGAAAAGTGATGTGGAATATTCATTTGACAATTATGGTCTGCCTTGAGTCTCTTTTCTGTTTGTTCAGAACTGTGATTTAAACACCGTTCGTGTTTTTACTTTGTTTTTGAGGTAGAGAAAACGCACTTGTTGGGTCTTTGTACTCTGAGCCTTTCACGGCTGGCATACAAGAAGGGACGAATAAAGCTTCACCGCGGAGCGTAAGCTGTGCTCAAAGCCTTTTCACAAGTACAGATTTTTGTGAGGCGGCTCTCTAGGTCGTCAATCTCTGGGACTAACTGGCGGTGAGACGGGAGGAGGAAAGGGACTGAATCCAAGATTGTGGCTAAAAGCAGCGATGCGAGTGCAGCCAACCGAGGGGAAGATAACCCGGGAAGCAGCGGCGCCGCGACAAGGAAATCTAACAACCGCCCAGTCTCCCGCCTCCAGGGCAGACGGCGCGAACCCAGCTGCGCCTGCGCGCGGGCGGCCGCGGCGAGAGGCGCCGAGCCTCGTGGCCGAGGCTGGGAGTCACGTGGTACACCGGGCAGCCGCCCCGCCCCGCCCCTCCGCTGCTGCCCCTCCCCGCCCCGCCCCTTTCCCGGCGGGACGCTCGGAGCCGCCCCGAACTGCGCAGGGAGGCCGGGGGTGAGTGTCCGCGAGGGGCGCGCGAAGCGCAGACCCGGGAGGGCCTGGGCTGGGGCGCTGGTCCGCGGAATGCGTTGCGGGGTCCAAGGGACAAAATGGCGGCGGGTACATCCCTTCACCCTTTTCCCTTACCTGGGAGTGCGGGCGAGAGGGGCAGCGATCAGTGCTGGGGGAGGGGAGCCGCGGCTGCAAGGAGGGCCGGGGGTTCCCCTCAGTAGGCCTGGGGGGCGACGGTGGGCAGGCTCTCGGCCTGCCCAGTGGGTTCAGCTGGGGTGTGAGGGACGTGGGACCCTGTGCACCCCACGGGCCGGGGGGTGGGCAGGGGACTGCTCATCCCTTCACGGGGTGAGCGGCCGCGCGCTTGTCGAGGCTTCTGGAATGTTCAAACTGCAAGGGGCTCCCAGAGGAGACTCCCACAGGCTCTTCATCTGACAGGTGATCGCCATCATCATCTCATTCTCCGCAGGGTTTACCACGCTTTCCCTGCTCGATGATTTGGGTCTTAGTTCTGACAGGGAGGCAGGGCGGGAATGGGCTCTCCGTCTTACAAATGCATAAACTGGGGCCTAGAGGGGTGAAGAGTTGAACCAGTGCCTCGCACCTGGGAGTAATAGGACCCAGCCTTCTACCTCTGTTAGTGCTCCTTTCCTACCACTTCATTCGCGCCTCCCCCCCGCCAGTGAGTGACGGGATTTTTAGAAAGCAGACAGAAAACTGATTCTCTGAGCACCTGCTGCTGTCAAGTGGCTCTCCCTGAGATGGGGCTGCCTGCCTGAGAGCAGCTTCCTGTTGCTGGTGGACTGTATCCCTCATTCTGTTTGTGCCAAGATATTTTCCATGAACATAGCTATTCATTATAGTCATCTTGACGAACAGATAGCAATTCTTTGTATATATTATAATTCGTTGCAGTTTACACATTGATTTCACCAATATTAACTATTTCATTCTCATAAGAATGGGGAAACTGAGGTTCAGAGACATTACAACTTGCCCCAGAGTCACCCGCTGGTAAATGGTTGATCTGGGATGATGCTTTGAGACCTAGGGTTGGTAATCCGACCATTATCCCGCTCTGATTTATATTGGTGTTCCGGCCCTTGTATTTTTTTCTAACTATGACTTTTCCTCAAAATGTGTTGGATGCAGATTGATTTATGCCACATATGGAAATGATCTGAATAATATTCACTAAGGAATTAATATTTTATTTTATTTTTAGTTCGAGATTTTCTTTAAATTCAAGTTAGTTCACATATAGTGTAGTATTAGTTTCAGGGGTAGAATTTAGTAATCCATGTTTCATATAACACCCAGTGCTCATTACATCAAGTGTCCTCCTAGTGCCCATCACCCAGTTTCCCCATCCCTCCACCCACCCACCCTCCAGTAACCCTCAGTTTCTTCCTTATATTAAAGAATCTTTTATGGTTTGCCTTCCTCTCTATCTTATTTTGTTTTTCCTTCCCTTCCCCTATGTTCATCTGTTTTGCTTCTTAAATCCCACATATGAGTGAAATCATACGGTATTTGTATTTCTTGGGCTGATTTATTTTGCTTAGTGTAATACACTTCAGTTCCATCCATGTCGTTGCAAATGGCAAGATTTCATTTTTAAGGAATTAATATTTTAATTACTCAGTCCATTTTTAATATTATTTGGAAAGTTTCTTTGTGGGAGGAAGTGTGATAATGATGGTATTGAAGGCAAATTGATGAGAGTTTGAATCCGAGCCTCACTACTTGTCCTTTGGAAGATTACTAAATTTTTCTGAGTCTTGATTTCCTCATCTGTAAAATAGAGATAATATCGTTCACCTGATATGTTTGTCGATAGCAAGTAAATGAGGTGTCTGTGAAGGATTAAGAACTGCTCCTCCCCCATAGTCTGCTCTCAACAAATGCTTGCTTTTTCTTTCTCCCCTCTCCCCTGTGCTGTACTTTTTTATTCTCTATAGTTAACCACTTTTGGTCAGTCTGCCTGGTGGATTATGTGGAAGCATAATCAATGTTACTATATAAATGGATTTATAAATTATTTTGGTGACTAGGGTTCAAAGGATTAGTGTTTTAAACAGGCTTTAAAAATGTCCTTAGGGCATCATAGATACTTAATAATCATTAAAAGTTTGATTTGATATTAATGTTATTAATACCTTCACTTAATCACTTTCAGGAATGTTTTAAAGATAAGATGGAAGGGGCTTGAGATTCTGTCTTAAAGGAGAAAAAAAATTATTTGGGAATCACATATGAACATTCTTTAAACGTTTAGAAAGTTGTGGTGGTATTTAGTGGGAAGTTAAACAGAATTCTCTCTATTGGTGCAATCTGATATCCATTGTGAAATTGGCATTTCTGAAATTGTAGAAGTGATAACTGTAAATGGCTTGAATAACTCAGTAATAATAAATATCTGTTTATAGTTTTGTGCTTGGATAACCTTTTTCACAAATACGTTTGGCTTTGACAGTACATCTTATGGGGTATAAACAGCAAAAAGACCTGCAGTTCACCGGTGGAGCCACCTTAAAAAATTATTAAGAGGAAATGATATATAGAAAGACTTTATTTACTCTGGACATGAAACACTAAAGATTTCATGAAGTTTTGCTAAAATAATGACTACTTTTTATTTTATTTTAATTTATTTATTTAAAAGATTTTTATTTATTTATTTGAGAGAGAGAGAACGAGAGAGGGAGAGAGAGCATGAGAAGGGGAGAGTCAGAGGGAGAAGCAGACTCCCGGCTGAGCAGAGAGCCTAAAGTGGGCCTCCATCCCAGGACTCCAGGATCTTGACCTGAGCCGAAGGCAGTCGCCTAACAGACTAGCCACCCAGGTGCCCTAATGACTACTTTTAAATAATTTCTTAAAGTAGTAAGTGATGTAGGAAAGACATTAGGGTTCAAAGCCAACAGCCAAGAAAGAATTCTTGAGATGTCTTTGGGGACAAAAATTTGGTTTTAGTAAAGTGTGGGTCAGGACCCATGGGCAGAAAGAGCTGCACTGGGGTCATGAGGAGTGACCCACTATATACTTTAAAGCTGGGGGTCGGGGTTAGGGATAGTGCAAGTCTCTAAGGAATTTTGGAAGCAAGTTTTCCAGGACCTTGAGGGGGCCAGCTATTGTTGGGAAAAAGTCCTTTATTATTGTTTAGTAAAACCCTAGTAGTGAGACCCTTCAGATGTATATTGGTGGGTCATATGCTTGGGAGATGATTGCCAACGTGTATCTTGAGGAGTTGAGATAAAGGAAGTTTCCAAAGAAATTTCTATATATTAAAGTAGACTTACAGGAACCTGGAGGGTCGGGTTAAGATTGCCTTTTGCCTTAGCAAAGTAGTAACATCAAGGCAGCCGAGTAGCTAGAGGAATGTCACTCTGCCTGTTTTAAGGACTTGTCAATGGGCTATAAGTAGTAAGGAAATTTAATTTTTCTTTTGCCTTTTTCCCCCCACATCGATAAGTTCATTATATATTTTGAAAACGTGGATTAGAATAGTAGAATTAATTGCTATGTATCATTCTCTCTATTTCAGTAATTATGTACACATGGACAGTCTTATCTTATAAAAGCTAACACCCCTTCATTGTTTTGAAGCAAATCTCAGTCTTATATACTGTCTGCACTATTTCATGCTTTAAGTAAAGAATACAGCTGAAATGGTCTGGAAATTCAGATGTAGAAGATCTCTGTCAGCTGGGGATGTCAGAATAGGCTTTTTGAAGATGACTTTTGAGTTGATCTGAAACAATTGGAAGGCTTTGGATATGTAGAAGGGTGAGAGCAAAGCAATTTGGTAAGCAAGTATTCTTTATAATGAGCTTTATTTATTAGTAAATAAGTATTTAATGCTTGGTCAGTGCCAGGCACTGTTTTAGGTCTTGAAACTATAGCAGTATCAAAACCAACAAACACCATGAAGCTTATGTTCTTGTAAGGAGAGATGGACAGTATACCAATTAAGTAAATAATGTGATAAATGCTCTAGAGAAGTGGGATAGGGAGTGTCAAGGGTGGGAATCAGGATAAATGGGTTGTTATTTTATTTAAAGATTTTATTTTACCTTTTTTTTGACATTTTACAAATAAAGCTTTATTTTTCCCAAATAAAAAGAAGTCCAGAAGAAGTACTTTCTGTCCGACATTCTGCTTTTTAATAATACTATTGGAGACCAAGCCTCTTTCTGTCTTTTTAAGTCTTTTCACTTTATCATTCTGAGCATATTAGTTTTGAGCCTCTTATAGATCATCTCGTGATGGCAAGATGGCTGTTATTACAATCGCTTCAGAAAACAATTCCTCTTTTTTTTTAAAATTTTAATTAATATATGATGTATTATTAGGCCTGGGGATACAGGTCTGGGAATCGCCAGGTTTACAAACTTCATAGCACTCACCATAGCACAAACCCTCCCCAATGTCCATAAACCAAACACCTTCTCCCTACCCCCCTCCCCCTGGCAACTCTCAGTTTGTTTTGTGAGATTAAGAGTCTCTTATGGTTTGTCTCCCTCCCGATCCCATCTTGTTTCATTTTTTCCTTCCTTACCCCCCAGACCCCCCACTTTGCCACTCAACTTCCACATATGGGAGATAATGTGATAGTTGTCTTTCTCTGATTGACTTATTTTGCTCAGCATAATACCCTCTGGTTCCAACCACATCATCGCAAAAGGCAAGATTTCATTTCTTTTGATGGCTGCTTAGTATTCCACTGTATATGTATACACCACATCTTCTTTATTCATTCATCTGTTGATGGACATCTAGGTTCCTTTCATAGTTTGGCTATTGTGGACATTGCTGCTATAAATATTCGGGTGTACCTTCCCCTTTGGGTCCCTACATTTCTATCTTTAGGGTAAATACCCAGTAGTGCAGTTGCTGGATTGTAGGATAGCTCCGTTGTCATCTTTTTGAGGAACCTCCATACTGTTTTCCAGAGTGGCTGCACCAGCTTGCATTCCCAAAAACAGTGTAGGAGGGTTCTCCTTTCTCTGCATCCTCGCCAGCATCTCTCCTTTCCTGACTTGTTAATTTTAGTTATTCTGACTGGTGTGAGGTGGTATCTCATTGTGGTTTTGATTTGTATTTCCCTGATACCAAGTGATATGGAGCGCTTTTTCATGTGTCTTTTGGCCATCTGGATGTCTTCTTTGCAGAAATATGTGTTCATGTCCTCTGCCCATTTCTTGATTGGATTATTTGTTCTTTGGGTGTTGAGTTTGATAAGTTCTTTACAGATTTTGGATACTAGCCCTTTATCTGATATGTTGTTTGCAAATATGTCTTTTGGTTTTGTTGACTGTTTCTTTTGCTGTGCAAAAGCTTTTGATCTTAATGAAGTCCCAATAGTTCACTTTTGCCCTTGCTTCCCTTGCTTTTGGCGATGTTTCCAGGAAGAAGTTGCTGCGGCTGAGGTCGAAGAGGTTGCTGCCTATGTTCTCCTCAAGGATTTTGATGGATTCCTGTCTCACATTGAGGTCTTTCATCCATTTGGAAGCTATTTTTGTGTGTGGTGTAAGGAAATGGTCCAGTTTCATTTTTCTGCATGTGGCTGTCCAATTTTCCCAACACCATTTGTTGAAGAGACTGCCTTTTTTCCATTGGACATTCTTTCCTGCTTTGTCAAAGACTAGTTGACCATAGAGTTGAGGGTCTATTTCTGGACTCTGTATTCTGTTTCATTGATCTATGTATCTGTTTTTGTGCCAGTACTGTCTTGATGACCATACTGTCTTGATGACAGCTTTGTAATAGAACTTGAAGTCTGGAATTGTGATGCCACCAACTTTGGCTTTCTTTTTCAACATTCCTCTGGCTATTTGAGGTCTTTTCTGGTTCCATATGAATTTTAGGATTATTTGTTCCATTTCTTTGAAAAAAAATGGATGGTATTTTGATAGGGATTGCATTAAACGTGTAGATTGCTTTAGGTAGCATAAACATTTTCACAATATTTGTTCTTCCAATCCATGAGCATGGAACTTTTTTGCATTTCTTTGTGTCTTCCTCAGTTTCTTTCTTGAGTACTTTATAGTTTTCTGAGTACAAATTCTTTGCCTTTTTGGTTAGGTTTATTCCTAGGTATCTTATGGTTTTGGGTACAGTTGTAAATGGGATTGATTTCTTAATTTCTCTTTCTTCTGTCTTGTTGGTGTATAGAAATGCAACTCATTTCTGTGCATTGATTTTATATCCTGACACTTTACTGAATTCCTTTATGAGTTCTAGCAGATTAGGAGTGGACTCTTGGTTTTCTGCATAAAGTATTATATCATCTGCAAAGAATGATAGTTTGACTTCTTTGCCAATTTGGATGCATTTTATTTCTTTTTGTTATCTGATTGCTGAGGCTAGGACTTCTAGTACTATGTTGAATAGCAGTGGTGATAATGGACATTCCTGCCGTGTTCCTGACCTTAGCGGAAAAGCTCTCAGTTTTTCTCCTTTGAGAATGATACTTGCTGTGGGTTTTTCCTACATGACTTTGATGATATTGAGGTATGTACCCTTTGTCCCTACACTTTGAAGAGTTTTGATCAGGAAAGGTTGCTGTACTTTGTCAAATGCTTTTTCAGCATCTACTGAGAGTATCATATGGTTTTGTTCTTTCTTTTATTAATGTATTGTGTCACATTGATTGATTTGCAGATGTTGAACCAACCTTGCAGCCCTGGAATGAATCTCACTTGGTCGTGGTGAATAATCCTTTTAATGTACTGTTGGATCCTATCGGTTAGTATTTTGGTGAGAATTTTCGCATCTGTGTTCATCAAGGATATTGGTCTGTAATTCTCTTTCTTGATGGGGTCTTTGTCTGGTTTTGGGATAAAGGTAGTGCTGGCCTTATAACATGAGTTTGGAAGTTTTCTTTCCATTTCTATTTTTGGAACATTTTCAGGAGAATAGGAATTAATTCTTTAAATGCTTGGTAGAATTCCCCTGGGAAGCCATCTGGCCCTGGGATCTTGTTTGTTGGGAGATTTTTGATGACTGCTTCAATCTCCTTACTGGTTATGGGTCTGTTCAGGATTTCTATTTCTTCCTGGTTCAGTTGTGGTAGTTTATATGTCTCTAGGAATGCATCCATTTCTTCCAGATTGTCAAATTTGCTGGCATAGAGTTGCTCATAATATGTTCTTATAATTGTTTATATTTCTTTGGTGTTGGTTGTGATCTTTCCTCTTCCATTCATGATTTTATTTGGGTCCTTTCTCTTTTCTTTTTGATAAGCCTGGCCAGGGGGTTATCAGTCTTATTAATTCTTTCAAAGAACCGGCTCCTAGTTTCGTTGATTTGTTCTATTGTTTTTTTGGTTTCTATTTCATTGATTTCTGCTCTGATCTTTGTGGTTTCTCTTCTCCTGCTGGGTTTAGGCTTTCTTTGCTGTTCTCCTTAAGGTGTAGGGTTAGGCTGTTTATTTGAGACCTTTCTTGTTTCTTGAGAAAAGCTTGTGTCAGTATATATTTTCTTCTCAGGACTGCCTTTGCTGTGTCCCACAGATTTTGAACAGTTGTGTTTTCGTTATCATTCGTTTCCGTGAATTTTTTCTTCTTTAATTTCCTGGTTGAACCATTCTTTAGTAGGATGCTCTTTAGCCTCCATGTATTTGGGTTCTTTACAAATTTCCTGTTGTGATTGAGTTCTAGCTTCAGAGCATTGTGGTCTGAAAATATGCAGGGAATGATCCCAGTCTTTTGGTTCTGGTTGAGACCTGATTTGTGACCCAGGATGTGATCTGTTCTGGAGAATGTTCCATGTGCACTAGAGAAGAATGTGTATTCTGTTGTTTTGGGATGGAATGTTCTGAATATATCTGTGATGTCCATCTGCTCCAGTGTTTCTTAAGGTCTTTATTTCCTTGTTGATCTTTTGCTTGGATGATCTGTCCATTTCAGTGAGGAAGGTGTTAAAGTCCCCTGCTATTATTGTATAATTGTTGATGTGTTTCATTGATTTTGTTATTAATTGGTTTATGTAGTTGGCTCTTCCCATGTTAGGGGCATAGATATTCAAAATTGTTAGATCTTCTTTTTGGACAGACCCTTTGAGTATGATATAGTGCCCTTCCTCATCTCTTATTATAGTCTTTGGCTTAAAATCTAATTGATCTGATATAAGGATTGCCCCCCTGCCTCAAGCTTTCTTTTGATGTCCATTAGCATGGTAAATTGCTTTCCACCCCCTCACTTTAAATCTGGAGGTGTCTTCGGGTCTAAAATGAGTTTCTTGCAGACAACAGGTTGATGGGTCTTGTTTTTTTTATCCATTCTGATACCCTGTGTCTTTTGACTGGGGCGTTTAGTCCATTTACATTCAGGGTAACTACTGAAAGATATAAATTTAGTGCCATTGTATTGCCTGTAAGGTGACTGTTACTGTATATTGTCTCTGTTCCTTTCTGGTTTACTACTTTTAGGCTCTCTCTTTGCTTAGAGGACCTCTTTCAATATTTCCTATAGAGCTGGTTTGGTGTTTACAAACTCTTTTAGTTTTTGTTTGTCCTGGAAGCTTTTTATCTCTCCTATTTTCAATGTTAACCTAGCTGGATATAGTATTCTCGGCTGCATGTTTTTCTCGTTTAGTGCTCTGACTATATCATGCCAGTTCTTTCTGGCCTGCCAGGTCTCTGTGGATAAGTCTGCTGCCAATCTATTATATTTACCATTGTATGTTACAGACTTCTTGTCCCAGGCTGCTTTTAGGATTTTCTCTTTGTCACTAAGACTTGTAAGTTTTACTATTAGAAGACAGGGCGTGGACCTATTCTTATTTATTTTGAGGGGGATTCTTTGCATCTCCTGGATTTTGATGCTTGTTCCCTTTGCCATATTAGGGAGATTCTCTACAATAATTCGCTCCAATATACCATCTGCCCCCCTCTCTCTTCTTCTAGAATCCCAATTATTCTAATATCATTTCATCTTACAGTATCACTTACCTCTCTAATTCTCCCCTTGTGGTCCAGTAGTTGTTTGCCTCTCTTTCGCTCAGCTTCTTTATTCTCCACCATTTGGTCTTCTATATCATTAATTATCTCTTCTGACTCATATATCCTAGCAGTAAGAGCCTCCATTTTTGGTTGCACCTCATTAATAGCTTTTCAAATTTCAGCTTGGCTAGATTTTAGTTCTTTTATTTCTCCAGAAAGGGCTTTTATTTTTCTGGACAGGTTTTCTCTAATACCTTCCATGCCTTTTTTGAGCCCAGCTAGCACCTTGAGAATCATCATTCTGAACTCTAGATCTGACATATTACCAATGTCCGTATTAATTAGGTCCCTAGCATTCGCTACTGCCTCTTGTTCTTCTTTTTGTGTTGAGTTTTTCCGTCTTGTCATTTTATCCAGATAAGAATATATGAACAAGAGAATAAAATACTAAAAGGGTGGCAAAGGCCCCAGAAAAAAATGTGCATTAACCAAATCAGAAGAGACCCCAAATCGTGGGGAGAAGAAGGGGGATAAAAAGAAGTTTAAAAAGAAAATAAAAAAGGTATATATATATATATATTAGACCAGTGAATAGAACAGAGACACCCGCTTGATTTTGGGAGTATTTTGGTCTTTTAGAAGAAACTACCTCCCAAAATTTTAAAGAAAGAAACACACACACACACACACACACACACACACACACACAAATAAGGGTAAACACGATGAAGGGATGGAGTATGACTGTAAAGATAAAAATTTTTAAAAAATTCTAAAAAGGAGTTGATAAGATAAGTTGGTTGGGATGAGAAAGAAAAAGAAAGTGGAGAAAATTTGCTCAGGCTGGAGACTAGAACAAACCCTGTGCTAGATTTAGGGCATATTTTGATCTGTTAGAAGAAGTTGTGTCCCAAAAATTTTTAGAAGAAAAAACCCTATGTGTATATGAAAGATAAAGTTAGATTCAATGAATGATAAAATATGACTATAATAATAAAGTTTCAAAAAGATTTTTTTAAAGAAAGGTATTGTTAAGATAAGCTAGTTAAAAAATGTTAAAAGAGGAAAGAGTAAAAGCTAAAAAAAATTAGAATAAGAAAAAAATAAAATTAAAAAAATTTAATTAACTTTGCAAGACTAAAGAATCATGGGGAGAAAGCCATGAATTCCATGCTTTGCTTTCCCCTCCTCTGGAATTCTGCTTTTCTCCTTGATCAGTGAGCTTGGTCTTGGCTGGATTTCTTGTTGATCTTCTGGGGAGGGGCCTGTTGTAGTGATTTTCAAGTGTTTTTGCCTGAGGTGGAATTGCACTGCCCTTGCCAGGGGCTGGGCTAAGTAATCTACTTGGTTTGCTCTCGGAAACTTTTGTTCCCTTGAACGCTTTCTGTAGAGCTTTGGAGAATGGGGAGGAAAATGGCGGCCTCCCAATCTCTGGCCCAGAGGAGCCGAGAGCTCAGGACCCCTCTCCTCAGTGCACCCTCGGAGAAAAGCGCTCAATCACTCCCATCTCCCTGGTCTCCGGCCATGCTCCCAGCTCAATCGGCCTGTGACCGAGTGTTTCTGTCTCTGGCACATAACCCCATTTGGAATCTCCAAACCCAGCAGATTCCTGTTGCTCTGCTCTTCCGGTGGCTCTCCCCAGGTCTGCCACTTGTGGGGTCCCTGCTCAAAGAGGGTTCTGCATTGTGCTGCAGATCACAGTTTAAGGTAACCCTGAGCTGAGAGCTCACTCCTTGGCTCCGTCTCTGTAGCCGGCTTCCCTGCTCTAATACTTGTGAGCTCTGCTACCCTCAGACACCCCTGATCCTTCTGTGACCCCGCGGGACCTGAGACCACGCTGTCCCTACGAGGGCTTCACCCCCGCTTAGCCTCTGGAGTGATGTTCCTCAGTGGAGCAGACTTCTAAAAGTTCTGATTTTGTGGTCCGTTGCTCCGCTGCTTGACTGGAGCTGGCCCCTCACCCTGCAGTCTATCTTCCTGACGCTTCAGATTCACTTCTCCGCAGGTCCTACCTTTCAGAAAGTGGTCGATTTTCTTTTTCTAGAATTGCTGTTCTCCTTCTCTTTGATCTCCTGTTGGATTTGTAGGTGTTCGGGACAGTTTGATAACTATCTAGCTGAACTCCTGCTACCTGATGTCATCTCAGCTTGCTACTCCTCTGCCATCTTGACTCCTCCTCCATATTACCTTTTTAAAGTAATCTTTACACCCAACGTGGGGTTCAAACTCAACAACCCTGAGATCAAGAGTTGCATGCTCTGCTGACTGAGCCAGCCAGGCACCCTTGAATGGGTTGCAATAATAGAGTGTTTGAGAAGGCCTCACTGAGGAAGTGACATGTGAGCAAACGGAGTAAATCTTGAGTGTTGCAAATAAGTATCCAATAAGCATAAAGCCCTGAGGCAGGTGTGTGTCTGGCATTTTGGGGAACATAAAGAAGCCAGGGTGGCTGGAGTAGAATGAACACCAAAGAGGAGATGAGTTGAGGTGTGGTTAGAGTGGTATGAGTATGGTAGGCTACTGTCAGGATTTGGCTTTTACTCCGAGATGGAGAGGAATTGGAGAGTTGTGAACAGAGCCACTGCATGTAAAAACAGAGCAGTTAATTGAGATATAGTTCATACACCATACAATTTCGCCATTAAAAATTTTTTTAGATTTATTTATTTATTTATTCATTTGACAGAGGGAGGTAGGGGGAGAGAGAGAGAGCACTCAAGAGCACAAGTAGGGGGAGCTGGAGAGGGAGAGGGAGAAGCAGGCTCCCCGCTGAGCAGGGAGCCCGATATGGGACTCAATTCGAGATCATGACTTGTGCCCAAGGCAGACACTTAGCTGACTGAGCCACCCAGGTGCCTGCAATTCAGGCATTTAAAAAAAAGGTTTTTAGCATATTTACAGAGTTGTGCAACCATCACCATAATGAATTTTAGAACATTTCATCATCCCCAAAAGAATCTCTATCCTCATTAGCAGTCATTTCCATTTTTCTCTAACTCCCTAACCCTAGACAGCCAATAATCTATTTTCTGACTCTATGGATTTGCCTATTCTGGGCATTACCTATAAATTATGTAATATACTGTCTTTTGTGACTGGCTTCTTTCACTTAGCATAATCTTTTTTTTTTTTTTTTAGCATAATGTTTTTAAGGTGCCTCCATGTTGTATCATGTATAAGTACCTTATTCCTTTTTATGGCCCAATATTAATCCATTGTATGGATATACCAGATTTTAATTATCCATAATTTGATGGACATTTGGGTTGTTTCCACTTTTGGCCATTATGTATAATGCTGCTATGAATACTTGGGAATAAGTTTTTATGTAGACATTTGTTTTCATTTGAGGTGCTGCATTTTAAAAGGATTAAATTCACTTAGCAATGGAAATTCACTAGGCTCTCATCCTAGAAGCACCTAGGTTCTAACTGCTGCTTTTCTTCATTCATTATGGGGTCAGGCCATTCTTTATAGCAATATCTCTGGCGCTTTGTGTTCTATCTAGGTTTCTGCTTTGGGTTTCTTTGAGTAAAGGTTTGGCTACCTTATGTTGATATCCTGAAAAGTAAGATCTGTTCTATGTGGAGGCTTTTGTAATAGTAATTAAAATATTCTGATAAAATCTCAGTTTTCGAAAGTTCGTAGAAAGAGGTTATAATGTTTTGTATACTAGTAGTCATTCATTAGTGGGTCTTAAATCAATTTAATGAAAGCAGCATTTGAAAAACAGAAAGATATATCAGAATGCATCTCACACGATAGGGATAAACATTATGAAACTTGTTTCAATTAAGCACGTATTTGTGAAGGATATACTGTATGTGTGTTGTGTGCACTATATAGATGGTATTAAAAAAAAAGTCTGCATTGAGATCTCACAGACTATTCATGTAATTAACAGTGATTTTCTTCTATTTAACTTAAAAAATTTTGGGAGAGAGAGCATTAAGGTATTATTCAGTATAGAATATTTAAAATTTGCTATATTATATCCAAATAGGCAGTATAAAGGAGCAATTTTTTGTTGTTGTTGTTGTTGTTGTTTAATATGATGATAAACTTGTGGTGTCTCAAGTTGATCTTTTTAAGTATAAACATTTTTGACAATGTTATGACTAAGAGTATATATATATATATATATATATTTTTTATTGTAGGAGTCACACCCCAGGGGTTTATGTGCTAAATGAACTTCTTGGCATACAAGGGAATTAAAGAATGATGGTAAGTGATCGATCTACCTTAAACACTAACCTTAGTTTTTTTTGTCCTCCTTTCCTTACATCTCTTTTTCATTTAGTATCTTTGCAGCATACCCTATAGCATCAGAGATCTTCATTTTCTTTTACTGCTTCATAGTATTTCCTATTGATTTGTCTTGTTTTTAAACAACTCTAATGGGCAAAGTGTAGTAAAGCACTGCTAGTCTGCCAACCGTGACTTTAAGGAAGGTGGCCAAAAACCCAAGAGTAATTTAAAAATGCCTGTGATCATCCATAACAGATAATTTATACAGTGAAAGTCTATTCACTGTGCTTGTAGAATTCTTGAACTTCCTTTTCAGAACCACAGTAGTAACATTCCTGTAATTCTAACAAGTAAGAATTGAAAGCTGATACCTGGATCAGAAGAGAAAATAATTGAAAATTAAGCTTTTGTGTTCTGCCCAATCATCAGGAAGTAAAGAACTTAAAAGGTCTAAAAAACACTTTGGTCTGGGCCCATTTATCTTACAGGTACCATCCTCTGTACTTCTACAGCTCCTGAGGCATATTATAATATCATAAAAAGTTGTTCATAGTGATAACCCAGAAGTACCAAGAAAAGAGGAAGTTCCTTTAGTAGCTTCCACTTAAAAGTCAGGGAAGTATGATTCAGAGATTTTATCCAAAATGGTAAAATGGAAAAAATTTGTGCTTAGCAGGGCAAACTTTAGTTATGGATTTATGTTGAATACTTCATTTCCCAATGATGTTGTTCATTTATTCATGATATACTTTAGTCATTCATGATTTCTTTATCATGCCAATTATTCATCGTTCTTGGGGGAAGATAGATGGTAAATACGTAATTAAATGATTTAAAATGTAATTGTGAGTTGTACTGCAAAAGAGTACAGATTGGTTTGAGCATATAAAAGTGGTCCTGGCTAAGTCTGGGGTTTAAAAGACTTCATTTTGAGAGAGTTACTTTTTAAGTTGAGACTTGAAAGACCAGTAGGTTTTAGTTGGGCTAGAAGGAACACTATGTTAGTGTGCTTTCAGTAGCATGTGCTCAACAGTGTCACCAAGGATTTGATTGCTTTTCTTCCCTTGTTTCAGCCATCTGTTTTGTTTCCATTATGTTAAGTTTCTCTTTGTGATCCCTAATTACTTAGAGTCAGACTTTTTTTTTAAGTAGGCTCCATACCCAGTGAGGAGCCCAACACGGGGTTTGAACTCACGACCCTGAGATCATGCCCTGAGCTGAGATCAAGAGTTGGCTAACTGAGCCACCCAGGTGCCCGTGGAGTTGGATTTTGTATTTTTTGGCAGAGTATCACATGATTGGTGATGGTCAATTTGTTCTGTTTTAGGTCATGTTATCTTTGATCATTTGGTTAATATAGAGTATTGGTTTTTCTGTTTAAAGTTTGTGTTTTCTCTTTTGAAATTAATAAGTAGTTTGTTGAGAGAGACTTTGAGGTTGTGTATGTACGTGGTACCTCATCAAACATTCACCTGCTAGTTTTAGCACTAATTGATGGTAACATTTATTAAAGTTCTGTGAGGAAAACATTTACATTCTCCCCAACTGTCTGTGTATCTAGATTCTTGGATTTTTAAATTTTATTTGGTGTTGTAATCTGTTATTGTTATTATTTTGATGCTCAAATTGTCCCAGATTTAGCCGGTGGAAGCTCCTTCAACCTGGCTCTTGTGGTATGTCCCTATTATTCTTTGAGCATTTCTATACTTTCTAGTGTAACAAACTGAGTCAGGCTCATTTTGTGCTTTCACTGTTTCCCTGTTTTTCTCACCTAATTGCGCAGGCTAGGGCCTTCAGTACAGTGTTGAATGAAAGTGGTGATGGTGGGCATCCTTGTCTCTTTCAACATTATATCATTAAATATGGTATTTGTTGTAGTTTGTGAAATTTTTATTACATGCTTTTTTTCATCTGTTGAGATGAGCATAAGGCTTTATTCCTTTATTCTGCTTATTTGGTAAATTACATTAACTGATTTAAAAATATTAAACCAGCCTTGCACTTGAAATAAACTCAACTTGTGATATCTTACCTGGATTCGATTTACAAATGTGTGTTTGTTTGTTATTTTCACATTTTTACTCCTGAAATAGTTTGAACTGGTGGTTAACTTTGCTTGTTTTATCCTCTTAGGTTCTGATACTAAGGTTATGTAGGTCTCATAAAATGAGCTGTGTTCCTTTTATTTTATTTTCTAGAGGAATTTAGTGTAATTTTTTGCTACTATGGTTTGGAGAATTCATCCATGAAACCCATCTGGTTCTGAATTTTCTTTTTGTGGGATTCAGTTTCTTTAATAAATGTTCAGATTCTTTTTATGTCAAGATTTGGTAGATTATATTTTTTAAGTCAACAATATTTCAGTATCAATATTTCAATATCAAATATTATAAGTTGATATGTTAGTTATAATATCCTTTTATCTTTGTAAAGCCTAGAGGTTTTAGAATCTGTAGTGGTGTTCCTTTTTTATTCCTCATATTGGTTATTCTTTTGTTAGTGTTTTCAAATAACCCATTTTAGGTTTGTTATTAGTTTTTCACTATCATATGTTTGTCTTGTATTTTATTGGTTTTTGCTGCTTATTACTTCCTTCTTTTTTTGGAATTAATATGCTATTCTTTCTAGCTTCTTGAAATAGAGACTCTGATCATTGATTTTTAGCTTTTTGTCATTATGTCATTTTTATGGCTATACATTTTCCTTTAAGGATGGCTTTGGCTGCTGTATAAGTACTGATGTGTCATATTTTTATTATGATTCAGTTGAAAATATTTTAAAATTTCCGATGTGACTTCTTTGATCTGTAAGTTATTTAGAAATGTAATGCTTAATTTTCAAACATACAAGGATTTTTCTGGTTATCTCTCTTTGGTACTTTCTATTCTTTGAAGTTTAGTGAGGCCTGCTTTATGACCCACGGTATCGACAGTCTGGAAAATAGCATACACTTGAAAAGAATGTATATTTTACCAGTGTTGAATGTTGGGTTCTGGATATGTCAAATATGTCAAGTTTGTTAATTATGTTGTTCAAGTCTTCTGTATTGTTACTTAACTGTTTTTGTCTACTTATTCTGCCAGCTTCTTAAAGAGGTATGTTAAAATCTTCCATGATGCTTTTTTCCTATTTCAGTTTTTCCTTAGATGTTATTAGATGCACATTTAGAATTATTATAACTCACTGGTTGATGAACCTTTTACACTTATGAAATATCATTCTATCTCTAGCAGTAATCCTTGCCTTAAAGTCTGCTTTGTTCAATATTAATAAAGCTACTATTCTTTTTTTAAATTTAGTTTAATTCCAACATAGTTATTATATAGCATTATATTAGTTCCAGGTGCATAATATAGTGATTCAGCAATTCCATTTATTACTCAGTTTTTTTCTTTTGTTTTTGTCCATTTGTTTCATTTCTTAAATTCCAAATATGATGAAATCATATGGTATTTGTCCTTCTCTACCTGACTTCTTTTTTAAAAAAAGGATTTTCTTTTTTAATTTACTTGAAAGAGGGAGAGCATGAGTGGGAGGTGACAATGGCTAGGAACACTGGCAGTCATAGTTTAATCCTGCCAGATATTGAAATGATTCAAAATTGGCTCTGTTTTTTTGTGAGGGCTTATCTATTTCTAGTTTACCCTTATTCTTGGGATGAAACTTCCAGGTTTCAACCTAATGCTTGGGTGGCCCTGGACAGATTTAGTTTCTGTACTTTTGCAAGTCTATCAAACCCTGCTCAATTTTTCTGTCTTGGCTGTATCTGTTGGAATTGCCAGGTGCCTCTGGGGCAAAAGCAGCCCTGATTGCTGGACTCACCTCTTTAAATTTCTTATGTTCCCTGATCTTGCCCTATAATTGCTTGCTTCCTTCACTTTTTTCTGGTGCTTTAAATAGATTTTTAAAACAAATTTTCTTTAGCTCTTACAGTTTTTCTCAAGTGCATGGTTGGTCTGAATTACCTAGCCCTTTATAAGCAGAAGGGAAGTTTATTATTCATATAATAGTTCAGTACATGTATTCAGTATTCAGCCTTTCACATTGTAATTCAGGAACCAACTCTTTTTTTGTTTTTGTTTTTGTTTTTACTCATTTTCTAGAGAGTTCTGTGTTTGGATCCTCTGCATCTGGCCAGTAAGTGGGAGAAAAGATAGAATATAAATGATGATGCATGAGATTTTCTATATAAGCCAGGCCTGCAAATGGCTTATCTTATTTTTGCCTATATTTTAGTGTGCAGAATTTAGTCATATGGCCATGTAGCTGCAAGAGCCCAGTAAGTATTATCTAGCTTTGTAGCAGGACAAAAATGGAGTGGTTTTGGTGAACATATTATTGTCTCTGTCACAGAAGCTGTTATAATAATATATATTTGACATGATGATGGCTCAGATTAGGGTATTAGTGGATTTACAGTTTCAAAATATATTTAGGACATAGAATTAGTAAGATTCGGTATCTGTTCTAACAGAGATCTCAAAACAGAGTAGCTCATACAAGGTTGAAGTTTATTTTTGTCCCCTGTGATAGTCTGGACAGCCTTAGTTCATCTAGGACTTGACTTTAGAAAGATGTCAAACATCAGTAAGATCTGACAAAGTTATTGTAGGTTACTGTACAGAATTCCACTCCACATCCTATGTTAGGGAAATTGTCCCAGTTACTCAGTTTCTCAGGTAAGTTTGTGGTTTGTTAAAAGTATGTATAAGTGCTCCCACTCTTAGAATTTTAATGTACTCCTGGTGTTCAGTGACTGGTAATTTTGTCTTTGAACTACTTAAAAATATGAAGAGCTTTATTAGTGGGAATTTAAAAGAAAGAGTCTTTGCTTAGTTATTTAGAAAGTTGAAAAACCATTTAAAAAAAAAAAGGGAAATCAGTTTTATGAGCAAGTAGTATTATAGGTGTATTTTGAAGAACTGTGAGAAGTAGTAATTTTAATGGGGGTACAAACAAAAATTTAATAAATAGTGCTTGAAACCAGTTTGGGATTATGAACAAAGTTGCTTAAAGTAGAAATTATTTAGATTTTCTTAGCCTTAGCAGATAGGTCAAAAAAAATTTTTTTTCCCAATCTAGGAGCAAGTCTCAGAAATTATGCACTTAAATCACAAATTCTTTAAGTGTTAAACATAAAAACTTTAACTTAAGACTGATAGTTATGCTTTTTATTGAAACGTTTAGTATTTGAACAAGCCTCTGCAAAATCTCCTTATGGCACTAGGTGGCACACTGTGACTTTGGGATGCAAATAATGTATTTTGTTTAAGTCTCTTGGAAGAACCTAGATGAAAATTCTGTTTGAAATAGATATTTGTAATGTTATAAAGTATTTCAGAGTCATTTATTGAATAGCAAACCCTGATGCTTAGATTAAAATGCTTAAACTATTGTATTTAATTTATTACTGACATCTTTATAACACCAGGGTTATTAAAAATGACTAGTATTTGTCAGTTTATTGAAAAGAGTTCAGTTAGAATATATTACAGAATGCACCTGTGATTTTATGGAATAATGGTTTTCAGTCAGATACTGTAGTAAGGTGAATGTTACAACGTTTTTGCATGTGAAGTATTAGAATTAAGAATTAAAGTCTTGAGTTGCTGATAGCTTTTTCTTTGAATTTGTGTATGTGTATTGAATATAAAAGAACTAACTTTTGGGTGCCTGGATGGCTCAGTTGGTTAAATGTCTGCCTTTCAGCTCAGGTCATGATCTTAGGGTCCTGGGATGGAGCCCCATGTGGGGCTCCCTGCCCAGCAGGGACTCTGCTTCTCCCTCTGCTTCTCTCTCTGCACCCCATCCCCTGGCTTGTGCACATGCATGCTCATGCTCTCTCTCTCTCTCAAATAAATAAAAATCTTTAAAAAAACCTGACTTTGCAAAATTTATGGTAGAATTGAAACGTTTATAGAAGCGAAGAATATTAGATTTCAAGTTTTCTGTTCTAGCATTATTATATCATTGCTATCTTGTGATCACTTTAGTTCCTAGAAAATCATCACTTTATGAGGACTCTTGAGTTAGAAAATAATGTATAGAATAATGAGTTTTATAGATTTTATGTGATTGCATAATTATCTGAAATTATCTGAGAAGGAGCTGAAAAGGAGGCCACCTATTTAAACTTGTTCATCTGGCCTGTACGGAATAGTGATACTTCTTGCTTAAAACAATGCTTTGGTAACTTAAATGATAGATGCTAACCTAAGTTAGAGCTAATAATCACTGGGAGATGTGTTTAATCTAAAAAAAGGAGATCTTATAGTGTTAACTTGATTGAAAAATATGGGAATAGAGATGATTCAAGAATTTTGCACAGGGTGGAGCTGGAATAGTGGTCACAGATTAATGAGTTTCAGCATAAACTTATGAGTTAGGTAAGTAGATGCCCTGTGGCTATCCAGGATAAGGTCAGAGGAATGAAGGAATGTGGGGGCAGGTATTTATTTTAAAGATGTGAAAGTTAAGTTCTGGCTGCTTTCACACAAAAAAGTCATGATTGACTAGTTGTCACAGAAACTGTATGGCCTGCAAAGCCTAAAATAAAAAGTTACCTGGCCCTTTGTGGAAGCTTGCTGACCCATGCTCTAGAGTGTAGTGCCTTTTTTCTTTTCTTCAAGTCATACTCCTTGCCAGTAAGTTACTCTGAGAATAATGTGTTGCTTTCTTTCACATATTCCCCAACAAACAAGCACTTAAAATCAACCAGTAAGTGAGGAGAACCGAAAACGGAACAGAAGGAGTAACCTCTTACAAGGAAATAATGTAATCACATTGAAAGGGGTGAGGGTGAGAAGAACCAACTTAAGTCATTTTGGGAAAAAAAATCCAGTACTTTGGATACTGTAACGCTAAAGATAAGAACTGTATAGAAATGTTATGATCTTGTTAATAAATGCTGTGGGTTAGCAATTGTGAAACTATGTATGTATTAGAACTGAACAGATAAGTAAATATATTTTAGGTAACGAGAACCGGGTTTCTGACTGGCAGAGAAAGAAATTACAAATAAGGGAAAGGCTAAAATGAACCTGTGTGTAGAACTGAAATCCGGGGAATCAGACCTGTTGCTGTGTAAGTGGTGGTGCTGAAATGTGTACAAAGCAGTACTGTGCTTCTTAGGGCACGTGTTCAAACCTTAGATTGTATTTATTCTTGAAAGAATTTGTTTATTCTTAAAGTTGTAAAACTAGTCTTTTCAGAAATAAAAAGATCTGTGACTTAACTTTCTTTTCTCTGTTTAACTACCTTTTCAATCCTAAATTAGTTTTAAGTGTTGCCTTTGTGAGAAATGTGAGAAACAATGAATTTGTCAGCCAAATATATTTTATATGTTGGCTAATCTAATAATCTAATATATATTTTCTGTATATAGGCCTCATTCCAGCGCTCCAATAGTCATGACAAAGTTAGGAGAATAGTTGCAGAGGAGGGTCGTACAGCAAGAAACCTGATAGCTTGGAGTGTTCCTCTAGAAAGCAAAGATGATGATGGTATGTATTTTTAAACTGTTTCATTTTTGTTGTAAATTTAGGAGGGTATATTTAGTCTTAAACAGTAGATAGATCCAAAACTTTATGATTTAAACTGTTGGGCAAATTAGCATACATGAAATAAGAAATAACTTTTTTATTGCTTTTTTTTTTTTAAGATTTTATTTATTTATTTGACAGAGAGAGAGAGATCACAAGTAGGCAGAGAGGCCAGCCAGAGAGAGAGAGAGGAGGAAGCAGGCTTCCCGCTGAGCAGAGAGCCTGATTCGGGGCTCGATCCCAGGACCCTGGGATCATGACCTGAGCCGAAGGCAGAGGCTTAACCCACTGAGCCACCCAGGCGCCCCTTTTTTATTGCTTTTTTAAAAAAGATTTTATTCATTTATTTATTAGAGAGAGGAAGCATGCATGAGTGGGGGAGGGAAAGAGGGAGAAGGAGAGTGAGAATCTCAAGTAGACCCCGTGTTGAGCGAGAAAGCCCCATATGGGTCTCGATCTCATGACCCTGAGATAATGACTTGAACTGAAATCAAGAGTTGGACGATCAACTGACTGAGCCACTCGGGCGCCCCTTTATTGCCTTTTTTTCTTAGCTAATATACAAATGGTTTCATGAAAGTGTTAGTTTTGCTGTTTCACATAGGAACGAAGGTAGGTTTGTTATGATTGGCAAATTAGTTTTCTTTTTTAATTTATAGGAGATTGAGATTTTTTCTTTTATTAAATTCTAATAAAAATAAACAGGTTTGGGGTGCCTGGGTGGCTCAGTGGGTTAAGCCACTGCTTTCGGCTCAGGTCATGATCTCAGAGTCCTGGGATCGAGCCCCGCATCGGGCTCTCTGCTCAGCAGGGAGCCTGCTTCCTCCTCTCTCTCTGCCTGTCTCTCTGCCTGCTTGTGATCTCTCTCTGTCAAATAAATAAATTAAAAAAAATAAAAAATAAACAGGTTTTAAAAAATTTATTATACTTACCACAATTAGTTACAGGTTAATGTTTTAGGAAAAAAAGTATATTTCTTGAGTTGTTATTATTTGAACTAGAAAAAATACCTTTTTAGTCCTCTTACTTTCATGGGTAGGATCATTGTGAGCACTGCCTAAATCCTGGGGACTAGAAGATTGTATGGGGAGATAGAAAACGGGAGGTTGGGGTATACCAAAGAGGATCTCGCTTTGAAATTTTCTGAGGATTTGTAGACTATTGCTCATATTGGGTTTGTGTGGTATCTTTTCATGCTTAGATTCAGTTATATATTTTTGGAGGATTCTATAGAAATTATGTTGTTTCCTTTCCAGGGGGTCATAGGGGGCACATGATAGTGGTTTTGTTTCGTTACTAGTGATGTCAACATTAATCACTTGGCTAAGGTGATATCTCCTGAGTTTCTGCACTGGAAAGTAACTATTAACTTTATAATTAGTAGGTAATTTGTGGTAAGGTAGTTTGAGACTATGTAAATGTCCTGTTTCTCTTGAAGTAGTCTCCTCACTACTTTTAGCTTCTGTTGATAATTCTTAGCTAATTAAGTTACTACTCTGATGGTTGCAAATGGTGATTTGCTGACCCCAGTGTTCTTTATTAGCTGACATTCTAATGTAAGAGAGAGCTTTCCCTTTTCCCTTTTGTAGTATGTGTAACTTTGCATTTGTTTAAGTTTGTATGGAGTCATGGTTCTTATTTAATGAGTTCTGATTTATCTATTTTGATGCTTAGTTCTAGGTTTGTCTTAGTTTTAGTTTAGTTTAGTTTTGTTCAAACCTCGTCTTTAGTTCTAGGTTTGTCTAGATGAGTGGGAGACCTGTTAAGCTGACTCCTGTTTGCTTTTGACATATTCTTTGAGATCACCCTTACCCAGGGAGATGTTTCAAGCTATATAGGAGTTCATCCATGGTTTATTCTTTTAAATTTATTTTACTTTTACATATTTTTTACATTTTATTTTTTATACTTGTTATTTAAAAACTTATTTTTATTCTATATTTTTCTATACTTGTATCAATGATCCATTTGTAGTTTATTCTTATATATAGTGTGAGGTATGGATCTAATTTTATCTTTTTCCGTAGGGATTACAAGTTGCTCCAGCATCACTTACTGTAAAGTCTATCTTTGCCCCTTTTTTTTGAGATGTCACTGTATCATAAATTGAATTTCCTTATGTACTTACATTCTGTTTCACCGAGCTGTTCATCTAATTCATGTGTGAAAGACACATGTTTTAATTATAGAGGCATTATAGTATATTAAAATATCTGCTTAGACCAGTCCTCCCTCGGTAGCTTTTCTTTGTCAGTCTTCCAGATTTTTTTTTTTTTTTTAAGATTTTATTTATTTACTTGAGAAAGAGAGAGATACCAGGGAGAAGCAGACTCCCTGCTGAGCAAGGAGCCCAGTGCAGGAAGGCAGGGCTCTAGGATCATGGTCCTGAGTAAAGGCAGATGCTTACCCAACTGAGCCACTCAGGCACCCCTTCCTAGGTATTTTTAAGGAGCCGTTACTTTGAATCAAAAACTACCAAATAGAGGGGGAAATTAAATTTGTCTTCTTAAATTTACCTCTGTACTAGCTGAAGTTTTCATAAGGAAGCTTATTCTTACTTTCATTTCTTTGGTAAAAACATATATCAACATTATTTACTATAAAAATAATAACATAAGTGACTCTTAATCTCACAAAACAAACTGAGGGTTGATGGGGGAGGGGGGTTGGGAAAGGGGGGGTGGGGTTATGGACATTGGGGAGGGTATGTGCTATGGTGAGTGCTGTGAAATGTGTAAACCTGGCAATTCACAGACCTGTACCCCTGGGGATAAAAATATATGTTTAAAAAAAAACAATAATATTTTTATTGAAAAAAATAATAACATAAAACCTAAACATTTCTTTTTTTTTTTTTTTTAAAGATTTTATTTATTTATTTGACACAGAGAGAGAGAGGTCACAAGTAGGCAGAGAGGCAGGCAGAGAGGGAGAGGGAAGCAGGCGCCCCACTGAGCAGAGAGCCCAATGCGGGGCTCGATGCCAGGACCCCAGGATCATGACCCAAGCCAACAGCAGAGGATTAACCCGCTGAGCCACCCAGGTGCCCCAAACCTAAAAATTTCTTATGGTTGCTGTGTATGATTCATATTATTTTATGAAATTTTATTTTTTCACTTTCCATGGATTAATCAGAACAAAAAATAATCTGAGATTTATTAAAATTGCTTCTATTCAAGGAAGGAAAGAAAATTCAATAATGAATCACATACCTGTATATAACCTGATTTTGCATATAAGTACATAAAAAATTGGCCAATACAATTATAAAGCTTCATTTATGCTTGTTGCAAAAGAATAGAACTGTGAACCCATAGAATTAGAACTTTCTGAATATCTAAATGATGACAAAATAAGAATGTCAATTTCACAATTTCTGATAAGGATTATTTTATATTGTTAAAACTTTGCCAATAATAGGGAAATCTTTATTTTGCTTTTTTTAAAAAAAGCAACTTGTTCTTATTTATAGCTATAATACATACTCAGATATTTCTGAGAATAATCTTTCAATTTTTGTAAGTTTTCTTCTGTTGTTTTATTTCTGTTTTCTCTGATACTTGTTCTAAGCTGGTTATTCTACTGGATATTCTAAAAGTCCTGCTCATACATTGTTCTCTATAATAAAAGGATGGATAAAGGCTGTGTAGTTGAGTGTCGAGTTCTGCTTTCATCCCTGGTAGAATAGTTGAGGGAGGCCCACTTATGTGTGGGTAGATTGTTAGTAGGTGTTATGGCTCACTTCATTTGTACTGCTTCACAGGTCCTGGCCCAAAATTATTTTGCTGAAAGGAAAATTATTCTGTTGTACATTATAGATAGAATTTTATTTCTATTTTGAATTGCTCTCAAAAATAGAATGATTATGAAATAGTAGTTAGTATCTTTCTTATAAAAAAGAGCGGGTGAGAAAGATATATCTGATGGCAAAAATACAAAGAACTGAAAACTTCTCTTTTCAAATTAAACTGTGAATTTCATAAATCAGATAAGTTTGTCAAAACAAAATACTGAGTTTTTAAATGGTAAAAAATGTATTCTCAATTTTATTGTTAAAATAAAATTTGAATTCAAAGAGTATTTTCCAGAACTGTTTATGAGTTGAGAAGTATCAAGTAACTTGGCCTTGTTTTTAAATTGTCAGAATATCTGACTTATTTAAGAGGTTGATTTTTTCCTGTTCTGAGAAAGCCATTCAATAAAATCAGTCCCTGGGAACATGGAATTTTGTTTTTTATTTTATCAGTAGTTCATATTGATCACATATAGATTGTACTGTTCTGTGATCTCTGGAAGGAGATTATGTATTAGTATGCCCAAATGACTTACATGGTTCAATTTTGTACTACCCATTAAAAAAAATTATGTATTTAACAGAGAGGGAGATAGAGAGAAAGAGGGGAAGAGAGAGAATACAAACAGGGGGAGCAGGAGAGGGGGAGGGAGAAGCAGGCTCCCTGGTGAGCAGGGAGCCTGATGTGGGGCTTGATCCTGGGACCCTGGGATCATGACCTGAGCTGAAGGCATTTGCTGAACTGACTGAGCCACCCATGCACCCCTGTACTACCCATTTTTTGACCTTTATATTTGTCTATTTTTGCCTTGAAGGGAAATCCAAATGTCAAACTGGTGGAAAATCAAAGAGGACAATTCAAGGAACTCATAAAAATACTAAACAGGTACAGCATATGCAACTTTCTACTTACTGACTTTTAATTTGAATGAGAAAATGTAATTTTTCAGGATTTGAGTATTGTATATTTTGTTTTCATATAAAATTCCAGTGTAACATTCTTCACTTAACAAATGTGTATACAGTACTGTGTGCCTAGCTAGTACTAAATACTTTACAAATATTAATTAATTTGTTTCTTGTAACAGTCCCTTCAGCGTAGGCATTATTATCTAAATGATTATCTAAAAATGAGGAAACACAGGTAGGGAGAGGTTGTATAACTTGCTAGTGAGTGGCACAGCGAAGATTTGAATCCAGGTCGTTAATTTCTGGTTTATGCTCTTAAGTCTTCTGCTACACATCCCATATTTGTAAATTCTTTTATGATTTTCTTTCTTGGTATAGTGATGTCTTTAGGTTGTAGAATAGTAAAAGTATTGTCTCTAAAAATTTCCAAATTGCTTTATTAAAATTTTGGAGAGCACAAGCCTATTTTAAAAGTGTTCTTTAGCACATTAATATTGGCTTTTTAATTCATAGTACTTTCTCTGAACTTTCCATATATATTATTTTGTTTTGATGTTATTAAATATATCAATATGATTATGCAGACCCAAAACTTCACATAAGGAAAACATGAATTTCTAATCAACATGTCATTGTGAGTTCATAAAATAATCCCCAACTCCTCACCTATAATGTTATCAATGATAAAATTTTTTTTACATTAAAAAGATAAAAGAAATAAATACACTGACAGGTGAGTGGAATTAGGGACACAAACTTAATGGACAAGTTTTAAGGGATTAAGAAGGCTAAAATTCCCTGATAATGGTGGGGAAACAAATCCAGGCTCATGGTATAAAGTTTTGGGCTTATGCAGGGTTTGCACTAGGAGTAAAAAAAGCTATAGTCTGCCTGGGTTGTGCCCTGTGAATTGATGTCTGAAGCAGTAAAAGGAAGTGGCCCATGGTTTATGACTGGTTCTGCTAGTATTCTTGACAGGTGAGAGTGTTAAGTACCCAATAAAAGACCTGCGGAGGTGGGACCACAGTGGGCTGGAGGATGGTCGCTGTAACAGTAGGATACATGGAATGAGGGTGAGCAAAGTGAAGAACTAAAATACAAGAAATTCAAATGCAAAGTAAAATATCAAAGCACGTGAGGAAAATAATGTTATAAAATATAGATAACACATTCTATGAGTGAGAGAATTTACTCTTGAGGTAATGAAAAAAGTCCATTTTCCTAAGGAAGACTTTCAAAAAAATGAGCTTAAGTTCCTCAAAGGAAAGAATAACTATAAACAAGAAGGAGAAATTCTGAAGTAAAATAGATGGATATTAATTTTGAACATTTATAGAAAAAAGTGAGCCAGTTAGAAATCTTCTAAATGGAAGTATTGTCAGTGAAATTTAAAAAACCCATAATTAATGGAATAAATGTTGTATGGGACAAAGAGAAAATTTGTGAATTGGAAGACACTACTGAGGAGAATTTAAAACATATTGCAGAGAACTAACAAGATGGAAAATAAGAAAGAGAATTTAAGATTGAGAAATTCTTGTATAGGCCATATAGGACTTTTAAAAATAGAGGGTAAATAATAGTGGGCATTGAATATTTGAAGAAATAATGTTGAAAAATTTTCTCACTTGAGTTCTGAAGAGCTTCAGAGCATGACCGTGGAGCTGAGCAGGGTAAGTAAAAATAGATTTATATACCTAGCTACATTCTAAAGAGTCTGAAGAATGTTAAGATTATGGAAAAAAATCTTCAAAAAATACCAAGAAGTAAACAAAACCACAGAGGAATGATATATTAATACCCTTGTTATAAACAAAAGGATAATGAAGCAATATATTCGAAGTTATAAGACAAAATTACTTTAAAAAATGCTTTTTAAATTTTATTTATTTAAGAGTGAGAGAGCACAGAGGGAGAGGGAGAAGCAGACTCCCTGCTGAGCAGGGAGCCCGATGTGGGGCTCAATTCCAGGGCCCTGAGATCATGGCCTGAGCTGAAGGCAGCTGCATAACCGACTGAGCCACCCAGGCGACCTGACAAAATTACTTTTAACTCATAATTCTGTGCCCAGCCAAGTGCAAGAATGAAATATAACTATTTTTAGTTATTTTAGACAAAAACTAAGTGTTTGCCACCCACTGACCCTCAATGAAGGAACTACTAAAGATGAACTTCAGCAGGAAGAAAAGGTAACCTGGGGGAAGGAACTTGTTAAAAAGGTATCTGTAGGCTGTGATATGATGAGCACTGGGTGTTATATGCAACTGGTAAATTATTGAACACTATATCTGAAACTAATATACTATATGTTGGCTAATTGAATTTAAATTAAAATAGATATCTGTAAAATGTGTTTGTAAATCTCATTACCTGTTGATGGTTTGAAAAAAAAAAAAACACCTCACATGATTAGATTTAGAAAAGTGGAACTATAGTTTTAGACAGTATTAACATGAAGACTGGATTGTAGGGATTTGGGAAGGGAGTTAGAGTAATAAAATTCTTGTCTTATTTAGGAAGAAGTTTTTGTTAGGAAAATATGAATATAAGTGTGTATGATAAAAATTTAAGGCTATCAACTAAAAGCAGCCATGATTTCCAAATAGAGGAATATTAGCAAATTGTATCTCACAATATTTGAAAAGAATGATACACCATGACCAAGTATATAAATTTAATTTTACGTAATTTATCCATGAGTTGTGCTTTTTGTTTTATCTATGAAAGCCTCTCTTATTTTAAGATTATAAAAATGTCCTTCTAGATAGTTTTAAATTTTTGTTTTCATATTTGGTCTTTAGTCCATCAATAGACTAAAAGAAAAATCATATTATCACTTCAATAGGTTCAGTAAAAGCATTTGACAAAACTTGACACCCATTTATGATGAAAACTATCAATAAACTATGAGTAGAGGGAATCTTCCTCAACTTGATTAAAAAAATGTACAAAAAACCCTACAGCTAATGTGGTACTTAATGGTGAGAAACGAGAAGCTTTCCCCCTAAGATCAGTTATAAGGCGAGGATGCCCCTATCACAACTGTTTTTCAACATTGTAATGGAAGTTCTAGCTAATGCAAAGACAAGAAAAGGAAGGAAAAGGTATATAGATCAGAAAGGAAGGAATAAAACTGTCTTTGTTCGCAGATATGATTATATAAGAAATCTGAAAGAATCAACAAAAAACTGCTGGAAATAATAATCTGTTATAGCACGTTGCAGGGTACAAGATTAATACACAGAAGTCAGTGGCTTTCCTGTATATCAGTGCTTAGCAAGTGGAACTTAAAATTAAAAACACAATATGATTTACATTACTACTCCCTTGAATTAAATACCTAGGTATAAATCTAACAATGTATGTGCAAAGATCTATATGAGAAAAACTATAAGACTCTGATGAAAGAAATCAAAGAACTAAATAAATGTAAGGGCGTTCCATGTTCATGTAGGAAAACTGAATATTGTCAAGATGTCCTTTCTTCCTAGCTTGATGTGTAGATTCAATACAATTCTGACAAGTTATTGTATAGCTATTGACTGATTCTAAACTATATGGAGAGGCAGAAGACCCAGAATAGCCAATGAAATATTGAAGAACAAAGTTGGAGGACTGATGCTAGCCAACTTTTAGGCTTACTGTAAAGCTATAGTAATGATGGCAATGTGGTATTGGCAGAACAATAGATAAATAGATGAATGAAGAAAGTAGAAAGTCTAGAAATAGATCCACATAAATAATCAACTACTCTGACAGAGGAGCAAAGGCAATACAATGGAGCAAAGGTAATTTTTTCAACAAATTGTGTCGGAACAACTGGACATCCCATATACCAAAAAATGAATTTAGACAGATACCGTACACCCTTCCCAAAATTAAACTCAAAAGTGGATCGTAGACTTAAATGTGAAAGCAAAAACTCTGACATTTCTGATGATAACATAGAAAACCTAAATGACCTTGGGTATGGTGATGACTTTTTAGATATAATACCAAAGTAGTGATCCATGGAAGAAATCATTGGTAAGCTAGATTTCATTAAAATTCAAAACTCTGCTTTACAAAAGACGGTATCAAAAGAATGAGAAGACAGGCCACAGACTGGGAGAAAATACTTGCAAAAGACATACCTGATGAGGGATTGTTATCCAGAATATACAAAGAACTCTTAAAATTCAACAATAAGATACAGTGTTATGTTAGTTTTAGGTATACTATATAGTGATTTGATACTGTATGTTAATTGTACTAGAATTAAAATAATAAAAAAACAAGCAACCTGATTAAAAAACAGGCCAAGGGGCGCCTGGGTGGCTCAGTGGGCTAAAGCCTCTGCCTTTGGCTCGGGTCATGATCCCAGAGTCCTGGGATCGAGCCCCACATCGGGCTCTCTGCTCGGCGGGGAGCCTGCTTCCTCCTCTCTCTGCCTGCCTCTCTGCCTACTTGTGATCTCTGTCAAATAAATAAACAAAAATCTTAAAAAAAAAAAACAAAAAAAAAAAAACAGGCCAAAGTCCTTAACCGATGCCTCACTAGAGAGGATAGATAGATGGCAAATAAGCATATGAAAAGATGCTCCATATCATATGGCATCAGAAATGCAAATTAAAGTAACAATGAGATATTACTACATATTCATTAGAATGGCCAAAATTAGGAATACTGACAACACCAATTGCTGGTAAGGATGTGAAGCCACGGGAACTCTAATTCATTGCTGGTGAGAATGCACAATGGTATAGCCACTTGGCAGTTTATAAATTGCCAGTTTATAGAGTCTTATAAAACTAAACATATGCTTACCATATAATCCAGCAGTCATGCTCCTTGGTATTTACACAAAGGAGTTGAAAACTTACATCCTCACGAAAACCTGCACATGGATATTTATAGCTGCTTTTTTCATAATTGTCAAAACTTGGAAGCAACCAAGATGTCCTTCAGTAGGTGAATATGATACATAAACTGTAGTACATCCAGACAATGGACTGTTCTTCATTGCTAAAAAGAAATGAGCTATCAAGCTATGAAAAAACATAGAGGAACCTTAAATGCATTATATTAAGTGAAGAAAGCCAACCTCAAAAGGCTATATACTGTTTCCAAATATACAGCATTCTGGAAAGGCAAAACTGTGGAGACAATAAAAAGGTCAGTGGTGCCAGAGGGTCGGAGGTAGTAGGGAGAGGGAAATAAGCAGAGCACAGAAGATTCTTAGTACAATGACAATACTATGTATGATACTGGAATGATGGATACGTGTCATTATACATTTGTCCAAACCCATAAAATGAACAACACCAAGAGTAAACTGTAAGGTAAACTCTGAACTTTGGATGATTATGATGTGTCAGTGTTGGTACATCAAGAAAAGGCATGTTTGACTTTATGTGCCCATGCATTTTTCTGCAATAGGTCCATAAACATTTTTAGATTCTCAGAGGAGTCAGTGAGCCCTTCTGACAGAGACGAGTCAGAAATCGCAATTTCTTCCTTCCACTTTCCCTTTACTTTTTCTCTTTCTCTCAAAAGTCATTGATTAAAACAATATAACATCATGGAATTCAGTTGTGTCTAATTTTTCCCACAAATTTAGATTGCTTTGTCTTCTTGAGTATCTTGGAAGTAGTAGTAAGCTGTAGTAATAGGATAGTTACCTGATTTTTGGCTTTATCACTTAGTGTGAGACCTGGGGCTCATTACTTAATTTAGCTAAGCCTCAGTTTTCTGTCCTGTAAAAAGGAGATGATAATGTTACCTATGATACAAAATTGCTTCAAAGTTTAAATCAAGTACAACTGTATGGAAAGCACTTAGCACAGTCCCTGGCACCTGGCAAGTGTGCCATGCATGTGAGATGCTGCTGCAATTACTATTATCACTGCTATTGTTTTTATCAGTGGTAAGAGCCCTATACTTTGGAACTCTATACTGACTTAACCTCTACAATTTGATTTGCCAGTCTACTCTTTCACAGATTTGACAATTTTGCCATTAGTTTATTCACATTTTTTTCCTGAGCATATTTCTTCTCTTTATCTTTCCCACTATAATCATACCTAACATTATTTGGGTACTAATTGTGTGCTTGGTGCTATGTAAAATGCTTTATGAACATGGGAAAAGTTGAAAGACTAGGTTCTAGTCCCAGTTCCACCACTCAACCTTTTGACTTGCAAAGAAATTCAATCTTTCTGAGCCTCAGTTTTGTTATTTACAAATGGGAATAATAATATTTGTCCTGTCTTCAGTTTGTTGTAATGATTAAATGAGATAATGTATTCAGAATTCCTTCATAAAATATGAATAAGCATGCAAGTATAAAGTACTATCATTTTGGCAAAGTTATGTATCAAATTTGTGTAGCACATTGCCTTTCAGATGGAATTATGTAACTGTAGTTTTTGTCTTACTGGCATCTTTCTTTGTAAAAGCTTCACCTAGAGCAATCACAGAGAATAGAAACATTTTAACCTGGATGCAATGGTGCCTATTTTACATTGTAGGAAAGGTTTGTAAAAATATTTGATGCATGATAAGGTAAATACGTAGGTGGGTGAAACTGAGTGAGAGTACTTTTGAGAATTCCATAAGATTAGAGTCTAAATTCACAGGAAGTTACTAGCCCTTTGCTGATCATGAAGAAGGTAAAATTGGGAAACTTCTCAAGTTAATTTTAACTTTGCATGGTGTACAGGAAGAGAAATGAGATAGTCTGGAATATCTGGCCAAGCACTGGCAGCACAGGCCTGAGGCGGTATACTGGTAAGCCGCCAGTGTTATTGTAGAGCTCTAATGGGAAGATGGTCTTCTGTGGCTAGATGATCTTTGACAAATGAGTTATTAGCCTTGGAGCCTGTTTTCTAAACTGTAAAGTGGAGCTAATAATACCTATTTTAAAGTTTGTGTGAAGGAGCTTAGAAATTATGTGAAGTTGATTTATGATCTGTAATCCTGTATAAATGGTAAGTTGTCAGAGTTATCAGGAGAGTGGACAGAATTAAGCTTTACTTCAGGACAGATGCTGGCTGAATGGGATTTTGAATTTGGTTTAATGCAAGGAGGGGATATTTGCCATTATAATAAAATTATTTATACTAGGGCTGTAAATAACTTGGAGAGCAATTGAGGCAATGGTTTTATGGATTGTTGACATTACTTTAAATTTTATTGCTTGAGTATTGAGAATTTGTGCCTGGACCATGGCTATCCTATAAAATATTTGCTAATTTTCATTTGTGAAATCTGGCAACCCTGTCTGGATGGGGGACTGTGGAGGGAGGACAAGTAACTCCATTTTAGCCTCTCTAGCGTGTATGTCCCTGTGTATACATGTGTTATGTGTGCTTCCTTTTTGGTGGTGTACATTCTATATAAATCAACGATTGGCTATAAAAGATAGATGTAGTTTAGGAATCACTTATATTGAAGGCCAAAGCCTAAAACAAAGCAGGAGGACATTAGCCTGTATTTCAGATACTCTCTACTCTGGGGCTCTCCTGTGAAAAAGAAAAACAAGCAAACAGGAATGATACACACACATACAAAACAACCCAAAGAAACCTGGGATTGTTTGTTGCTCTAATTGTAGTAGAGGGTTAGTATTTATTTATTTTTTAGCTTAAGTAGCCAAAGAGAGATAAGCAACTCTTTTGGACTTCTAGTCAGAAGCTTCAGGTTTGCATTTTGAATTTCAGTTTTTATGTAAACTACATGCTTTTTGGTGGAATGATTCTGTGGTACAGTCTGTAAAACTATAGAATGTAATCTTTATTTTCAAAGTTTGCCTGTGCAACTGAGGAAAGAGTGGGTCCTTTAGTGCTTCTTTTTTGACTAAGGGTCTGTTCACTGTTGAAGCCATGCTAATCTTCAGTGAGACATGTCTGAACTAAAAAAATGACCTTACAAACCTGCTTTTAAGATGAGAAGCTTTGTTTTGATAAATTCAGTGTGATGTAAGATAAAAAGAAGAATGTCCATTTTTAAGTATTTACTTTGAAAAATGTGTTTTATACAAAGATCAAATCCCTGGAGGCTTTTAAGAAATATTTTTTTATGTTTTGCTTTATTTCACCAGAATGCTGCGGTAGACTGTAAAATAACATCATCTACAACTGGAGATAAACACTTTGATAAAAGTCCCACTAAAACAAGGCATCCTCGGAAAATTGACCTAAGAGCTAGATACTGGGCATTTCTTTTTGACAATCTTCGTCGAGCAGTAGATGAAATCTATGAAACTTGTGAATCAGATCAGAGTGTGGTAGAATGTAAGGTAAGGTTTGCTTTGAGACTTTGTAATCCATTTAAAGCTAAATTCTCCAATTTTTATTAACCTGACCATAGCATTTAACTCAATATGTAATACTGTATTATTCAGTGTAGTCACAATGCTGTGCATTAGATCCCTAGAACTTACTCATCTTACAACTGAAAGTTTGTACCCTTTGACCAACATCTATTTTCCCCATTCCTTGCAACCACTGTTCTACCCTCCTTCTATGAGTGCTTCAGGTTTTTTTGGTTTTGATTTTTTGAGTACTCTTGCGTTTTGCGTTATCTAATTATGTAATGTTCTGTGTAAGATTTGGTAGAAAGCAAGATTTGGTACATAGTCCTGGGCAAGAAATCATAAAAGACGGATATGCACACACATAACCATGACACACAAAATTATTTTAAAGATCTCTCTTATCTGCATTGTCCAGTACTGTAGGTGGCACTAGTGAGATTTTCACATTCTTTGGTTTCATGTTTAATGTCTTTAATTGGACATTGCTTCCTTTCTGCTGAGATACTTATCACTCTTCTAATTCACTCTGGTTAGGGAAAAGTGAGATTGATGTCTAACCATAAACAATCCTGGGTGGGATTGGGATGTCGTTGTAAGGTGTATTTTCTAATTTCATATAACCTTGTGTTTGTAATAGGATATTAGATACATAGTGCATCTGTCTGTGAAAATTCACTAAAAAGCCCAGTCTTTTAGAAAATAGAAACTATATACTATATTACTTTATGCTGAATGAAATTATTTTGATAAAAACTAGAGTGATTTATCATCATAGACATATTACACAGTTAGCTTGTGTTTCTACAGTGAACAGGATTGAAAACCCTGGCATTCATTATTTAACCTATGAAATATATGAAGGGTCAAAGAAAAGTTACATGTTGAAACAGCAGCTGTGTTTCCTCTAAAATTGGAAACAGCTTAGAATAGCCTAAAAATATGGTTCATCAGATGCAGGTTTCAGAATGAACAGTAATTGAAATCCTCCAAATTTAGTTTGGTTGTCACAAGTAATATTGAAAACTAGGGTGGCAATCCTTACATCAGACAAATTAGATTTTAAACCAAAGACCAATAGGAGATGAGGAAGGACACTATTATATAATTAAAGGGTCTATCCAACAAGAAGATCTAATAGTTGTAAATATTTATGCCCCTAACATAGGAGCAGTGAATTATATAAACCAATTAATAACATAATTAAGCACATCGATAATGATACAATTATAGTAGGGGACTTTAACATACCACTTAGTGCAGTAGATAGATCATCTAAGCAGATGATCACCAAGGTAACAAGGGCTTTGAATGACACACTGGACCAGATGGACTTCACAGATACATTCAGAGCATTCCATCCTAAAGTAACAGAATACACATTCTTCTTGAGTGCACATGGAACATTGTCCAGAATAGATCACATACTACATCGCAAATCAGGTCTCAACTGGTACCAAAAGATTGGGATCATTCCCCACATATTTTCAGACCACAAAGCTTTGAAACTGGAACTCAGTCACAAGAGGAATTTTGGAAATAACTCAAATATATGGAGGCTAAAGAGCATCCTACTAAAGAATGAATGGATCAAGCAGGAAATTAAAGAAGAATTTAAAAAGTTCATGGAAACAAATGAAAATGAAAACACAACTGTTCAAAACCTTTGGGATGCAGCAAAGGTGGTCCTAAGAGGGAAGTATATTGCAATACAAGAAACAAAGAAGGTCTCAAATACACAAAATAACCTAATCCTTAAATGGAGAATGAACAGCAAATAAAGCCTAAACCCAGCAGGAGAAGAGAAATAATAAAGATTAGAGCAGAAAATAATGAAATAGAAACCAAAAGAATAGTAGAACAGATCAACAAAACTAGGAACTTGTTCTTTGAAAGAATAAACAAGATTGATAAACCCCTAGCTAGACTTATCAAAAAGAAAAGAGAAAGGACCCAAATAAATAAAATCATGAATGAAAGAGGAGAGATTGCAGCAAATACTGTAGAAATACAAACAATTACAAGAACATATTATGAGGGGTGCCTGGGTGGCTCAGTGGGTTAAACCTCTGCCTTCAGCTCAGGTCATGATCTCAGGGTCCTGGGATTGAGCCCCGCATTGGTCTCTCTGCTCGGTGGGGAGCCTGCTTTCCCCTCTCCCTCTCTTCCTGCCTCTCTGCCTACTTGTGATCTCTTTCTGTCAAATAAATGAATAAAATCTTAAAAAAAATATTATGAACAATTATATGCCAAAAAATTAGGCAATCTGGAAGAAATGGATGCATTCCTAGAAATTTATAAACTACCAAAACTGAATCAGGAAGAAATGCAACACCTGAACAGACCCATAACCACCAAGGAAATTGAAGCAATAGTCAAAAATCTCCCAATAAAGAGTCCAGAGCTGGATGGCTTCACAGGAAAATTCTACCAAACATTAAAAGAAGAATTAATACTTATTCTGAAGCTGTTTTAAAAACTAGAGATGGAAGGAAAACTTCCAGACTCATTCTGTGTGGCCAGCATTACCTTGATCCCAAAGCCAGAGAAAGACCTGACCAAAAAGAATTATAAACCAATATCCCTGATGAACATGGATGCAAAAAATTCTCACCAGGATTCTAGCCAATAGGATCCAACAGTACATTAAAAGGAGTATTCACCACGACCAACTGGGATTTATTACTGGGGTGCGAGGGTGGTTCAACATCTGCAAATCAATCAGTGTGATACACTAAATAAAAGGACAAGAACCATATGATCCTCTCAATAGATATAGAAAAAGAATTTGACAAAGTACAGCATCCTTTCTTGATTAAAACTCTTCACAATGTAGAGACAGAGGGAATATACCTCAACGTTGCAAAGGCCATATTATTAAAAGCCCACAGCAAATATCATACTCAAAGGGGAAAAACTAAGAGCTTTTCCCCTGAGGTCAAGAACCCAGCAGGGATTTCCACTATGACCACTGTTGTTCAACATAGTACTAGAAGTCCTAGCCCCAGCAATCAGACAACAAAAAGAAATAAAACACATCCAAATCAGCAAAGAAGTCGTCAAACTCTTATTCTTTGCAGATGACGTGATAATCTGTGGAAAACCTGAAAGACTCAATCCCCAAATTGCTAGAACTCATACAGGAATTCAGCAACCTGGCAGGATATAAAATAAATGCACAGAAATCAGTTGCATTCCTTTACACTAACAATGAGACACAAGAAAGAGAAGTTAAATGATCCCATTTACAATTTCACCTAAAACCATAACATGCCTAGGAATAAACCTAACCAGAGAGGCAAAGGATCTGTATTCAGGAAACTATGGAACACTCATGAAAGAAATTGAGGAAGACACAAAAAAAGGAAAAACGTGCCATGCTCATGGACAAAAGAACAAATATTGTGAAAATGTCTGTGCTACCTAGAGCAGTATATGTATTCAGTCCCTATCAAAATACTGTCAACTTTTTTTTTCCCACAGAGCTGGAACAAATAATCCTAAAAGACCCCAAGTAGCCAAAGCAATCCTGAAAAAGAAAACCAAAGCTGGTGGCATCACAATTCCAGACTTCAAGCTCTATTACAAAGCTGTAATCATCAAACTAGTATGGTACTGACACAAACACAGATGCATAGATCAATGGAACAGAATAGAGAACCCAGAAATGGACCCTCAACTCTATGATCAGCTAATCTTGGACAAATCAAGAAAGAATATCCAATGGAGAAAAGACAGTCTCTTCAACAAATGGTGTTGGGAAAATTGGACAGCCACATGCAAAAGAATGAAACTGGACCATTTCCTTACACCGTACACAAAAATAGACTCAAAAATGGAGGATGAAAGACCTAAATGTGAGAAAGGAATCCATCAGAATCCTAGAGAAGACATGCAGCAACCTCTTTGACCTTGGCCACAGCAAGTTCTTGTTAGACAAGTGTCCAAAGGCAAGGGAAAAAGGCCATGAACTATTGGGACTTCATCAAGATAAAAAGCTTTTGCACAGCAAAGGAAACAGTTGACAAAACCAAAAGATAACCAACAGAACGGGAGAAGATATTTGCAAATGACCTATCAGATAAAGGGCTCATATCCAAAAATCTGTAAAGAAGTTACTGAACTCAACACCCCCCAAAACAAATAATCCAATCAAGAAATGGGCAGAAGGCATGAACAGATGTTTCTCCAAGGAAGACATATGAATGACCAACAGACACATGAAAAATGCTCTCTACCACTTGGCATCAGGAAAATACAAATCAAAACCACAGTGAGATACCACCTCACACCAGTCAGAATAGCTAAAGTTAACAGTTCAGGAAATAACAAATGTTGGTGAGGATGGAGAGAAAGGGGAACCCTCTTATAGTGTTGGTGGGAATGCAAGCTGGTGCAGGCATCCTGGAAAACAGTATGGAGGTTTCTCAAAAAGTTGAAAATAGAGCTACCTTAATTGCACTACTGGGTATTTACCCTAAAGATATGAATGTAGTGATTCGAAGGGGTACCTGAACAACAATGTTTATAGCAGGAATATCCACAGTAGCCAAACTATGGAAAGAGCCTGGATGTCCATTGACAGATGAATGGATAAAGAAGATGGTGTGTGTGTGTGTGTGTGTGTGTACACATATACAGTATATATATATACTGTATATACATATGTATATGTATATGTATATATATATACTGTATATGTGTACACACACACACACACACACACACACACACACACAATGGAATACTACTCAGTCATCAAAAAAAAGAAATCATGGGGTGCCTGGGTGGCTTAGTCAGTTGAACATCTCCCTTTGGCTTGGGTCATGGTCCCAGGGTCCTGGGATTGAGCCCCACATCAGCAGGGAGTCTCCTTTTGCCTCTCTGCCTGCTGCTCCCCTTGCTTGTGCTTTCTCTCTCTGTGAAATAAATAAGTAAAATCTAAAAAAAATCATGCCATTTGCAACAATGTGCATGGAACTAGAGGATATTATGCTAAGTGAAATAAGTCAATCAGAGTAAGACAATTATATGATCTCAGTCCTATGTGGAATTTAAGAAATGAAACAGAAAATGAAGAAGAAAGGAAAAAATAAAGACAATACCAGGGAGGGAGACAAACCGTAGGTGACTCTTAATCATTGGAAACAAACTGAGGCTTGCTGGAGGGGAGACGGGTGGGGGGTGGAGTAACTGGGTGATGGACACATGATGGAATGAGCAATGGGTATTATATAAGACTGATGAATTGGGGCGCCTGGGTGGCTCAGTGGGTTAAAGCCTCAGCTTTTGGCTCAGGTCATGATCCCAGAGTCCTGGGATCTAGCCTTGCATTGGGCTGTCTGCTCACCAGGGAGCCTGCTTCCCTTCCTCTCTCTCTGCCTGCCTCTCTGCCTACTTGTGATCTCTGTCTGTGAAATAAATAAATAAATAAATCTTTAAAAAAAAAATAAGACTAATGAATCACTGACCTGTATCTCTGAAACTATTAGTATGTTATATGTTAATTAATTGAATTTAAATGGACAAAATCTCATTAAAAAAAAGAAAGGTATGACATGCAATAAAAAGAGAAGGATATCACATAACTGTGAAGACTGTGTCACAACAAACATATATATGTATACTCTCGTTGTTTCACACAGTCATTTAACATCTATTCACTGAGCATTTAATATGTTCCAGTTCCAGTACCAAGATTGATGACAGAAGGATACAAAACAGTGGAGCTTTAACTAGACAGAGAGCTCAGTGTCTGAAAACAGAGACAGATATAAAACTAAAAATACAGTTTTTAATTTCTTTTTTTTTTTTAAAGATTTTTTTTAAATTTATTTGACAGAGATCACAAGTAGGCAGAGAGAGAGAGGGGGAGGGAAGCAGGCTCCATGCTGAGCAGAGAGCCTGACGTGAGGCTTGATCCCAGGACCCTGGGATCATGACCTGAGCCGAAGGCAGAGGCTTTAACCCACTGAGCCACCCAGGTGCCCAGTTTTTAATTTCTATTGTAATAAGTATTTCAAAGGAGAAGAATATTATGAGCGTATACTGTAGGGGAATCTGATCTATTCTGAAACCCTGAGGAGGTGACACTTAAACTGAAAGGTTATTATTTAGATACTTCAAATACTTAGCATGCATTTTGCCTCCATCATCTGTCAGATACTCAGATATTTTGAAGTCTTTCACTACTATTGCAATTTCTTCAACATCTCTTTTAATTTCTAAGAATTTTTGTTACACATTTTGCTGTCTTATTATTACTTGTGTAAAGGATTATATGAGGTTAACTTTCATTATAAGTTTAACATTTTCTCAGTATAAAAATGACCCCATTGTCCAGTTTAATGTTTTTCTTTGTGAATTCTGTTTTGTGTGATATTAATATTATAATCTTTTTTTTGTTGTTGTTTGCTCAATTTGCCTGTTACCCTTGAGCTCAGGTATTGAAATTTGCCACAGAGAACGAGAACATGAGATTCTCCACAGGGATAGCAGGTTAAGAGTTCACCTGTTCTTTAATCGGAGTAGGATTTTTTTTACCTCACCATTGTCTAACAACCATCACCACACATAGTCAAAAGTTTTTTTTGTTTTGTTTTTATGATGAGAGCTTTTAAGAGCTACTGTCTTGGGAACTTTTAAATATGTAATATAGTATTATTAACTGTAGTCATTATGCTGTACATTAATCCCAGGACTTAATTTTTTTGTAAGAGGAAGTTTGCTCCTTTTTAAAGAAGATTTTTATTTATTCATTCATTCATTCACTAACTCATTTATTAGCGAGCGCTCACGTGCGTGAGTGAGGGAGGAATGGCAGGGGAAGGAGTTGGGGGAGGAGGAAAGAACCTCAAGCAGACTCTGTGCTGAGTGAGGGGCTCAGTCTCATGACCCTGAGATCATGACTGAAGCCAAAACCAAGAGTTGGGCGTTTAACCCACTGAGCCACTCAGGTGCCCTGGGAAGTTTGTACCTTTGGCCACTTTTACCCATTGTGCCCACTCCCACCCCATTAATAATTGTCCTTTCCTTTATCTGTATCTGTTCTTCTGAGTCTTATTCTAGATATTTCTTCTTTTTTGTGTTTCATTCATTTTAGGCTTATAATAAAATTTTGCTATCTGATTGATTAATTAATTTCTCTTATGTTTATAAGTTTTCAAAATATTTTGTGATTCAGTATTAAAGTTGTAGCGATAGATGAGTTTCATTTTAGTCTATTTAACATGACACTTAATTGATGATTTCCTGGTTGACAAATCTTTGTTTCTTATACCTAGTTCTCATATAATCAGTAGAGCATAGATTATTTTTCTTTTGGTTATTTGGGAGAACTTAATAACTGGATTGTACAATTACCATGTCATAACTATTACTGGGGTTAGTTAAACCTGACTTACCTAAGTTATGAACCTAGTTCTTAAGAGTAAGCATCATACCATTTTATACCCTACTTTATTAATTGATTAATTTGTTTTAAAAAATGTCATATTAATTTCAGGTGCACAATAGAGTGATTTAGCAGTTCCTTACATCACCTGGTGCTCATCATGACAAGTATACTCCTTAATCCTCATCACCTATATAACCCAACCCCCCATTTCCTCCCCTCTGGTGACCATCAGTTTGTTCTCTATAATTAAGAATCTGTTTCTTGGTTTCTCATTTTTTCACCATTACTCTTCTGTTTTATTTCTTAAATTCCACATATGAGTGAAATCATAGGGCATTTGTCTTTCTCTGACTTATTTCACTTAGCATTATATTCTCTAGGTCCATCTATGTCATTGCAAATGGCAAGATTTCATCCTTTTTATAGCTGAGTAGTATTCCTTTGTATGTATATACCACATCTTCTTTATCCATTCATCAACTGATGGGATGCTTGGGGGGCTTCCATATCTTGGCTGTTGTAAATAATGCTGCTATAAACATAGTATTGCCTGTATCCCATTGAAATAGTGTTTTTTAATTCTTTGGGTAAAGACCCAATGTTTGATTGCTGGATGGTAGGATAGTTCTATTTTTAACTTTTTGAGGAACCTCCATAGTGTTTTCCACAATGGCTGTACCAGTTTGCATTCCTACCAACAGAGTAAGAGGGTTCCTTTTTCTCCACATCCTTGCCAACACCTGTTGTTTCCTGTGTTGTTGATTTTAGCCATTCTGACAGGTGTGAGGTGATATTTCATTGTAGTTTTGATTTGCATTTCCCTGGTGGTAAGTGATGGTGAACATCTTGTCATGTGTGTGTTGGCCATCTGTATGTGTTCTTTGGAGAAATGTCTGTTCGTGTCTTCTGGATTTTTTGTTTTCTGGGTGTTGAGTAGTAGAGGTTCTTTATGTATTTTGGAAATTAGCCCTTTATTGGTTTTGTCATTCACCAATATCTTCTCCCATTCCCATTGCCTTTTAGTTTTATTGATTGTTTCCTTTGCTCTGCAGAAGCTTTATACTTTGATGTAGTCTCAGTAGTTTATTTTTGCTTTTGTTTCCTTTGCTTCAGGAGATCTATCTAGAAAAAAATTGCTATGGCCTGTATCAAAGAAGTTACTGCCTGTACTCTCTTCTAACATTTTTATGTTTTCAGGTCTCACGTTTAGGACTTTAATTCATTTTTTTTTTTAAGATTTTATTTATTTGTTTGACAGACATCACAAGTATGCAGAGACACAGGCAGAGAGAGAGAGAGAAGAAGCAGGCTCCCTGCTGAGCAGAGAGCCTGATGCGGGGCTTGATTTCAGGACCCTGAGACCACCACCCGAGCTGAAGGCAGAGGCTTTAACCCACTGAGCCACCCAGACGCCCCACTTTAATTAATTTTTGAATTTACTTTTGTTTATGGTATAAGAGTGTGGTCCAGTTTTCCTAACATTTGTTTGAAGAGACTGTCCTTTTCCCTTTGGACATTCTTTTCCCCTTTTTCAAAGATCAATTGACCATATAGTTGTGGGTTTATTTCTGGGTTTTCTGTTCTATTCCATTGATCAACGTGTCTGTTTTTGTGCCAGGACCATACTGTTTTGATTACTACAACTTTGTAACATAACCTGATGTCCAGAATTGTGATACCTCTAGCTTTGCGTTTTTTGTTTGTTTGTTTCTTGTTTGTTTTGTTTTGTTTTGAGAGCAAGAGAGTGCATGTGTGGTGGGGAGGGGGTGGGCCAGATTGGGAGAAAAAGAATCCCAAGCAGGCTCCACACCCAGCATGGAACTTGATGCTGGGCTTGATTTTACCACCTTGAGATCATGACCTGAGCTGAAATCAGAAGTCGGATGCTTAACCAACCCACTGAACCACCCAGGCACCTCTTTGCTTTTCTTTTTCAAGATTGCTTTGGCTATTTGGTGTCTTTTGTGGTTCTGTACAAATACTTAGAATTATTCTAGTTCTATGAAAAATGCTGTTGGTGTTTTAATAGGGATTGCATTAAATGTGTAGATTTCTTTGGCTAGTAGAGACTTTTTTTTGTTTTTTTTTTGTTTTGTTTTGTTTTGTTTTAAGATTTTATTTATTTATTTGACAGACAGAGATCACAAGTAGGCAGAGAGGCAGGCAGAGAGAGAGGGTGAAGCAGGCTCTCTGCTGAGCAGAGAGCCCAATGAGGGGCTCGATCCCAGGAAGCTGGGATCATGACAGCTGAAGGCAGAGGTTTAAACCACTGAACCACCCAGGTGCCCCTAGTAGAGACGTTTTAACGGTATTTGTTCTTCCAGCCCATGAGCATAGAATCTTCAGTTTCTTTTGTTATTGTTTTATAGTTTACAGAGTACAGGTCTTTCACCTCTTTTGTTAGATTTATTCCTAGGTATTTTGCTATTTTTGGTATAATTGTAAATGGGATTGTTTTCTTAATTTCTCTTTCTGCTGCTTCATTATTGGTGTATAGAAATACAACAGATTTCTGTACATTGACTTTGTATCCTTCAGCTTTACTGAATTCGTTTATCAGTTCAAATAGTTTTTTGGTGGAGTCTTTCAGTTTTTGTTTATATAGTGTCATGTCATGAGCAAATAGTGAAAGTTTGACCTCTTCTTACCAAAGCAGATGCCTTTTATTTTTTCTGTTGTCTGACTGTGGTGGCTAGGACTTTTCCAGGATTATGTTGAATAAATATGGTGAGAGTAGGCATCCTTGTCTTGTTCCTCACCTTAGGGAAAAAGTGCTTATTTTTTCCCCACTGAGGATGGTGTTAGCTGTGGGTTTTTCATATATGACTTTTATTGTGTTGAGGTATATTCCCTCTAACCTATTTTGTTGAGGATTTTTATCAATAATGGATGTTGTACTTTGTTAAATGCTTTTTCTGCATTTATTGAAATGTACATATGGTTCTTATCCTTTCTCTTACTGATGTGATGATGTGTCACATTGTTTGATTTGCAAATATTGAACCACCCTTACGACCTAGGAATAAATCCCACTCGATCATGGTGAATTATGTTTTTAATGTATTTTTGAATTTGGTTTGCTAGTATTTTATTGAGGACTTTTGCATCTATGTTCATCAGGAATATTGGCCTGTAGTCCTTTTTTTTAGTGGTGTTTTATCCGGTTTTGGTATCAGAGTAATGCTGGTCTTACACAATAAACTTGGAAACTTTATTTCCCTTTCTTTTTTTGGAATGGTTTGAGAATAGGTTTTAGCTCTTCTTTAAATGTTTGGTAGGATTCGCCTATATAGCCATCTGGTCTTGGACTTTTTTTTTTTTTTTTTAAGATTTTATTTATTTATTTCACAGACAGAGATCACAAGTAGGCAGAGAGGCAGGCAGAAAGAGAGGGTGGGGGGAAGCAGGCTCCCTGGTGAGCAGAGAGCCCGATGCGGGGGGCTTGATCCCAGGACCCTGGGATCATGACCTGAGCCGAAGGCAGAGGCTTTAACCAACTGAGCCACCCAGGCGCCCCATGGTCTTGGACTTCTGTTTGTGGGAAGTGTTTGTTTATTTTTCTCACTGATTTAATTTCTTTCCAGGTTATCCATCTGTTCACATTTTCTGTTTATTCCTGTTTCAGTTTCGGTAGTTTATATGTTTCTAGGAATTATCCATTTCTTATAGGTTGTCCAATTTGTTGGCATATAGTTTTTCATAATACTGTCTTAAAATTGTTTGTATTTCTATGGTGTTGGTTGTTATTTCTCCTTTTGCATTGGTGATTTTATTTATTTTAGTCCTTTCTTGTTTTTTTTTTTTTTTTTTTGTAAGCCTGGTTAGAAGTTTATTAACTTTATTGATCTTTTCAAAGAACCAGCTCCTGGTTTCACTGATCTGTTCAATTTTTTTTTTCTTAGTTTCTCTGTCATTTATTTCTACTCTAATCTTTATTATTTCCTTCCTTGTACTGGTTTTGGATTTCGTTGGTTCTTTTTCTAGCTTCTTTAGGTGTAAGTTTAGATTTTTTGGAAAAATTTCTTTCTTCTTGAGATAGGCCTGTATTGCTATAAACATGCCCTTTAGAACTGCTTTTGCTGCATCCCAGAGGTTTTGCACTGTTGTGTTTTCATTTTCACTTGTTTCCATTTAGTCTTTTATTTCTTCTTTTATTTGCTGGTTGGCCCATTCATTGTTTAGTAGCATGTTATTTAACCTTCATGTATTTGTGTTCTTTCCAGATTTTTTCTTGTGGTTGACTTCTAGTTTCTTAGTGTTGTGGTCAGAAAAGGTGCGTGTCCTGACTTCGATATTCTTGAATTTGTTGAAGCTAGTTTTGTGAGCTCTAATCTATTCTAGAGAAGGTTCCATGTGCACTTGAAAACAATATATATTCTATTTTAGGATGGACTGTTCTGAATATATCTGTTAAATCCATCTGGTCCACTTTGTCATTCAAAGCTATGTTTCATTGTTGATTTTCTGTTTAGGTGATTTGTCCATTGATGTAAGTTGGGTGTTAAACTCCTTATTATTATTGTATTGTTATCTATTAGTTCCTTTATGTTTGTTATTAACTGTTTTATGTATTTGGGTGCTCCTATGTTGGATGTATAAATATTTACAGTTATTATATCTTCTTGTTGGATTGTTCCCTTTATTATATCGTCTCTTCTTACAGTCTATGTTTTAAAGTCTTTTTTTTCCAAAATACGTATTGCTACCCTGGCTTTCTTTTGACAACCATTTGTATCATAGATGTTTCTCTGTCCCTTCACTTTTAATCTGTAGGTTTCTTTAGGTCTAAAATAAATCTCCTGTAGGCAACATATAAGTGGGTCTTGTTTTTCTATGCATTCTGCCACCCTGTGTCTTTTGATTGGAGCATTTAGCCCACTTTCATTCAAACTAAGTATTGATAGATATATATTTCTACTTTATGACTTGTTTTTATGGATGTTTCTGCAGAGTTTCTCTGATCCAGTCTTGTCTTTCTCTCTTTTATGTTTTGTTGATTTTCTTTAGTGATATGTTAGGATTTCTTCTCTTTGTTCTTTGCATATTTATTAGTGGATTTTGACATATGATTACCATTAGGTTTGTATTATGGTTTATAGTTTGTATTAAGTTGATGGTCATTTAAGTTTGAAGCCATTCTTTTCTCCTCTCCTCCCCATGTTTTAGATATGTTATTGGATTTTATATCTTCTTCTTTTCCGAGGTCCTTGGTTGATTTTTTTTACAGAAATAGTCATTTTCACTGCTTTTAAAAAATTACAGTATTTATTAACAAAGATTTTATTCATTCATTTGACACAGAGAGCGATAGAAAGTGTAAATGCACAAGCAGGGGGACCAGAAAGCAGAGAGGGAGGGAAAAACAGACTGCCTACCAAGCAGGGAGCCTGATGCAGGACTGGATCCCAGGAACCTGTGATCAGGACTTATGTGGAAGGCAGATGCTTAACTGACTGAGCCACCCAGGCACCCCTTTACTGCTTTTTTGTTTCCTAAGTTTATATTCTTATTTTTCATTTCTCCTTTCCATTCAGAGTATCCCCTTTAATATTTCTTGCAGGGCTGGTTTTAGTGGTCACGAACTCCTTTAGTTTTTGTTTGTCTGGGAAACTCCATCTTTCCTTCTATTCTGAATGATAACCTTGCTCTGGATATTCTTGGCTGTGGACTTTTCCCATTCAGCACTTTGAGTATATCATGCCACTTTCTTTTGTTGTGCAAAGTTTCTATTGAAAAACTCTTGCTAGCCTTAGGGATTTTCCCTTGTAAGTTAATGACTTCTTTTTTCATGCTGCTTTTAAGATTTTTTTCTTTATCACTGTGTTTTATAAGTTTAATTACAATATGTCTTGGTGTGGATCTGCTTTTGTTGATTTTGATGGGAGTTCCTTGTGCTTCCGGGATTTGGATATCCCATTTACTTCCCCAGATTAGGGAAATTTTCAGCTGTTATTTTTCAAATACATTTTCTGCCCCCTTTTCTCTCTCTCCTTCTGGGACTCCTATGATAATAATGTAATTATCTTTCATGGAGTCACTGAATTCCCTAAGTCTATTTGTTTTATGTAATTCTTTTTTCTTTCTTTTGTTCAGCCTGATTATTTTCCATCACTCTGTCTTCTAGGTAACTAATTTGTTCTTCTGCTTCTTTCACCCTTCTATTCATTCCATAAAGCTTGTTTCTCGTTTCACTTATTGAGCCTTTGTATCTGCTATGTTATTCCTTATCTCTCTGTTTTCCATTCTTTTCTCAAGTCTAGTGAATATCCTTATGATCATTGCTTTAAATTTTCTATTAGACACATTATTACATCTGTTTTGCTTGGGTATCTGACTGTGGCCTTGTCCTCTTGTTAAACCTGCATGCCATGCCTAGCGGCCATGTAGGTACAAAGCTGTCACATCACGACCCATCCAGCAGCAGCACCCACACACCCCTCAGCCACTATCACTTGCCAAGCCCACACATCAGGTTCACAGCCGCCATCTTGCACCCTGCCCAGTCAGCCCAGCCATTTTCGTGCATGCCACATACTCCTGGCCACAGTCTCCAGCTGCCACAATGTTTCTGGGGATCCAGCATAGCACTAGTGGTGTAACACAAATTTTGCTAACACTGCAATCCTCCTGAATTCCCCTGGGGGCATGCTTCCCCAGCTGGCCTGTCTGGGCCCCACTAATAACATGGAGAGCAGGCATAGTCCACAACAGGTAGAAAGTCAGTATAGACAACTACACTGAAAGGAAAAGTGGCTCAGACACAAGAGCAGGATGTAAGTAACACATACAGGATACTCTCCTGAAGTGCCAGGTTCTGGTGAACAAGGCGGGTGGTTTTTTTTTTTAAATTTTTTAAATTTTTTTTATTTTTTTAATTTCTTTATTTTTATTTTTATTTTTATTTTTTTTTAAGATTTTATTTATTTATTTGAGGGAGAATGAGTGAGAGAGAGCATGAGAGAGGAGAAGGTCAGAGGGAGAAGCAGACTCCCCAAGGAGCTGGGAGCCCGATGCGGGACTCGATTCCGGAAGTCCGGGATCATGACCTGAGCCAAAGGCAGTTGCTCAACCAACTGAGCCACCCAGGCGCCCTATTTTTATTTTTTAATTTTGTAACAGTATTCATTGTTTTTGCACCACACCCAGTGCTCCATGCAATACGTGCCCCCCTTTATACCCACCACCTGGCTCCCCCAACCTCCCACAAACAAGGCAGGTTTAACAAAATTTGCCCTGAGCCCTGGGCTGAGGCTACAAGTGTCTGTGAAGCCTCACCTCCTATAGGTAGCTCTGTCTTTATGCTAGAAGGTGGGGGAAAAAAATGGCACCTGCCACGTACCTTGTTTTCAAAGAAGTACCCTAACACAGTCTGAAATTGGTGTTAACAGATCAATCTCCCATTGGCGCTGGTGTTATATAAACTGCCGTTTTTATGTTGCAGCCATACGGGTTGCTGTTTAAAGAAAGCAACCCAGCTTTCTCACCCTCTGAATCAACTGACTTTCAAGCCCCAGACTTGAAATCTGACTGATTTTACAAACTCGTGGAATTCAGCCCCTTTGGTTTTTTTTTTTTTGTTTGTTTTTGTTTTTTAAAGATTTTATTTACTTATTTGAGGGAGAATGAGTGAGAGAGAGCATGAGAGAGAAGGTCAGAGGGAAAAGCAGACTCCCCAAGGAGCTGGGTGCTCGATGCGGGACTCGATCCTGGAAGTCCGGGATCATGACCTGAGCTGAAGGCAGTTGCTCAACCAACTGAGCCACCCAGGTGCCCTGTTTTGTTTTGTTTTGTTTTTAATTCATTCATTTGAGAGGGAAAGCAAGAAAGCACAAGGAAGGGGAGGGGCAAAGGGAGAGGGAGAAGCAGACTCCCCACTGAAGAAGAAGCTCAGAATCCCTTTGGTTTTTAAAGCTATAGGTTATGGAAATAAGTCTTACCCATGTGAGTTCTGTGGTGCAAGGGTCCATTTCTTTGCTCTGTGTGTGCAGCTCCCTCCCTCTCTTGGGCAGTTTCCATTTGCCTTTCTGATCTTCCTAACCTTCCAGATGCAGCTTCTTTTTCCATATTTAGCAGTGGAGTTTGTTCTTCCAGTCTTTAGATAGTTCTCACTTGGATGTAGATGATACCTAGTAGTAAATGTGGGATGGGATGAGCTCAGAGTCCTCCTGCTCTGCCATCTTCCCGAGCTCCCTCTCCATACTTTTACTTTTAAAGTATTTCTTACTGATTTCTTTATTTCTACTAATGAAACTACTGTTCTCCTAGTCACCCATATTTCCTCCTCTTGGTCAGCTCCAAAGTTCCTGTCCATTCATCTTTTGCATTTTTTTCTTTTCTAATCACAGACTTCTTCTTTCCTAGTGTCAGTATGTTACATTTTAAAACCCTTATGACTCTGTGGTGAGCTCTTGTCTTGTCCTTTTAGGTATGTCCCTTCTTGTTTCTGCCCCCCCTTTATAGTTCTTCTTACCAATGACATTAATCTTTGTAGAGAACAGTTCTGATCCTATTATTCCCTTGCTATAAAATTTTTATTGGTTCTATCTCCATAGCCTTCTGAGTCCAGAATATACTCATTGTGTTGGCTTTTAGAATCTACTGTCTGGTATTAGTTGACTCTTCCAGGCTTGTTATAATCAGTGCTAACCTGCCTGTATACTGTATCATAAAGGGTTCATAGTTTAGGAGAGCTGAATCCTCAGGGTCCAAACCCAAATTTTAGCATTTCCTTACTTAGAATGTGGGAGGCTTTGGGATTTCAACTGGGAACTGTTTACTGAAAACAGATTTAGTGTCTCTCATTTGAAAACTTGGATAATACAATATGGTGAAATAAGCTGTTCTCTGTGACTTTGTTGAATTTGATCTCAAATTCAGCCACCTTTTGCTTTTAAAGAGAGGAAACTGGGTAGGATCTTTGAAAGTGGATGTTTGTTTAAGTTGGTTTGGCACAAAAATAGTGTCTGAAGGGTGAAATTAATCTCCACTTTATGTAATTTTGTTTGAATTCATTAGGTGGATAATTATATTTTGGGGGGCTTTCTGGGTATGCCTTTCTATCCATTTCATTTTTAGACATGAATTTTGGGGCACCTGGGTGGCTCAGTTGTTAAGCGTCTGCCTTGGGCTCAGGTGACTGGGAGAACAGTAGTTCCTAGCAATCTTCATTCTTTATTTTAAACAAGAAAGGGTTTATTAACAGAATTTACAAACAGGAGCATATCTTGGGCAGCTGCAAGATTAGTAGGTCTCTAATCTCTAACCCTACCTCCTATAAGACCTGCTTTTGTACCTCTAGAGTCTCGGAGTACAGACCTATCTCAAGAGCAGACCATGAATGTTGTGCCCCAAGGGTGTACTTGAGGGTGTGGTTAAACGAAAGAAAGTGTGGGTGGGGCCACGCTTAAGAAGGCTTCAGGTCACAGAGTGGTCATCATGGCAGATTTGTCCAAGATCTTAGTCTGGTTTGCACACTCTATCCCTCAGTTCCGATTCTTATAATTTCAGGAGCCCACCTCTTCTGCAGTATTCCCTGAGCTCAGGTCATAATCTTGGGGTTGTGGGATTGAGCCCTGAATCGGACTCTGCACTTAGTGTGGAGTCTGCTTAAGACTCACTCTCCCTCTGACTCCCCTACCCTCCACTTCTACTCTCTAAAATAAATAAATAAATTTTAAAAAATGCTTCTGCTTTTGTCTTCTCTATTGTTTTAACCAGGCCTCATTCCATGGTGCCAGTAATTTGGCCAGTTTTTGATTGTGGCAACATGTTAGACTTCTAGATCCTAAGTCTCTTTCTAACCATGCTTATGGCAAAGCAAAATGGGATATGTACATATAATGGAGTATTATTCAGCCCTAAAAGAGGACCACATTATTCTTGTAAAACTAAAACTTTATTCCAGTTAAACAGTAACTCCCCATTTCTTCCTCCCCTCAGCTCCTAGCAGTCTCCATTCTACTATTGTCTCTGTTATTTTAACTGTTCTAGGTACCTTATGGCTTCAAGCCTGTGTATAGACTGCCTCATCTTGAATCCTGTTTCTTGCTATAATCCTGTCCATGAATTCTGTCAAGGTTTTACTCAATCCCTATTTCCTAGTATTCTGACCATGTCTTCCAATAGCAGGTTTCAGCTGTTCTGTCAATTTGCTCTGGTGCATATCAGACTCGGGCTTCTTGTTGGAATGACTCTTACGACAATTATGTTAGGCAGATACCTCTTTATCTTTTCATGATTCCTAAAAATTTGAATATATTGCAGTTATAAAGTAGGATAACAGAATAAAACAAGGCAAGAACACTGAAAAGGTAAACATTGAATTCGTAATGTTTACTGAATAATAAGTAAGTTTTGTTTCTTTGGTGAAAACTATTTAAAAGGAATTTTACTGGTACCCTTGGACAAATCAGAGTTTGAGCTGATGTTCTTGAGAAACAGAGCAATCTTTAGGAAACTGATTTTCTAAAAGGGCTGCATCCCAGGAAAATCCTGTCCAGTGTTCTTAGGCAGGAAGCTTCTTATTTCCTTTTCAGGAGAGGATGAGACAATCATTTGAGTGGGATCTAGGTACACTATCATGCAGTTGCCCTATACCATATCTCTTTTCCTCACTATTTAAAAATATTTAATAAAGGCAAAGTCATGTAAATGAAGTGCTGCCACTGAGCTCAGAATGACAACATGCATGGTTATAACAATATTGGAAATAACAGTAATTAGCTCTCATATGGTTTATCTCTGCAGTCCTCTTAGTTGTTTTTTTTTTTTTTTTAAGATTTTATTTATTTGAGAGAGGGAGCACAAGACTGCGCATACACGCTTGAGTGCAAATAAAAGGAGATGGAAAGTGGGAGGGAGAGAGAGAATCTCAAGCAGACTCCCTGCTGAGTTAAGAGCCCAGCATTGGACTCAGTATCACCACCCTGGGATCACGATGTGAGCCTAAACCAAGAGTTGGCTGCTTAATGGACTGAGCCACCATGCGCCCCTCTCTTAATTTTTTTATGCACTAATGTCTCAAGTGAACATTCTCTTCAGCTATTTCAGTTTATTTGGAATGATATACTTAATGATTATGGGATTGAGGTCTTTATACCAGTTTGCTATTCATTTCATTAGGTGCTAGTGAAAATATGAACTGAGTAGCATAATTTATTTATACCAATTATCCTCCAACAAAATAATGAATAAATGAAATAGAACAATTTGGAGAGTTTACAGATATAATTGTTCCTCGTGATGGACAAATAAGACAGATTTCGTGGTGATGTATTTGTGTAAAGATTCAGGTATCTTCTATGGTTTTCTTTGTTAATGAGTGTTCCCATTGAAATTTGGTCATGATCTGTTTCTTATGCAGAAGTGTTTGGTGGTTTGTGTTTTTAATAAAATTGGAAGCATCTTTAATGTGCTTTTTTGTTCCCACCACACTTCTGGGTATATGCAGTAAAAATGTAATAAATTGGTCTTATATCTAGTTTGTGGTACTCTAGTAGAAATTTACAGGGCCTCCAAAATATGATAGTATTTCTATAGTCTTTCCTTGGCAATTAGTTTATTTTTAAGATATCATCTTTCTCATTAAACCTAAACTGCAATGATCTTTCTCAGAGTATTTTTGTTTTAAAATTAAGTTAGTTGCCTCAGAAATAATTTTCTGTTATAGGGTAAAAAATTTTTTTAAATGTATACTTAATTTAATAGCTACACTAATACTGACTTTGTAATTCAGCGGTATTCACAATAGAGCATGATATTTCTTAAGAGAGTTGAGTTTTAGAAGTATCAAAGGATGAATTTATCAGGATTCTGGGAGATAGAGCAGTTTCCATAAAAGATACAGTTTTTGTTTCCTATTTATAATTAGAGAGTGTTTTCTTCTTATAAAACATCACATTTTAAAAAATCAAGAAATAGAAACAGACATAAATTTTAATTTAGTTTGTCAGAAAGAAGAATTAAAAATGTACATATGATTTGTATTAGAAACAAAAATAGAAGAACGTGAAATAGTATCATAGATCATGATATCTGAATATGATTTGAGAAATTATATAATTCAGCCCTCTATATTACCAATAGGAAACTGTAAAACTAAGTGACATATCTGACATTATGTAATGAATTAACAGTAGAGCTATAAGCTAGAACTCAAATGGACTTATCTTTCAGGCAACAACTGTTCACTGGTTATTTATTATAGCATGTACTGTTTTGGGTGCTATTCATGCGCCTGAAAAGATGTTTCAGGTCAAACACACCAGGTTATTTAAAAATCAAAGTTTTATTACAGATCACTGATAAAATTATATTAAATTTTTAAAAAGTCAAAGTTTTAAAAAATTTTATTTAAAGACTTTCTTTTAGAAAGAATTATCTGTGCTACTCCTGCTGTGGGTATTATATTGGGTTATTTATACTTTTCATTGAGGGATTCTGTTTTTTAAATTTTTTTCAATTATTTTCTACTGTTATTTTGAAATGATAGAAATTTACCAGATATTAAGTGCAAGCCAGAACATAGATCTTCTTGGATCCCAGATGAAAAGATGTACAGCAAAGGTTATCATTCTGTTATATTATTCCTCTGGGTTATGAAAAGAATTTGAGATTTGTTTGCCAAGGAGAGTCTGTTTATGTCTTTTTTTTTTTTTTAATGGGGAGGGCATTTTAAATATTTAATTAATTTATTTGACAGAGAGCGAGAAAAAGCGAGCACAAGCAGGGGTATTTATGACAGGCAGAGGGAGAAGCAGGCTCCCCACTGATCTGGGAGCCTGATGTGGGGCTCAAGCCTAGGTCCCCATGATTATGACCTGAGCCAAAGGCAGACACTTACTGACTGAGCCACCCAGGCCCCCCTGTTTATGTCTTTGAAATAAATTTTGCTCTTCCATATATGGTCACTCAATAGAGGTTAAAATTTTAGAAAAACCTTATGGTATTTTTCTCTTAGGAAGTGAGATGCATTATAACAAATAAATGGCATAGGGAAAAAAGTGTTTTTATCCCTTTCAGGTTCAGGAATAGCACTTGGATTTTTGCCCATTAGTTATTATACTTGGTAATATTTATAGCAGGAGAGGTGACTTTGGGCTGTAGGATTGTGGAACAGTTTTTGCATGTGGTATTTGTACTATCGTTGCAGGGAAAGTAGTAGATCTCATGGGATAGTAGTTATTTCTGTGTTTCCGCTAAGCTAGTTGTATGACTTTAGAAAATTCACCAAACCTTATTCAACCTTTGTATTTGTAAATGATGAGTTTGGTCTACAATGAAGGCTGTGGACCTTCAGCCTGAATGTAAGCTTTTAGTTTGGTACTGGGAAAATATTCTGGTAAAAGAAATGCCTTAAGCAGATGTTTAGGTAACCATGCAGGCTTCAGTGGGGAATTTGATTGACTATGTTACTTTGAGCTTTGTAACAAAATATTTTTTAGCATCTTTGTTTATTTATTCTTAGCTGCAGTAGGTCTTTGAGTTTTCTCAGTGGGAAATACCTTAAGAGAAAAGTGTCTCATCAGGCCAACTTGCAAATAAGTTGAGATAAAAATTAGGTACTGCAGTAAGATATTTGTATTATTACCCAGACAACTGCAAATTTTATTTATCCACAAAGATCCTGGTAAAGATTGAATTATAGGAGAATGGTTCTATTAGCAGATTTTCATATATAGGTTTTCATTTATTGAATATGTTTTGTATTTCTTTTTAACCAAGCTGCTTATACTGAAAATTAAGGGGAGGTATTTGAAAGAGATGAATGATTGAAAGTTGAAGATGACCGTGAATGATACTATTAGTTCTGAAAGTGGTTTACTTGCCATTTTCCTTTCAGCTGATTTCCTTTTTGAACTATTTATTCTATTAGTAGCTTTTAAAAAATTAAGTAAGTTTTTCTTAAAAAATAATGCCTTTTAAAACTTTTCACTTTTGGTAAAGCTCTTTCATAGAAGGTCCCTTTATCACTGACTTCTCATGTGATGCATGTTTCCATCCCTTCATCCCTACAGGGGTACACCACTGTGCTCATTCCTGTAGCTGAATCGGAGGGCTGTGTTGGTGCCCTGAGCCCAAGGGCCTGTTCACTAGTATTGTGTGTCAGGAGGACAAAGGGATGGCGCCAACCATCCTGCTCTGTGCGCCAGTAACTAGAATTAATTACAAACCAATCGAATCCGTTGCAGCCAATTGGTAAACTAATTGGTAACTTTAGCTGTATATCTGTATGTAGTTATCTGAATGCCTATAACATTACTTTCTGAGCCACTTTTGTTCTGTTTCATCCTGCTTGACAAAATGGCCTTCATAGCTGTAGGGAGAAAGATGTGCATCAGTGACTAAGAGGGTGCTCCAACTGCTTGTCTTGTTTGTATTCCCTTGTTCATAAAACATGACTCGGATTACAGTTGCATGGTACCACTCTGATCATTTCTGATAACATTGTGCTCAACATTCCTTAAAATAGGTTGTTTAAGCCACCAAATGTACTTTCTCTGTGCCAACTAGGATCAGAAGTATAGCTACTTCTATTCTTGATCGCTAGAGGGTTTTTCTTCCTTCTCTTTTTCTTTGTCCTTTCCTTTTTTTTTTTTAGCAAAAATGGAAAGCAAAAAAATTCTGAAATAAATTATTCTGAATAATATCTTCCTGTGCCTAATGTAGGTGATTTAAGTTGAATTTAATTGAATTTGTATTATATTTGTAGAATCGAGAAGCGAAGCCAAGTAAATTTTTTAATTTTTCCTTTTCTTGATTGTAGAAGACTTTTTATTACTAGTGATTTGGCACGAAGGATTACCTTTGAAAGGAAATAAACAATACTTCTTTGTTCAGAAGAGTATTTTAAGTTAGAATGTAACTTTTATGACTAAAGTGAAGTTGGTACTATATTTCATTTGTGACTAATTTGGCATACATTTATTATTAGTTTTGGGTCTGATTTCTGAAGTGTATCTATAATTTAAAAAACATTTATAAGTGAGAAGTGTTTTTGAGATTTTGAGTTCCACTGAAACTAGAAGGTGTGTAAGACCTAGTTATGGAAAAATGATTATTTATTAACCAAATAATCATTTTTATAGTTGGTTGGTATTTTTTGATGATTATCTTGGGAGTATGGAAAGTTGTCTTTTATAGTAAAATGAGACCGCATGTCTCTCTGGTAAGGTGAGAATGGTATGAAATTGATAAAGTAAATACACTTTAAAGTTCTTTGTCTTATACATTTAAATGACAGCTTTAGCCAGTTAACTACTATCTGCACACATGTTTACATTTGAGATAAGTTCTTTCTGAGCAATGAAATAGATCTCAGTGGTCTATGCTTTTACAATCTTTTTTAATATAAATTTTCATTGCCATTCATATGCAAGACTGGTGCCCAGAAAAAAAACATCTTTTCCTGATGTGTAGAAAGTAGTGTCACAGTAATGTAACTTGGATTATCTAAAGAAGAAAATTAGATTTCCCTGCTGTAACAGTCACTGACGTTTGCCCTTGCTGCTTATGTTCAATATTGTACTTGAGGTTCTAACCAGGGAAATTAGACAAGAAAAAGAAATAGGAAGCATCCAGATGGAAAAGAAGAAGTAAAACTATATTTGCAGATAACATTTCGACATCTAGAAAACCCTAAAGAATCTATGAACATATATAAACTATTAGAACGAATAAACTCAGCAAGGTTGCAAAGTACAAAATCAATAGACAAAAATCAGTTGTGTTTCCATATGTCAGTAATGGACAATCAAAAAATGAAGTTAAGAAAGCAGTCCAATTATAGTTGCATCGGAAAGAAAAAAAAATTAAGGAGTAAATTTAACAAAAGAAGTTCAAGACTTGCACATAAAAACTACAAAATATCATTAGAAGAAATTAAAGAAGACCTTAATAAAGAGGAAGTCATCTGAACTTACGGATTGGAAGAGTTAAGATGGCAATACTCTAAAAGCCATATACAAAAAACCCACAACAAATATCATTCTTAATGGGGAAAAACTGAGCATTTCTTCTAAGGTCAGGAACATGACAGGGGTGTTCACTATCACCACTGCTATTTAACATAGTACTAGAAGTCTTAGCCTCAGCAATCAGACAACAAAAAAAATAAAAGAGATCCAAATTGGCAAAGAAGAAGTCAAACTCTCTCACTTGTTGTAGATGACATGATACTCTGTGGAAAACTCAAAAGACTTAACCCCCAAATTTCTAGAACTCATACAGGAATTCAGCTAAGTGGCAGGATATAAAATCAATGCAGAGAAATTTCTTTATACTAACAATGAGACAGAAGAAAGAGAAATCAGGAGTCGATCCCATTTATAATTGCACCCAAAACCATAACATACCTAGGAATAAACCTAAGCAGAGAGCTGAAGGATCTGTACTCAGGAAATTACAGAACACCCATGAAAGAAAGTGAGGAAGTCACAAAGAAGTGGAAAAATGTTCCATGCTCATGGATTGGAAGAACAAATATTGTTAAACTGTGCTACCTGGAGCAGTTTACACTTTGAATGCAATCCCTATCAAAATACTATCAACTCTTTTCACAGAGCTGGAAAGAATAATCCTAAAATTTGTATGGAACCAGAAAAGACCCCAGATAGCCAAAGGAATGTTGAAAAAGAAAACCAAAACTGGTGGCATCACAATTCCAGACTTAAGTTGTATTACAAAGCTGTAAACATCAAGACGGTATGGTACTTGTGTAAAAACAGATGCATAGATCAATGGAACAGAGTAGAGAACCCAGAAATGGACCCTCAACTCTTATGATCAACTAATTTTTGACAAAGCCAGAAAGCCAATGGATAAAAAACAGTCTTTTAACAAACAGAAAGAATATCCAGTGGATAAAAGACAGCCCCTTTGATACATGCAGAAGAATGAAACTGGACCATTTCCTTACACCATACACAAAAATAGACTCAAAATGGATGAAAGACCTCAGTGTGAGACAGGAATCCATCAAAATCCTACAGGAGAATGCGGGCAGCAACCTCTTTGACCTTGGCCACAGCAACTACTTGTTAGATTAAGTGTCTAAAGGCAAGGGAAAAAAAAGGCAAAAATGAACTGTTGGGACTTCATCAAGATAGGAAACTTTTGCACAGCAAAGGAAACGGTCAACAAAACCAAAAGACAGCCAACAGAATGGGAGAAAATACTTGCAAATAATCTATCAGATAAAGGGCTAGTACCCAAAATTTGTAAAGAACTTACCAAACTCAACACCCAAAAAACAAATAATCCAATCAAGAAATGGGCAGAAGACATGAATAGACATTTCTTCAAGGAAGACATACAAGTGGCCAATAGACGCATGAAAAAATCCTCACTATCACTTGGCATCAGGAAAATACAAATCAAAACCACAATGAGATACCACCTCACACCAGTCAGAATGGCTAAAATTAACAAGTCAGGAATATCAAATGTTGGTGAGGATGCAAACTTTTGCAAGCTGGTACAGCTACTCTGGGAAACAGTGTGGAGGTTCCTCAAAAAGTTGAAAATAGTGCTCCCCATGACCCAGCGACTGCACTACTGGGTACTTACCCTAAAGATGCAAATGTAGTGATCCGAAGGGGCACCTGGATACCAATGTTTATAGCAGCAATGTCCACAATAGCCAAACTATGGAAAGAGCCCAGATGTCGGTGGACAGATGAATGGATAAAGAAAATGTATATATATACAATGGAATACTACTCAGCCATCAACAAAATGAAGTCATGACATTTGCAACAACATGGATGCAACTAGAAGGTATTATGCTACATGAAATAAGTCAATCAGAGAAAGACAATTATCCTGTGATCTCAGTCATATGTGGAATTTAAGAAACAAAACAGGATCATATGGGAAGAGAGCTAAAAATAAAATAAGATGAAACCAGAGAGGGAGAGAAACCATAAGAGACTCTTAATCAGAGGAAACAAACTGAGGGTTGCTAGAGGGGAGGGTCCCAGGGGGATGGGGTTACTGGGTGATAGACATTAAGGAGGGTATGTGATGTAATGAGTACTCGTTTTATATAAGGCTGATAAATCACTGACCTCTACCTCTGAAGCCGATAATACATTGTATGTTAATTGAATTTAAATTAAAAAAAAATAAAATGGCAGTGCTTCTTAAAGTGATATGCAGATTCAGTGTAATACCTACCAAAATTCTAGTCTCCTTTTTTGCAGAAGTGGACAAGCTGATCCTAAAATTTGCATGGAAATGCAAGGGACACAAAATAGCCAAAATAGTCTGGAAAAAGAACAAAGTTGGAGGGCCCGTATTCCCTAAATTCAAAACTCACTGCAAAGCTACAGTAATCAAAATAGCATGGTGCTGGAAGAAGGATAGACGTAGATCAGTGGAAAAGAATTGAGAGCCTGGAAATAAGTCCACACATCTGTGAATGTTGAAATTTTTAAAAAGATTTATTTATTTATTTTAAAGAGAGAATGAGTGCATGAGTGAGGTGAGGGGCAGAGAGGGGGGGAGGCTCAACTGATTGAGCCACCCAGGTGGCTCTGTGATCATTGATTTTTGACCGTTTAATGGAGAAAGAATAGTCTTGAGAAAATGCTGCTGGGATCAACTAGATATCTACACACAAGGAATGAATTTGAATCCCTTCCTCATTTCAAATATAAAAAAACAACTGAAAATGGATTAAAGACCTAAATATAAAAGCTGAAACTATTAAATTCTTTGAAAAAAAAAAAAAAACAGGTGTAATCTTTGTGACCTTTGACTTGGCAATAGTTTCTTAGATATGCTACCCAAATGCAAGTAACCAAAGGAAAAAAAATAGATATTAATATTAAAAACTTATGTGTGTTATAGGACTCTATCAAGTGATAGGACACCCCACAAAATGAGAGAAAATATTTTCAGGCCATGTATCTTACAAGAGTCTGATACCCAGAATATATAAAAAACTCTTGCAGCTCAGAAATATAGAGGACAAATAACCTAGGTTAAAAATGGTCAGGGAATCTGGGTGGCTCAGTTGGTTAAATGTCTGACTCTTAATTTCAGCTTCGGTCACGATCTCATGGTTGTGAGATCAAGCCCTCGTTGGGCTCTGCTCTGGTTTGGGAGCCTGCTTACGAGGCTCTCTCTTCCTCTCCCTCTGTCCCTCCCCATCCCACTCTCTAAAGAAAAGGGGGGTACAAATGATTTGAATAGATGTTTCTTCAGAGAAGGTATGCTGTGTCCAGAAAGCACATGAAAATATGCTCAACAATTTTAGTCCTCAGGGAAATGCAGATTAAAAGCACAGTAGTACCACTTTACACTCATTAGGATGACTAGACTCAGTAAGTCGGAAAATAGCAAGTGCTCAAGGATGTGAATAATTGAGACCCTCATACAGACTTACCTTGGACATCCTGTAGGTTCAGTTCCAAACCACTGTGATAAAGTAAATACCACAGTAAAGTGAGTCAAATGAATTCTTTGGTTTCCCAGTTCGTATATATATTATGTTTATACTGTGGTCTAAGTGCAGTACCATCATATCTAAGGAAACAATGTATTTGCCTTAAATAAAAATATTTTATTGCTAAAAATTGCTAACAGTCATCTGAGGTTTTAATGAGTTTTAATCACTGATTATAGATCACCATAACAAATATAACAGCAATGAAAAAGTATGAAATATTATAAGAATTACCAAAATGTAACACAGAGACATGAAATAAGCACTGTTAAAAAAGAAATGGCATAGGTAGACTTGTTCAGTGCAGGGTTGCCACAAACCTTTAATTTGTATAAAACATGGTATCTCCTAACTGCCATAAGACAAAGCATAATAAAATGAGATGTGCCTGTATATTGCTGATCAGAATGTAAAATGGTGCAGTGTTGTTGAAAAAGTTTTGGTAGTTCATGTTAAATTTAGAGTTACATATGATTTAGTAAATCCACCGCTAGGTAATACACCCATGAGAATTAGAAACATGTTCATAGAATAATTTGTACAAAAATGTTCATAGCAGCATTATTCATAATGGGCACAAAGTGGGAACAAGCCAAATTTCCATCAACTGATAAGTGAATAAACAAAATGTGTTTATTTATGCTATTATTTAGTCTAAAGTTACTGAAGTACAGATACATGCTATCAAGTAGATGAACCTTGAAAGCCTTAAGTAAAAAAATCCAGCCACAAGAGGCCATATTCTATATGATTCTGTTTATTTGAAATGTCTGGAATTGGCCAATCCTTAGAGACAGAAAGTAGATAAGTGGTTTCCAAGGGTTGGAGGGAGAGGAATATGGGGAGTGACTATTAATCGGTACTGGATCTCTTTCTGGGATGATGACAGTATTCTGGAGTTAGTTATACAACTCTGTGCATATACTAAAAATGACCAGATTGTATAATTTTAAATGGTAAATTTTATGGTGTATGAATTATATCTTAAAAAAAAAAATGCTGGGGCACCTGGGTGGCTCAGTGGGTTAAAGCCTCTGCCTTCAGCTCAGGTCATGATCCCAGGGTCCTGGGATCGAGGCCCGCATCAGGCTCTCTGCTCAGCGGGGAGCCTGCATCCTCCTCTCTCTCTGCCTGCCTCTCTGCCTACTTGTGATCTCTCTCTCTGTCAAATAAATAAATAAAATCTTTAAAAAAAAAAAAAGAAAAGAAAAAGTTATATCTTGAGCAAAAAAAATGCCAGTATTACACAAACTTTTCTAGAACATAGAAAAAGAGAACTCTTTTCAGCATAACCTTGATAACCAAAGCTTTTTTTTTTTTTTAAGATTTTTAATTTATTTATTTTGACAGAGAGATCACAAGTAGAGAGAGAGGCAGGCAGAGAGAGAGGGGGGAAAGCAGGCTCCCCGCCGAGCAGGGAGCCCGATGCGGGGCTCGATCCCAGGACTCTGGGATCATGACCTGAGCTGAAGGCAGAGGCTTTAACCCACTGAGCCACCCAGGCGTCCCGATAACCAAAGCTTTTATGAGAAAGGAAAGTACAGACCACTTAGCAGTACAGATGCACAAATACTAAAACAAATATTGATATATTAAATCTGGTGATTCAAATATCTAACAACAGATTACAGTCAAGTTAGGTTCATTCTGGTACTGCAATGTTGGTTTTAATCTTTCAGTATGAAATTAATATTGCCAAATTAGATGGTAAAGATGAAATAGATCTAGGAAAAGTATTTGACAAAATTCAGCACCTATTCATGATAAAAATAGCAAACTAAGAATAAAAGAGAACATCCTTACTGAAAGAAACTTCTAAAAAACCTATGTAAACATCATACTTACTGGTGAAATGTTGAGAACTTTCCTTCTGAAATTGGAAATGAGTCAGAGTCAGCTTTCTTTATTTCTAGTCAACATTGACTAACATAATATAATAAAAATAAAAATAATTAAAAAAAGAGGGAAAAAAAGGAATCTAGCCAACACAGGAAGATAATAATATATAAAATATATAAGGCTTGGAAAGAAATAAATAAATATGTTTTTATTCACAGTTCACATATTTACATTTACATATTTAGAAAATCTAGAAGAATCTAAATAGAAATTATCAGATGTATTGAGTTATTTAAAGTTGCTAGATACAAGTTCAAAATATAACAATCAACAGTAACAGAAAATGAAAAAAAATTTAAAGCAACTACCACTTATTCCTAGGTCTAAAGCTAATAAAAGATTTGCAAAACCTTTACACTGAAAACTGATACATTTTGAGAGACATTGAATAAAGTGGAAATATATATATAGGTATATATGAATTTGTTCATACAATAGAAAAGACAGTATTATAAAAACGTCAGTTTTCTTCTAGTTGATCTATAGAATCAATGCAATTACAAGTAAAATTCTACCTTTTTCCCCTGGGAAATTGAGAAACTGGATTTTTATGGAAATGCAAAGGGCTGGCATTAACCTAGGCTACCTTGCAGTCAAAGATATAGTTGGAGGATTTACTCTGCTGGGTTTTGAATTTTATTTTCTTATCTTATTTATTTATTTATTTAAGTTTGATAAATTCTTGTCCATTTTTAGATACTGGCCCTTTATCTGATATGTCATTTGCAAATATCTTCTTCCATTCTGTTGTCTTTTGGTTTTGTCAACTGTTTCCTTTGCTCTGCAAGAACTTTTTATCTTGATGAAGTCTCAATAGTTCATTTTTGCCTTTTTTCCCCTCGTCTTCGGAGACTTGTCTGGCAAGAAGTTGCTGCGCCTGAGGACAAAGAGGTTGCTGCCTGTGTTCTCCAGGATTTTGATGGATTCCTGTCTCACATTTAGGTCTTTCGTCCATTTTGAGTTTGTTTGCTTGTTTGTTTATTTATTACACATAGGGTTTTTTTTTTTTTTAAGATTTTATTTATTTATTTGACAGAGAAGCACAAGCAGGAAGATTGGAAGAGGGAGAAGCAGGCTCCCCGTTGAGCAGAGAGCCCGATGTGGGACTCTGTCCCAGGACCCCCGAGATCATGACCTAAGCCAAAAGCAGTCACTTAACCAGCTGAGTTACCCAGGCACCCCTTTTTTGAGTTTATTTTTGTGTATGGTGTAAGGCAGCGGTCTAATTTCATTCTTTTGCATGTGACTGTCCAGTTTTTCCAGCACCATTTGTTGAAGAGACTGTCTTTTCTCCATTGGACATTCTTTCCTGCTTTGTCAAAAATTAGTTGATCATAGAGTTGAGGGTCCATTTCTGGGTTTTCTGTTCTGTTCCACTGATCTATGTGTCTTTGTTTGTGCCAATACTGTACTGTCTTGATGATTCCAGCTTTGTAATATAGCTTGAAGTCTGGAATTGTGTTACCTCCTGCTTTACTTTTCTTTTTCAGAATAGCTTTGTCTATTCAGGGTTGTTTTTGTTCCATGCAAATCTTAGGATTGTTTATTCTAGCTCTGTGAAAAATGCTGGTGGTATTTTGATTGGGTTTGCATTGAATGTGTAGATCTCTCTGGGTAGCATAGACATTTCAGCAATATTTGTTCTTCCAATCCATGAACATGGAATATATATAATATGTAAATGTAAAAATGAAAATTAAAAAAGACTTAAAAAAAGAATTGATAAAATAAGAAAATAGCTGAAAAGGAACAAAAATATAGAACTGAAAGACTATAGAATAATACGAATGCTATATACTATTTTCCCCCAGAGCTGGAGTTTTGCAGCTCTCTATGATCAGTAAACATGGGATTAGCTGGATGTTTCTGCTGGTCTTCTGGGGGAGGGGCCTATTGCGCTGATTCTCAGGTATCATTGCCCTGGCAGAATTGTATCCCCCTTTACCAGTGGTCTGGGTTCAGTATAAGTGGCCTGTGGTTGTCCTATGTGGCTGTTTTGCTGCCTGAAGGCTTTCAGCAGCAATGGGGGGAATGAAAATGGTGGCACACTGATCTCTAACCCCAAAGCTGAAAGTTTGAGCAGCCCCCCTACTCCTCAGTGAGTCCTCACAGAAAAGCAGTCAATCACTCTTGTCTCACTGGTTTCCATCCACACTCTGTGTTCACCCAGCCTATGACTGAGTGTTTTTATCTCAGGCATGTCACCCCAAACCTGTTTGGAGTCTCCAAACTTTATGGACTCCTCGGGCGTGCACCTGCACCGTTCTTCCCAGGAGAGGTAGGGGATTCTCTCTGTGGGTCTGCCTCTTAATGGACCCCTGCTTGGAGAGCACTTTCCCAATGTCACAGTAGTTCATGGCAACACTTTATGGCAACACTGAGCAGAAAGCTGGTACTTGGACTCACTGTTTTTAGCTGGTTTCCCCACTCCAATGCTTGGGAACTCTGCCCCCTTTCTTTTTGTGACCCCTGGGGATCTTGAGGCCATGCTGTCCCACCTGGGATTTTGCCCTGCTTCACCACCTGAGCACCTTTCAGGCAGACTTCTAAAATTTCTGATTTTGAGTTCTCCTGCTTGTAACACTTTCTGGTACCTGGCTTGTGGAGGCTCCCTTCCCACCGTGGTTTGTCTTCTGATATATCACCTCCCATTCACTTCCTTGCACCTTCTATCTTGTGAAAGATGGTTGCTGTTCTATTGTAGAACTGCAGCAATTCTTTTCTCACATCTCTGGTTGATTTCATAGGTGTTGAGAATGATTTGGTAATTGCCTAGCCAAATTCCAGGGACCAGAGTTCTTTACATGTCTTTACATGTTCTTTACATGTCTGCCATACTAACTCCTCTGGGAGAGAGAATCTTAAGCAGGCTCCACATCCAGCGCCATGCCTGTCCTGGGGCTTGGTCTTACAACCCTGCGATCATGACCTGAGCTGAAATTAAGAGTGGGACGATTAACTGACTGAGCCACCCAGGCACCCCTTGAGTTTTATTTTAGAACTACAGCACGGTAACTTAGTTTGGTATTGTTACAAGAATAAACCAATATAACAGAGGAGAGACTCCGGAAAAAGACCCATGCTCTGAAAGGCAGTGTTGGAGAATATCTTCCTGACCTATGGTAGGAAAATAATTTCTTAAAAATGACACAAATAAGGTGCTTGAGTGGCTCAGTGGGTTAAGCCTCTGCCTTCAGCTCAGGTCATGATCTCAGGGTCCTGAGATTGAGTCCCATATCAGGCTCTCTGCTCAACAGGGAGCCTCCTTCCTCCTCTCTCTCTGCCTGCCTCTCTGCCTACTTATAATCTCTGTGTGTCAAATAAATAAATAAAATCTTAAAAAAAATGACACAAATAGTATCAGCCTTAGAAGAGTCAGAAGTTAGACTACCTCAATATTAAGAATTTATGTTCATCAAAAGATTTTATTCCATTATGAGAGTGGAAAGGCAAATATATGTGGTTAACATATATAGCCAAAAAAGGGCCCATATCCAAAAGATGTAAGGAACTCCCTCCTATCAAAAAGAAAAAGGCAGGAGTGTTTAATAGGTGCTTGGGCTAGAGTCTTGAATAGGCACTTCACAAAATGAGAATGGCTAATAGCGTATGAAAAAGGGCTGAACACCATTAATAATCATCATATTAAAACAAAAGCGAGACCATTACACAGCCGTCAACCAGAATGGCTCAGGTTAAAAATAAATAAAACCCCAAATGGACAATACCAAGTGTAGTCGAAGGTGTGGAGTAAGAACTCATATACACTGCTGGTGGGGAGTGGCAAACAGTTTGTTGTTATACACTAGAGTAGAACATATGCTCATTTTGTGACTCAGTATTTCCTCTCTTGGGCTTATTCTCAAAAGAAATGTATACGTATGTGCAGAGGACATACATATAAATAAGAGCATATAATTTGGAAATCACCCCACTGTTCTTAAACTGTAGATTGGATAAATAAATACACATACAATAAAATACTCTTCAGCAGTGACCTCGAAGAATGACAGTAAATGAATTGCAGGTTCATTCTGCAATATGAATGAATCTAGTAAAAAAAAATACAAAAGAAGTGAAAAAATAATAAATATGATTTCATTTATATGAATTTCATAATCAGATAAAATCAAACTGCTAGAAGTCAAAGCAGTGGTTGCCTTGGAGCAAGGATAGAGTAGTGATTAGGAGGGGACACCAGGTAACTTTTGGAGACCAGCATTGGTCTGTGTGGATGGATGCTATGCATGGGTCTTTGCTTTGAAATAATCTGTATATTTTATGCATTTTGCTGTTTATTAAACTTAATAATAAAAAAGGTTTATTAAAAGAATGGTCTTGGGGGGGATCTTGAGAAGGAATATCAGTACCGTCTATCGATCCTTAGATTATCAGCTTTACTAACTTCGTCCTGTATAGTGAGAATAAAAATAAGACCTAAAAAACTTAATCAGTAGGTTTTGCTGCTTTCTCAATGAGGAGTGTAATATAAAAATTATTAATTCCCAAGTCCATCAGTTCTTAAAACTTTTCAGTCTCAGGAAGGAATTTAATTATTATTGTTTGTTTTAATTAGGAGGTGCTAATGATGCTGGATAACTACGTAAGAGATTTTAAAGCATTGATTGACTGGATTCAACTTCAGGAAAAGCTAGAGAAGACAGATGCTCAAAGCAGGTAATGAACTCTTGTGTTTATAGCAGCTAGCAGTTTCAAAAGCAGTAATTGAAACTGACAATGACCTTGACCTAAGTTTAACTTGAAACCTATAAACAATCTAAAAGTTGGGAGCTGTATTTCTCCTTCAGTTCAGTAACAAATATTATTGGGTACTTACTAGTGCAAGGTACTTTTATCCAGTATAGAGATTTAATTGCTGAATATGATGCATTTACAACTCCCATGAATTTGTAGTCTAAGGGTGGGATAAAAATAGAACTTATTACCACAAAAAACTATTGCAGGTGTTCAGGGCAAGACGGGGTCATCTCTCTTGTAGAGGATAGATCAGGAAAGATTTCATGGAGGATAGGAAGAAATGTTGAAAAGATGTGCTGGATTTTAACAAGTGGTTGGTCTTTTATTTATTTATTTATTTATTTTTAAAAAGATTTTATTTATTTATTTGACAGAGAGAGAGATCACAGGTAGGCAGAGAGGCAGGCAGAGAGAGAGGAAGGGAAGCAGGCTCCCTGTTGATCAGATAGCCCGATGTGGGGCTCGATCCCAGGACTCCAGGATCATGACCTGAGCTGAAGGCAGAGGCTTTAACCCACTGAGCCACCCAGGCGCCCTGTGGTTGGTCTTTTAGATGAAGAGAGCAAGTTCAGACAGCTGTTGAAGTGCAGAGCATGTGTGAATTTAAAGTAATGTAGGGAAATATATATATTTCTTCCTAAGTAGGGAAACGTATACTACCTTAAGAAGAAATACATATGTGAGGAAGGCAGTAAGGAAAATTGATGATTTTTGATTAGGGTAGTCATGAGAGATCAAAGTTACTTTAGAAACATTCACTTTTTTCTTTTCAACATTTAAAAATAATGTACATTTAAAAAATGTAATATTACACTACATATAGCATCATATTAGTTTCAGGAGTAGAATTTAGTGATATATCACTTCCATATAATCCCCAGTGTTCATCATAGTTGCCTTCCTCAATACCCATCACCCATTTAACTCATCCCCCTGCCCATCTTCTCTCTAGCAACCCTCAGTTTGTTCTTTATAGTTAAAAGTTTGTTTTATGGTTTGCCTCCCCCCCTGCCAAGGTTCATCTGTTTTGAGAAACTTTCATTTGGAATCCCCACACAACATCTGAGTCCTGTGCACCAGTCTCTGGGACTGTTGTGAAGAAGGAAACAAACACAGTCCCTGTCCTCATGAAGTATATAGTGCATTTGCAGGAAATATTGATGTTAAATACTTAACAGTGTACAAAGTGTCATGAAAATACAGTGTACTTTGGGGATAAGGAAAAGCACCATCAACCAGTTTGCTGAATCCAGGAAGACTTACCCAAGGAGGTCGTATTTAAGTGAGGCAGAAATATCATGTAGGAGTCGGCATGACAAAAAGAGTAAAAGAATAACCCCACATAGAGGGAATGGTATATGTGATAACCTGGAAGGAGAAGAGAGCATAGTAAGTCAAGGAATTTCGAGTGTAGCAGGACTGAAATGGAGAGAACAAGGGGAGGAGTAGCATGAGTTAAGCCTAGAGAAGTAGGCTGAGACCAGATCATGTAGAGTTCTGTGGACATCATAAAAACTTTAGACTTTATTTTGAGCCATAAAATATTTTTAAGTAAGGAAGTGACCTCAAATTTGTGATTTTAAAAGATCTTTCTGGCTGTAGTGTGGTAAGGTTGAGGTACAGCAGGATAGTTTATAGATTATGGCTACTCAGACTGGAGTAGTAGCAACGGGGAGAGTTGAGAGATATTCCAAAGATTGATGATCAGCTAGACTTAGTATTATTTTGGTTATGTGCAAACACAGATATTCACTTACTTTATAAATGAGACCCGATCCCTTGTGGACTAGGCCAAGTCACATGAAGCTACTATCATATATTTTCTCCCAGAGAAGACAGGCCTAGGCTGCCTCTTTCCCTTGGATTTAACCATGGTTCAATTTCTGTAAGTGGAATCATCCAGTAAAGAACATGTTTTTTGTCCTATCAGCTCCATGGGGAAACCAGGGGAGTGAAGGAATCCCATGCAATAAATTCAGAGTCTTGATCCCCAGGAAACCAAATCCAGGGAAACCATGTTGTGTTGGTCCTTGTAACATTTTTGTTGCTTATAATGAAAAAAAAAAAAAAAGTTTTTAAATCCCAGTGTAGTAACATACAGTGTTGTATCAGTTTCAGGTGTACGGAATAGTGGTTCAACAATTATATACATTACTCCATGCTCATCACAATAAGTGTACTCTTAATCCCCTTCACCTGTTTCACGCATTCACTGCCCTTCCTCCCCTGCCCTGGCTCTAGCCATCTGTTTGTTCTCTATAGTTAAGAATCGTTTTTTTTTGTTTGTCTCCCCCAACCTTTGTTTTGTTTCTTTTTTTCCCCCTTTTTTCTTTTCTTTTTTTTTTTTTAGGTTCAAATGTAGAATTTAGTGATTCATCAGTTGCATACAACACCCAGTGCTCATTATATCAAGTGCCCTCCTTAATACCCATCACCTAATTACCCCTCCCCCCTGTCTACTTCCCCTCCAGCAACCCTCAGTTTGTTTCCTAGAGTTTGGCATCTCTCATGGTTTGCCTTCCTCTCAGTTTTCATCTTACTTTATTTTTTTTACCCTTCCCCTATGTTCATTTGTTTTGTTTCTTAAATTCCACATGTGAATGGAATCATATGATGTTTGTCTTTCTCTGACTGACTTATCTCTCCTCTCATAATAGCAAGTTTTGATACAGTTTTTTTGGTACTTGCTTTACCCACAGTCCCTGGGTAGATCAGGCCTAGTCCATATTTCTGCCAAGCAGTTTCACCCTTAATCTCTGAGAAGTGATTAAATTTAGGGGTGGTACATTCCTTCATTGGGTTGAACCAAGTTAAGGGATCATCATGCTGATCAGAGATTGGTGGCTCTGTTGTTCTTGTGAAGATAAGTAGAAGAAAGCAAGTTCAAAGAAAATGGAATAGATATACAAGGGGAATCAGGGATGAAGGAAATCATGTGGTCTTTGAGAGTTTAAGGTTGTTGCTTTTATGCTTCTTTCCTCTTGGTCTAATCCTCATGATTCTTTATTCCAGTTTTTCCCCACCTTGGATGTCCTTGACCTTTTATATAGTTTATATCCTTAGAGTAAATCTTTAATTTCTTTTTCATTCTTTCTTTTTTTTTTTTAAGATTTTACTTATTTATTTGACAGAGAGAGAGATCACAAGTAGGCAGAATGGCAGGCAGAGGGAGGGGGAAGCAGGCTCCCCGTCGAGCAGAGAGCCCGATGTGGGGCTCGATCCCAGTACCCCAGGACCATGACCTGAGCTGAAGGCAGAGGCCTAACCCACTGAGCCACCTAGGTGCCCTCTTTTACTTTTTAAATTCAGCTTGAGTTTCTGTTTCTTGTATCCAAAAGGGTCTACAAATATCACCACCAATGCATAAGAAGCGAACTAATTTTTTTTTTTTTTTTTTTTTTTTGCCTGCTTATAAACTATAGTCAGGTAGCAGTGGCTGTGTTGAGGATAGTATTAAGAAAGATTCTGAGGCCAAGTCCAAGGTGAACTCTATCCTGGTACCATGGTTCAGAAGTATACCTGAGATTTCTCTTTTTATCTTAACTGGTTATCAGCATATCTGCTCTTTGCTTCTTGAGGCAGCTCCTGGTTATAGAAAACAACCTTAAATTCCCTATAGATGGCATTATCCATCTTACTTTCCTCAAATCATGCATCAAAATTCATTTGAGATTCAAATGTAAAAACTGCAGTTGTACATAGAGAAGAAAACATAAATATTTATATATTTTTATTGTGGGTAAGGACTTTATAAGACAAAGGCAGAAACCACAAAGGAAGGTATTTATAGGCTTGATTTAATAGGAATAAAATATGCCTTTCTGCATAAAAGATTAAAATTTAAGTAGTTATGTTATCTCTGCCAAAGGATATGTAACCA
>NW_019154115.1:903395-945242 GCF_002288905.1 Enhydra lutris kenyoni | reverse complement strand
TAGTAGTAGTAGTAGTAGTAGTAGTAGTAGTAGTAGTAGTAGTAGTAGTAATAGTAGTAAATTAGAAAATGATGAAAATCCCAGTGGAAAAAAATGACAAAAGTTACCAAACTGCTAATCCCGAAGAAGAAATTTATTTTTTATTTTATATATTTTTTAAGATTTATTTATTTGATAGAGAGGTTGAGCACAAGCAGGGTCAGGGCAGAAGGAAATTGAGAGAAGCAGATTCCCCACTGAGCATGGAGCCATCAGAAGGCTTGATCTCAGAACCCCAAGATTATGACCTGAGCCAAAATCAGGAGTCAGACGCTTAAATGACTGAGTCACCCAGGCACCCTCCCAAAGAAGAAATTTAAATAGCTAGTAAAAAAAAGCTCAGCCTCACTAGTAATGATAATAAAAATATATGATTTTTTTAAAACAAAAAAAATTTTTGCTAATGAATTTTTTTAAAAACACACCATTATTGTAATTTTTGTAAGAAAAGACCTCGTGACTTTAGAGATTTTCTCTCCCTTCCCCTCTGCCCGTCCCACCACTCATGCTGTCCCCCACCAAATAACTAGATAAATCAATAAAAAACTATTAAAAAAAGAAAAAGAAAACTTCTCACAAAACCAAAACTCTAGCATAGGAGTCAGTGAACTCTTCCTATGAAGTGTCAGGTAGTAATTTTTTTACTTTGCAAGCAATGCCATCTCTTTCATAAGCCACTGAAATTTCTAAAACAAGATCCTAACTGTTGGCAAGGTTCAAGGGAAATGGGCACTTTTCATCTAGTAGAGGTGTAATTTGTTAGAACCTTTCTGAAAGGTGATTTGAAAATTAATTTAGACTTTATTTGGATAATCTTTTATCTTAATTTCTTGTTTTCTAACGACCAATACCACTTTTTTTTTTAGAGAGGGGTAGAGAAAGATAGAGATTGGGGAGGAGTAGAGGGAGAGCGGGGGAGAGAATCTCAAGTAGGCTCAATGCCCAGCGTAGAGCCTCTCACAACCCTGAGATCATGACCTGAGCTGAAATCATGAGTCAAATAAACCAGCTGAGCCATGCAGGTGCCCCATCAGATACTACTTTTTAATGTGAGAAAAAAAATCACAACCACTAGATTGAATGGAAGGTAAGAGGGAAGGAGATTCTGGGGAGTTATGGAGGGTTGTGCTGAAGCCATTAGAAATATAGGAAAACGCTACTAGAGGAAAACAGTTTATTTACTTATTTTTTAAGATTTTATTTGTCAGAAAGAGAGAAAGAGAGAAAGAGCACAAGCAGGTAGAGCAGCAGGCAGAGGGAGAAGCAGGCTCTCTGCTAAGCAAGGAACCTGATGTGGGACTCATTCCCAGGACCCTGGGATCATGACCTGAGTGCTTAAACCGACTGAGCCACTCAGGTATCCCTGGAAAACAGTTTAGTAAAGATTGTGCATCCTGTCAAAGTTCTGGGGCCAGTGAAGAAGTTAGCTTTTCCAGCAAAGAGCAAGGAAATGTTTACGCTCCCACTCTCATGTAGAGGAAAGGAGACTTCATATTTTCTTGTGAATTCTTCATTTAACCCTCGAAACTGTTTTTCTGTCCTGTTCTGCAACTCAGTTTTCCAGGTAGTAGACACAAGTTGATTTTTATAAGTAGCCTGATTTAGTACAATTGTCTTTTACATATGTTTTTAGCTGAGTATGTGGAGGCTTTTAAAATGTAAATAGTATATCTCAAGTCTTTGTAAACCCATGGCTTTTTTAGAGAAATAGGGTTATGTTGCTGTGCTGCAGTGGGTAGAAAATCCTGGACCATGCATCATCTGTGTGGTTTATTGGGTAATATGGTAAACTTTCTGGTGACTCTAGGGAAAATTTGTGACCTGGTTATGTTTTCACCCACCAACGACAAAGGGAAAGTACTAGGTTTTTCTTTTTATTCTCTGTTAATTTAATGTCTTCTATGTTTTGAATTGACAGACCAACTTCTTTGGCTTGGGAAGTAAAGAAGATGTCTCCAGGACGTCACGTGATTCCAAGTCCATCGACAGATAGAATAAGCGTAACATCAAATGCTCGAAGAAGCTTAAATTTTGGGTGAGATGAACTAAAAAAAACTGACTTGGATTACAGTTAATTATTTTCTATGGATAATACAGTATTATAAACTGATATTCCACATAAAAAATCCATGTATATGTTTGTTATGTGTTTGAAATTTTTCGAATAAAAAAAATCCAAGAGAATAAAATTTAGCTTTTAGGAAATGTAATATATTCAAATATAGTTAGGATCCAGAAATTAAAACCCATAAACATATGTCATGCTAAATGATTCATAATATGAATTAGCAATTTCTTTTACAACAAAAGATCTAAATATATATCATAAGCTGTGTTACTGTCATGAAAATTGTATCTTTATGCATTGTAATCCCATCAATGCAGTTTTATAATTATTGTTTTATGTGGTTATATTTTAAATCAGATAGAAAAAAGTTATAAACGAAAAATACATTTATATATTTTTTTTATTTACCTGTGTAGTTACTTTACTAGTGTTCTTTATATCTTCATGTAGATTCAAGTTGTCTAGTGTCCTCACATTTCGGCCTGAAGGACTCCCTTCAGTATGTCTTGTTGGGCAGGTCTGCTACTGACAGTTTTTCTTGGTTTTTGTTTTTCTGAGAATATCTTAATTTGTCCTTCGGTTTTGGAGGATAGTTTAGTAGTACATTGAATTCTTGGTTGAAAGTCTTTTTCTTTTACTTCTTTCTTCTTAATTTTTAAAAATTTCTTTTTATTTTTTTAAAGATTTATTTATTTATTTGAGAGAGGGAGAGAGAGAATGAGCAGAAGGGGCAGAGGAAGAAAGAATCTCAAGCACACTTCATGCTGAGTGTGGATCCTGACTTGGGGCTCAGTCTCACAACCCTGAGATCATGATCTGAGCTGAAACTGAGTTGGATGCACAACTGACTGTGCCACCCAGGCCCCCCCCTCACTTTCTTCTGACTCCCATGGTTTCTGATGAGAAAGCAACGGTTATTCTTATTAGGGATCCATTTTGAGATGCCTCACTTTTCTCTTGCTGTTTTCATGATTCTATCTTTGTCTTTGAATAGTTTGATTGTGATGTAGGTCTCTCAGTTTATCCTATTTAGAGTTCATTTAACCTTTTGGATGAATAGATGAATGTTTTTCATCAAATTTGGAAAGTTTTTGTCCATTTCTGCAAATATCCTGCAAATATTCTTTCCTGGGAATCCCTCTATACCGATTTGGGATTTGTGATGGTGTTCCACAGGTCTTGGAGGTTCTGTTTTTCTGCATTCTTTTTTCATTCTGTTTCTCAGATAATCTCAATTGTCCTCTCTTCAGGTTTGCTGATTGTTTATTTTACTAGCTCAAATCTGCTGTTGAGCCCCTCTGGTGAATTTTTCATTGCGGTTACTAATATTTTTCAACTCCTGAATATCTGTGTAGTACTTTTTTATATTTATTTTCTCTTTATTGATACTATAGTTGGTGAAACATTGTTTGCATACTTTAGTTTTTAGACACAATTTTCTTCTGTTCTTTAGTATCCTTTGAAGATAATTATAGTACCTGATTTAAAGTCTGTCTAGGAAGCCCAATGTCTGGGTTTCCTTGAGGACAGTTTCAGTTACTGTTCTTTTACTGTGTGTATGAATGTGTCATACCTTCCTGTTTTTTGCATGTCATGTGACTTGTTGTTGTTGTTGAAACTGAATATTTTAAGTAATTTGGCAGCTTTGGAGATCAGATTGCTGCCTCTTCAGGATTTGTTGTCGTGGCTGCTTTGTGGTGGTGATATTGTTACTGTTCAAAAACTCTATTGAACTATTTTTCTGCAGTCTGTTTTCTTTGTCATGTGCAGTCACTAAAGTTTCTACTTGATTTGACAGAAGTTTCCTAGTTCTGTGTATATGTTGTACATACCTTCAGTGCTCTAGCATTCACTTCCTGCCTCCTCATAGCCTCAAGATTAGTTAGAAGTGAGGTGTTAGGGCCTTCTCAGATCTTTCTGGGGCATGCACAGAACCCTCACTTATGTGTGGCCGTCTTGATTTTCAGGAACATGTAGGAGCTTTTCAAAGCCCCCTGTGACCATTCCATTCTCCAGATTTTCCTTTAAAGTTTTTTTGTTTAGGCCCTTGTTTGCCCCAAGTGTTACAGCAACTTTTGGCAGCTCTAATGTTAAACAGCCCTCACTGTTGTTTTCCTTAAATGTCCCTGGGGAAATCTGTTTTTTAAGACACAGTTTTGTTTGGACTCTTAATTCTTTAGAGTGACTCTTAATACTGGATGTGTAATAGAGGGGTGGTAAATAGTTTGCTCTGTCAGTTCTCTTTCCTCTGTTAAAACCTAACCTTTCTTAATTGCTTTTTATCCTCACTCCAACCATGTCACTGTCATCTTCATCTCTTGTTACTGCTGAACCTCGCATCTACTTGTGTTATTATTACATTTGCCATGTAGTACAACCTTTTTAATGTTTCTTTTTTGTACTCATACTAGGATCTTTAACACAAATTCTTGTCATATCTTCTGTATCCCAAGCACCTAAGATTGTACCTGGCATTTAGTAAAAGCTCATTAAGGTTACTAGGGAGAACCAAATTTTTGCTTTCAGCTGAGATTATTGAATAGTATTTCCTCAGGTGAAGGTTAATGGATTTTGGAAACTTAGAGTAATTGTACTTTAATGGAATAGGAGAAAGGTATATAAGCAAACAAAACCAAATAATTGTATCTTCAAGCACCATTTTAAGGGATGTATTTATATTATGTATTCCATTGGTCTGTGGCTCAGAATGTTGTATAATGCATGTTTTCTTTTAACATTGGAAGCCTTTAATGCATGCATGGTAGAAGTTCTTGCACTGATCTCCATATAATCATATTGTTGGATTAAATGGCACTCTTTATTATCAATGTAAATCCTGTTTTTTTCAGTGTGCTGAAAAATTGTGGTTCATAGTCTACTTTTAAATTATCTACTCACTTTTCTCCTACTAGTTAAGTTAAATGTTTACTCAGAATATAAACTAAACTTGCTTATTTAAGTTTCTTCGTTATTTTAACTCTTAATTTAAATATTAAATAAAACAGTTAAGTATGATACAGAAAGAGTCATTGTTTCTGTGAAAACTTAAAGTTCTTAGAAAGCTTTGATAAAGGTGAACTATTAATGTTTTGCTGTCAAAAGATTGGGGAAAATATTGTTAAAGTTGAGGAGCATTATTCACTTAGAATGTTTAATAGGTGTCACTAAATTCTCACTTCATTTTAAAGAGACCAAAATTGAATATTGCCAATGAGGCATTATACTTGTGCATGGTTCATGTAAGAAATGTACACAAAGAGAAAGCCTGTTTTGATAGTATCTCTGTCAATAGATTGACAAGTTAATGCACATTTATATTATTTAAAGATAGGAGTTTTTAAATCGAAATAAAATAAATGTCTAAATTGAAATAAAATATGTATTTTATAAGGTTCCCCATTTAACTGAAATTTTCTTTTAAACTGAATTAATGAGAGCTTTTATATTATCCCTGTTCTCGTACAATATGTTGTACTATATTGAATTAATGAAGTATTAGACCAACATAAATTTATGACTGTATTTGACTTCAGTTGCTCTGGTTGTATGGTACTCCATATATGTGGATATACACACCCAATTTATTTAGAATTTAAATATATTAAGTATATATTTAAGATTGCAACTTTTTTTGGGGGAAGTTGAAATAATTTTGAACTGTGCTAAATTTCATTTAAATAAACATGATGTAAATAACAGTGATAGAAACGTGACATATAACCAAATGAGTGGGGAATAATATGTTACACTGCTTTTTTATTTGGAAATAGCCCAAGTTCTTTTTTTTTTTTATCATGCATATTGCATTTGTTCTTATTGGCTGCATAATATTTCATGGTATTTTTTCACTTTTAAATTTTTTTCAAAATTTTAAATTTTTTACAATGTAAATATTAAATATTCAATATGTAAATATTAAACAACACACTGCTGCACAAGCAGTGGACCAAATAAGAAATCAAGTGGCAAATCAAAATATGTCTCAAAGAAAAAGAAAACACAATTCCAAAAACCTATGGGATGTGGCAAAAGTAGATGTTAGAGTGAAATTTATTCTATAAATGCTTGTATTAAAAAAATAATTAAAACAAATAAATTATATCACAAGGAATTGGAAAAAAAAGATCCTTAGCTGAAATTTAGTAAAGGAAGGAAATAACAAAGAAAAATCAGAAAAAGAGACCCAAAATAATATTAAGTATATATTTAAATTTTAAAAATTTTAGCTTTTATATTTGATTTATTAATGCAGAATTTTCTCCATAGGGGTTCACCTGGCACAGTGGCTGCTCCCCGTCTGGCTCCTACAGGTGTTAGTTGGGCTGACAAAGTAAAGGCTCATCATACCGGCTCTCCTGCTGCTTCAGATGTAGTTCCTGCTCAATCATGCCCACCAATGACTGTGCAGAAGACTTCTCGCAAAAATGGCAAGTGACTTTTTTTGTTTTTGTTTTTTTCATGAAGAGAGAGTGTTTCTTAAGCAGGCTCCATGCCCAGCATGGATCCTGAAGCAGGCTTGATCTTATAACCCTGCAATCATGACCTGAGCTGAAATCAAGAATCAGATACTTAACTGACTGAGTGCTCCCAAAATGACAAATGACTTTGAATCAATCTTTTTATATAGTAGACAGGTAGAAGCATATGGAGTTTTATATATTTTACCTGAAACTGATGCTAATATCATTACATATTTATCTTTTTGCATCAGTCATGTGATATTAATTTGCCTTAAAATAATCTTAATAGGGGCACCTGGGTGGCTCAGTGGGTTAAAGCCTCTGCCTTCGGCTCAGGTCATGGTCCTAGTGTCCTGGGATCGAGCCCCACATCGGGCTCTGTGCTCTGCAGGGAGCCTGCTTCCACCTCTCTCTATCTGTCTGCTTCTCTGCCTACTTGTGATCTCTGTCTGTCAAATAAATAAATAAAATCTTTAAAAAAAATAATCTTAATAAAGTAATCTTAAAAACTGTCTGAAAGCTTATGCAGATCATTCTAATCTCAGGGTTGCCCTGTGTAAACTTTAAGGGAATCATTGTTTTGTCAATTCATTTATGAAATCTTTATAACTCTTTTTTGACTTAAAATAGAAAAAAATTGACTGCTAATTCATTCTCTAGGCAGTGTACACTTTTAAGTAGCATGTCACCATTTCATTTCATTTATATTTGAGTATTATTTTGGCACTAAAATCATACTCAGTTTATCTTTGCTTACACATTTGTTTTCTATACCATGAAAATAATTACAGAGCACAAATAAATAGGGCTATTATTCCGAGGGCCTGTTTATTGCATAAGAATTTCCTTCATGGACTTTGACAACAATGGTAAAACCTAGAGTATACAGTGGAGAAGCAGAGGTCATAGGAAGGAATTTTAAGTGGACATTAAATAGTATCAGCCTTGATTTGGGAAGATAAATTTGTTGCTACAATGGGGAGGATGGGTACCAAGAGGAAGCAACTAACCATGATGGGTACCCTAGTGAGCAGTCTCACTAGGGAGTGGGATTCTTATTCAAAAAGAGAAGTAATGAAAATGAGAATATACCAAATCTAACCAGAATCTCCTTTGGAACATAGACATTATCTTTTCTCTCTTAGCTCAGAATTGTCTGAACTTAGAATATAAAAAGCCAAAACTGATTATCTAATGTAAAAAAAAAATTCTTTTCTTTCATAAAGTATTTTTATATAGAAATCCAGAGTGAATTTTTTTAATTTTATAATTTGCTAAGTTTAAGTTGTGCTAACTTCTGATATATAGAAATGTGTATCCACATAACTGTATATTTATATGTATAAAAATACACACAAACATAATTCATATCTGTAGTAATATTTTGAGTTTACCTCTGGAATAAATTTCATTTTGTGTCAAATATTTCATCTTTTACTATAAGCCTAATCTGTTCATGAGCATCTTTAGTCCATCTGAGGTAAGGAATATAATCCTGGGTAGGAGAGGGATATGGTGGTAGGATGGTCAGAACTGCATTTAGCCCATACAGGGTGCCTTGGAGCCACGTCATCTGAGTAGATACAGCCTTACACCAATTAACTTGGCTTGGTGAGTGGACCCTGGCAGGATTTCAGCTTTTATTCACAATCTTAGCCAGGTATTCTTGTAGGCACCACCTACATATAGGTGGCAATCCTGGAGGGGGCTGCTCAGTGGTGGTACAAGCAGAAATTGATTAGGCCACCCTTGTAACAGCTTTACTTCTTGCTCTAAAAGACTGATTTAATTTGTCTGGCTGAGTTTGGTCAGATAGGGGGTCCATTCTTCCAACCACTTCAGTTGATTTAGTTGAAGAGGGGCATCTTGATGGGAGATCATTTTCATGTTCAAATGTGCACATGGCTATGCAGCATCCAATTGGACTTTAAAGGCTCAATCTTAGGAAATAACCCAGTATTCATTCTTGACTCTTAAAAATTATGCTGCCAAGCTGGCAGTGGGTGAGCTATGTGATTTCTCTCTTTTAAGTGTCCTTAGTCTTGAAATACAAACCATAAGGAAAGCCTATTCCAAAACTAAGATGAATTCTTCACTTGCAGTGGGAGATCAAACCATTGTTCTTGGAGCCTTGGTTCGCCTGCCTTTAGCCTGGGGTAGTGCAGAGAGGCTGAGGGGAGGAGAGAGAGAAGAACCAGTGGGCAGTCTCCAGGCATGTTTTTGCTTCAGGCCCATGGGTCAGAGGACCAGAGCAGTGGACACCTGGAGCTGGGCCCCTTGGTGAGGTAGGTTCGCTGTGTCCATGCCCTGGAGGCTGGCTCTGAGGACTCTGCCAGGCCCTCCCACTCCATCTGTCACTACAGTGGTTGGGAGGCTGTTGGACCCCAGGGGCCACACTTCAGCACTGGGGGCTGCCTCCATCCCCCCCCAAGTGAATTTCTTATACTTCTATTGAGCCTTGGATTTTAGAATTATTACAATGAATTTACGTTACGAATTAAGGAGCACACGGAGAGTAATGCTTTCTTTTTCTTTGATGAAAGATCCCTTTAGAGCTCCTTCGTTCAAAAAGAAATGTTTTATTGGATGTAACAAATGCATTGCCATCTTTACATTACAGATATTCTTTTTTCCATTTTGGCCTCAGTAAGTCGTGTTTGCTTATTTTTTTTTTTAAAGATTTTATTTATTCATTTGACAGACAGAGATCACAAGCAGGCCGAGAGGCAGGCAGAGAGAGAGGAGGAAGCAAGCTCCCTACTGAGCAGAGAGCCCAATGTGGGACTCGATCCCAGGACCCTGGGATCATGACCTGAGCCAAAGGCAGAGGCTTTAACCCACTGAGCCACCCAGGTGCCCCCGTGTTTGCTTATTTTAAATAATACTCCTTAGTCTTACCCAGTATATTGCCCTTGGTTTCTCTATATAGACAAGTAGTAGTAGAAAATTGAGAGTAGTCGTGAGTTTTTTCTCCAAGGAGAAGGTAAGAGAATGTGGAACCAAGTTTAGTTTCTGTATTGTGAAAGAGTCTGAGAAAAATGTGTTAAATCTATTTGCAAAAAAATACCTTAAAGGAATCATGGTATTAAAGTATATCATGGTTTTGTTTAAAGCATTACTCTCAGATTATTTATGATTGTTGTGACTCATTTGGTTGAGATGAAATGATAGGTCTTGATTATAACTAGGCTTAAAAGTATCCATGTGCATATATCAGGAAATTTTGTTCTTGACTACTTTGATCTCCAGTTTTGGGGTTTTGATGTACTTTTATGAACGTGAATTATGGTTTATATCTTAAGTAATTTATAATAGCACTAGCTCTAGTATTGAATTTTGTAATGATAGCCTATAAAAATGATTTTTGTTAAAGGTGACAGTTGGAACACATACATTTACTTTCTTTCCTAAACTCAACTAAAATGATATAAAAGGATTGAAAAATAGGACTTAAGGAAAAAGAGATAAGAGTTACAGACAAATTTTTGGAAACTGGAAAGTAGACCAGACATTAGAGTGAGTTAGCTGAGTCCTAAACTCAGAGAGTGGGCAAAACTGTAAAGCAATCCAGTTTGTTCCACAGAACTCCCCAGAGGTTAAAAAATTGGGAGCAGTTGTCTCTGGAAGTGAGGATAAAGGTAGGGATTATATGTAGTCATCCCAAATTTCTCCCTGCTTGCCCTCAACTCTGAATAGTAGGATGACGGTATTTCCCTCACCCCAGAAGAATATTGGAGGTTTATTCTATATGGATGGTAAAAGAGATGGTGTCTTACCTGAAGGATACCAGGCACATTGGAAAGTTGGGAGTAATGATTGATAATAAGTAGGTTAAGTGGAAGACTGTAAAGATAATGTTGAGATGCCTCATCCTTGTTTCTACTTCAAGCCCTCTTCTCCCATTGAGCTGCCAGGTTTGCAGACCGAGAGAATTCACACCTGTGGAACAAATCGAGATCCAGTATAGATCATGAGATATTGGACTTGTGATATTATGAAGTTGATACTGTAATTGGATGGCTGTCTGTTCTTCTTAGGAGACTTGGGCAATCTAAAGCCATGTTGTGAACTATGGTAGATTGTATGCAAAGATGGGTGTCAACAATTTCTTCCATTCTTGTGCATACATGCCACTTTGATTGTCAAGTGGTAGAGTCTTTTTTTCCTCCCCTTGAATCTTTGGTTTGCCCTGCGACTTGATATGATCAGTAGAACATGACAAGAGTGATCGGTAAATTCCCAGTCTAGCCTGTATGAGGCCTTGCAGCTTCCATTTTTTCCATGTTGGAAGCCAGCTACCATGTAAAGAAGTCCAGCATAGGCTGTTGAATAATAAGGGACTATGTGAGGAGAAAGAGGCCATGAGAAGGAGAACCTAGCTATCTCAGCCAACAATGGTGCCAAGACTTTAGGCATGTAGTGAAGGCATCATGAACAGTCTGGCCTTAGGTGAGCCACTCTAGCTGATATCATGTGTAGATGAAACCTCCCTCCACTGAGCACTCCTCAGATTTCTTACTCAAAGAATTGCATGGAAATAACACAGTTTAGTGTTTCTGAAGGGGCACGTGCACCCAAATGTTTATAGCAGCAGTGTCCAGAATAGCCAAACTACGGAAAGAGCCTAGATGTCCATCAACAGATGAATGGATAAAGAAGATACAATGGAATACTATGCAGCCATCAACCCCCCTCGAAATCTTGCCATTTGCAACGACATGGATGGAACTAGAGGGTATTTTGCTAAGCAAAATAAGTCGATCAGAGAAAGACAATTATCTTATGATCTCACTGATATGAGGAATTCGAGAAACAAAACAGAGGATCATAGGGGAAGGGAGGGAAGAACGAAACAAGATGAAACCAGAGAGGGAGACTTTTAATCTCAGGAAACAAACAGGGTTGCTGGAGGGGAGGGGTGTGGCAGGAATGGAGTGGCTGGGGGATGGACATTGGGGAGGTTATGTGATATGATGTGTGTTGTAAATTGTGTAAGACTGATGAATCACAGACCGTGATTTGCCCCTGAAACAAATAATACATTATATGTTAATTAAAAAATAAAAATAAGTAAATAAATAAAAGATGCTAGGTTTTGGGTTTGCTATATAAAAATAGATAATGGAATTATCCACCATTTGAATAACATGAATTTTAGAAAGCAGAAGGAGGAAATCATGAAATAATTAAAGGAAATTTCCTTATAAGTTTCTAGACCAAAAGGGCTCATTAAGTGCCCACTTCAGTGGATGAAAACAGAATGACACCAAAACATGTTAGGAAATTTATGAATACTACAGATGATGAGAGGCTTAAAATTAGATAACATAGTCATTTTATATACAGATGACCAGGAATCAGAATGGCATCTGCTTCTGCTAAATTGTCCCTAGAAGCCACAAGAAAATTGAGCAAAGTTTTCAGAATTCTGAAGGAAAATTATTTTTAATGTAAAATTCTATGCTCAGCCAAATTATCCATTAAATGTGAAAGCTGGCTGAAGATATCTTCATTCATGCAAGATCTCAAAAATTTTTTTTTGCCTCCATAGACCTATTCGCTACTGGAGGATGCCATCCCAGAAGAGAGGCAAAGGTGATGTATGGTGGTGATCCCAGTATGATAACTGTTCCAGGTCTAGGGAGCAAGCAGTCCAGATTTTTGATGGTTACAGGGCTCTGGAAGATAGGAATAAATGAAAATTTCAAAACATCTGATGTATTTACACACATCAAAAAGAGTTTTAAAATTTAGGAGTGTTGGGATTGAATTAATTCTAAGTGCAGTTGCAAATATTGAGACTATTTAAATGGAGAGAGAAGAAATAGGAAAATGCGGAGAAGCACAGAAGAGGCATACCTGTAAGTTGAGTCTGTGAAGGGGTTGAGTGAATGGTATAAAAGTAATGTTTGAAGAGATAATCCCTAAATATTTCCCCAAACCGTTAAAATATCAGTCTCATATTTTAGAAGCCCTGTGAACTCCAAGCAGGAAAAATAGAAAACATATCTCATTTAGATGTAATACAATAAAAATACCACAAATCAGAGAAAAAATCTTTACAAGTAGAGTAAAATTAAATAAATAAATAAATAAATAAATAAATAAAAGACTTCAGATGACCCTGAACAATACTTGAAAATCCCTGTATAACCTTTGTCTCCCCCAAAACTTAACTACTAATAGCCTATTTTTGATTACAAGCCTTACTGACAACATAGTCAACACATATTTTGTATGCTTTATGTATTATATACCATATTCTTATAGTAAAGGAAGCTAGAGGAAAAATGTTAATTAAGAAAATCCTAATAACAGATACACTTAAAGTACTGTATCAAAAGAAATCCATATATAAGCAGACCTACACAGTTTAAACTCATGTTGTCCTAAGATTAACTATACTTTCAGAGGAGTAAGAGTAAGTTGATAGCTGATGGAAGCCAGATGATGACATCTTTTAGATGCTGAAAGAAAATAATTGGCAAATAGTATTCTATATCAAGCAAGAAAGTGAATTACAGATAAATAAAAATTGAGAGAACTTGCAATCAGTAGAATTACACTAAAAGAAGTACCACAAGAATTTTTCAGGTTAATGGAAGAAGATCCCAAATCGAAACCCAGGAATGCATAAAGGAATGAAGAACACCAGGAGGAGTAAACACATGGAGCACATTAAATGTTTAGTATTGACTGTGCTTGAAATACATACAAAATGAGAATTTCTGACAATATTCCAAGAGACAGGAGAAGAATAAATGGAGATTATATTTAGGATCCTTTTGAAGTTACAAAAATTCTGACTTGTACTAGATATTGTAAGTTAAGGATATATTTTGTAAATTCAAGAAAATCACAAAGGAGAGTAAAAGAATGTTCAACTAACTGATTAATGCAAAAGAAGCCAAGAAAGGAAAAAAAAAAAAGAAACATAAAACAGATGAGACAAATCAAAACCAAATTATAAAATGCAAAATGCAAAAACATCAGTTAAGGGTAAATGGTCTATCTTTTTATTTTAATTTAATTTTATTTAAATTCAATTAATTAACATATAGTATATTATTAGTTTCAGAGGTAGAATTTAGTGATTCATCAGTTGCATATAACACTCCATGCTCATTCCATCAAGTGTCCTCCTTTATTCCCATCACCCAGCTACCCCATTCCACATCCCCCTCTAGCAACCCTTAGTTTGTTTCTTATAGTTAAGAGTCTCTTATGGTTTGTCTCCTTCATTGATTTCAGATTGTTTTATTTTTCTCTCCCTTCTCCTATGATCTTCTGTTTTATTTCTTAAATTCCATATATGACTGAACTCATAAGATAATTGTCTTTCTCTGATTGACTTATTTCATGTAGTGTGATAACCTCTAGTTCCATCCATGTCATTGCAAACAGTTAAGATTTCATTGTTTTGATGCCTGAGTGGTATTCCACTGTGTGTGTGTGTGTGTGTGTGTGTATCACACTTTCTTTATTCATCTGTTGATGGACATCTGGGCTCTTCCCATAGTTTGGCTATTGTGGACATTGCTGCTATAAAAGGGGTACAGGTGCCCCTTCAAATCACTGTTTGTATCTTTTGAGTAAATACCTAGTAGTGCAATTGTTGGGTTATAGGGTAGGTCTATTTTTATCTTTTTGAGGAACTGCCATACTGTTTTTCAGAGTGGCTGTATCAGCTTGAATTCTCACCAAGATTGTAAGAGGGTTCTCCTTTTTCTGCATCCTTGCCAACATCTGTTAGCTGACTTGTTAATTTTAACCATTCAGATTGGTGTGAGATGGTATATCATTGTGGTTTTGATTTGTATTTCCCTGATGCTGAGTGATATGGAGCATTTTTTTGTGTGTCTGTTGGCCATTTGCATGTCTTCTTTGGAGAAACATCTGTTCATGTCTCCTGCCCATTTCTTGACTGGATTATTGGTTCTTTGGGTGTTGAGTCGATAAGTTCTTTATAGATTTTGGATACTAGCCCTTTATCTGATCTGTCATTTGCAAATATCTTCTCCCATTTTGTTGGTTGTCTTTGGTTTTGTCGACTATTTCCTTTGCTATGCAAAAGCTTTTCATCATCCTGATAGTTAATTTTTGTTTTTAGGGGGGCATGTCTAGCAAAAAGTTGCTGTGGCTGAGGTCAAAGAGGTTGCTGCCTGTGTTCTTCTCTAGGATTTTGATGGATTCCTGTCTCACGTTTAGGTCTTTCATCCTTCATTTTGAATCTGTTTTTGTATATGGTGTAAGGAAATGGTGCAGTTTCATTCTTCTGCACGTGGCTGTCCAGTTTTCCCAAAACCATTTGTTGAAGAGACTATGTTTTATCCAGTGGATATTCTTTCTTGATTTGTTGAAGATTAATTGGCCATAAGTTGAGGGTCCATTTCTGGGGTCTCTATTCTGTTCCGTTGACCTGTGCATCTATTGTTGTGCCAGTACTATACTGTCTTGATGATTCCAGCTTTGTAAAATAGCTTGAAGTCTGGAATTGTGATGCCACCAGCTTTGGTTTTCCTTTTTAACATTCTTTTGTCTGTTTGGGGTCTTTCTGGTTCCATACAGATTTAGAGTTATTTATTCCAGCTCTGTGAAAAATGTTGATGGTATATAGGGATTGCATTGAATGTGTATTGCATTGAATGTGTAGATTGCTCTAGGTAGCAAAGACATTTTAATAATACTTGTTCTTCCATTCCATGGAGATGTTGAACTACCCTTGCAGCCCAGGAATAAACCCCACTTGGTCATGGTGAATAATGTAATGTTGTTTAAATGTAATGTTGGATCATATTGGCTAGGATCTTGGTGAGAATTTTTGTATCCATGTTCATCAGGGATATTGGTCTGTAATTCTCCTTTTTGATCAAGTCTTTGGTTTTGGGATCAAGGTAATGCTGACCTCATAGAATGTGTTTGGGAGTTTCCCTTCTATTTCTACTTTTTGAAACAGCTTCAGAATAGATTAATTCTTCTTTATATGTTTGGTAGAATTCTGCTGGAAGGCAATCTGGTCCTAGACTCTTGTTTGTTGGTAGATTTTTGATTACTGCTTCCATTTCTTTGCTGGTTATGGGTCTGTTCAGGTTTTCTATTTCTTTCAGTTTTGGTAGTTTATAAGTTTCTAGAAATGCATCCATTTCTTCCAGATTGCCTAATTTGTTGGTATACAGTGGCTCACAATATGTTCTTATAATTGTATTTTTGCAGTGTTGGTTGTGACCTCCCTTCTTTCATTCATGATTTATTTGGATCCTTTCACTTTTCTTTTTGGTAAGTTAGGCTAGGGATTTATCAATCTTGTTTATTCTTTCATAGAACCAGCTCCTAGTTTTGTTTATCTGTTCCACCATTTGTTTTTTAAATTTCTATTTCATTGTTTTCTACTCTAATCTGTATTATTTCTCTTATTCTGCTGGGTGTGGGTGTTACTTGCTGTTGTTTTTCCACCTCCTTTGGGTGTAAGGTTAGCTTGTGTATTTTAGTCTTTTCTTGTTTCTTGAGAAAGACTTGTATTGCTCTATATTTGCCTCTTAGGACTGCCTTAACTGAATCCCCAAGATTCTGAGCAGTTGTGTTTTCATTTTCATTTGCCCATAAATTTTTTTAATTCTTTAATTTCCTGGTTGATCCATTCATAGGATGCTTTTTAACCTCCATGTATTTGTGTTCCTTCCAAATTTTTTCTTATGATTGTGTTCAAGTTTTAAAGCATTGTGGTCTGAAAGTATGCAGGGAGTAATCCCAGTTTTACTGGTTGAGACCTGACTTGTGACCCAGTATGTGATCTGTTCTAGAGAATGTTCTATGTGCACTTGAGAAGAATGTGTATTTTGTTGCTTTAGGATGGAATGCTCTGAATATATCTGTGAAGTCCATCTGGTCCAGTGGGTCATCATTGCCCTTGTTTCCTTGTTGGTTTGCATAGATAGTCTGTCCATTGCTGTGAGTGGAGCGTTAACGTCCCCTACTATTACTGTCTTATTATCCATGTGTTTCTTTAATTTTGTTATTAACTGGTGTATATAATTGGCTGCTCCCAATATAGGGGCATGAATATTTACAATTGTTAGATCTTCTTGTTGGAGAAACCCTTTTATTATGATATTAGTGTCTTTTTTCCTGTCTTATTGCAGTCTTTGGTTTAAAATCTAGTTTGATAAAAAGATTCCTTTCCCAGCTTCTTTTGAAGTCCACTAAAGGCAAATGGTCTAAATATTAAATTTTTGAAATTATAATTGCATTAAAAATAATGCCCGAGTGTGTTAAGCTTAAAGTGATATACCTTCAATTTGAAAACAGAAAAGTCAAAAAAAGATGGGAAAAGATATTCCATACATGTCTTATTCAAATCAAAGGTGGTATTGCTTTATTACCAGACAAAACAGATACAGTAACCAAGAAACATTTTAAAGAGAAATTGTTTTTTAATTTTTAAAGGAGTATTTTAACAGAACTGGAAAATAATTCTTAATTCTTAATGTAACACATCTTTAAAACATATAAAGCAAAAACTAACATAACTGAAAGGAAAAATTTAAAAATGTATACTCTATGAGATTTTAAAATAACTGTCTCAACACTGACAGTACAAGTAAACAAAAAAAACCAGGGTATCTAAACAATGTGATTAATGAACCTGATATAATTGATTTGTCTAACAAATAAGCTTTTTTTTTTAAACAAATATGCTATTCTTTTCCTTTTTCTTTTGATCCTTCAACCTGGAAACTTTTTACTAACATGTCTTCTAGTCCACTGGTCCTCTATTCTGTATGTCTAATCTGTATTATCTTAAATATATTAATAATAGCTATTTTGAAAAGTCTGTGTCTGAAAATTAAAAATTCAAATATCTGAACTACCTGTGGGTTTGTTACTTTAAAAACATTTTTGGGGAGTTCTCAGGTATTTGAACCTTACTTTTTAAACATGCCTCATATATTTAATTGAATGTTTAACATGGTGTATTTAAAATTATAGAGGCTGCTTTTAAAAAATATTGTTGTTTTTCTTTTGGCAAGAAGATAGAGCTTAAGGAGTTTACCTTAATCCTTGAAGGTTTGGTTTGAGGTTTTATTAAATTTGATGTGTTTCAGTTTTGTCCTTATTCCTTTTGAGTCTTAACTGAAAATCTGGGGTGTTTGCCAAGACTACTACATTCCTGAATTCCTTACCACTCTATAGTTGATATAGTATCTGCTTAGTTCGTTAGCATTCCAGCTGCTGCTTTTTTCTGGGTATTATGGAGTCTTGGTAAAGGCAAAGCGTAGTAGTAGCGTAGTAGTTGTCAGACTCCTAAGGGAAGGCTAAATACAGTTCCTGCCTCTCCAAGACTTTTGCTCCTGAAGTCTCAGTTATTTTAGACTCATTGAACTCCAGTATTTGTTTCAGCCAGACATGACTGTTGGTTTCGGCTAGGATTCACTTCCCCCTGAATTTGAAATGTCTTCAGGAAAAGATTCCAGGGTCAATGTGGATCTCATCTTGTCCTTCCCTTTTCTCAGGAATGGTAGTTCCTCAAATCTTGCCTATCATGATTGCTTTCCAGTGCCTTTAGACAGTTCAGTTATGTAGTTTGTCTAGCTTTTATAGTTGTGTTTGGCATGAAGGGGGTTAATTTTGATATAGGCTACTTTGTCATGTAAGTCCAAATATATATTCAAGTATACATGGAATATTTACCAGAATTGACACATGCCGAGCCATTAAAAAAATTTCACAAAATTTTAGATGATTGAACTCATTTGTCTTCTTGAACACTGTAGAATTAAGTTAGAAATCCATTTAAAAAGATAGCCGTATAATTCTCAAATTTTTGGAATTTTGGAATATATTTCTGAATAATCCATGAGTCAGAGAAGAAATCATAATGAAAAGTATAAAATGGGAATTCAGTGAAAAGTAACATTTAAAATTTTGTGGGCTTAAGGTAATGCTGTGCTTTGAGGAAAATTTCTAGCCTCAATTTCATATATTAGAAAAGAAGAAAACCTATCTCTGGAAATTAGAAAGGAACAAATTAAACCCAAGGAACATAAGAAAGAAGGAGAAGGTAGAGGTGAGAAATGAGAAAATCAGCAGAGCCAAAAGGTAATTCTTTGAATAGGCTAATAAAATTAATAGACTTCTAATACTGATTATGGAAAAAGAGGAGACAAGACATAATACCATGTATGAGATAAGGGCATGAGTAGAGATTCCACAGATATTGAGAAGGTAATAGGATATTATGACCAATATTATATGCTAAATTTAGAAAGAGAAGAAAATGACAAATTTCTTAAAAAACAGTATGTAATCAAACTTTTATAGCAGGAATTAGAATAATATGAAGGAATTTAATAAGTATTTTTTTTTTAGAAATCTGGGTGTATAATTAACATTTTTTTCACAAAGAAATTTCCTGGTCAGGATGGCTTCACTGTGAATTCTTTCAAACTTTTAAGGTAAAACTAACATTAATTATATAGAAACTCTTACTGAGAATAAAAAAGTGGATCTTGTTTTCTGATGCCTGTATCATCTAATAAAGGATATTATTAAATAGAACATTTTCTCTTGAACAATGATAAATTGTAAACAGAATATTACTACATTAGATATAGTAATAAGTGAAAATAGTAATAAATCAGTCATGTTGGGATTATTCTGTTGCTTTTCATTTATTGGTTGTATTAATTTGAATTTAATGTTACTTTATTAATGTCATCTGTAAAATATTAAAAATTGTTTAAGTTCTGGAGTGTAAAAACTATGATATGAAATAAAATTTTGAGTTTTGTGTACTTACAAAATTATTCTAAGCATTTAGAAGCTCTCTGACAGGTTAATTACATGATTTGCTATTCTCAACATTCATTCTTCATTATGGGAATAATTTTTCAATATAGTTTTTACTGAAGTCTCCTTAAAAATGTAATTTGTTCATAGCTAATTTCTTAGTGTCTAAGAGACCTGTGTTATAGTTTCTGTTTTGATACATTCCTCTGACTTGCTTCAGTTATTTCACTTTTTCTTTTTATTACATGGTAGTGTTTGTGTTGGCCATCATATTGGTTATGGACTAGGTTCAAGTGTTAAGCAGTATTTCTTTCTATAAGAAAGCTTTGAAAGAGGGTGTTTTTCTTTCCTTTAAAATGTAAAGTTATTAATCATACTGTTCCTAAGGGTGAGCCAGTTAAATTAAGTGGAAACTGAAATCTTTCGTTAAACTTAATTTCATAATTTAGTTGCTTCTTTTTTTCTTTTGGTACATACGATTTTTAAAGGGTTGATTTTATATTTTTAAATATACATTATAAAATTAATTAAATATTAATATAAATTAATAGACTATTATACTAATTTTTAAATGTTCAGTTAACTACTCTATAGCACATAATTAGTTTTTTTAATATTTTATTTATTTATTTGACAGACAGATCACAAGTAGGCAGAGAAGCAGGCAGAGAGAGGGGAGGAAGCAGGCTCCCTGCTGAGCAGAGAGCCCAATGCTAGGCTCCGGGCTCCTTCCCAGGACCCTGGGATCATGACCTGAGCCAAAGGCAGAGACTTAACCCACTGAGCCACCCAGGCGCCCCCATAATTAGTTTTAGATGTAGTGTTCAGTGATTCATTAGTTAAATATAATACCCAGTGCTCATCACAGCACATGCTCTCCTTGATACCCATCACCCTGTAACCCTTTCCCTCCACCCTCCTCCCCTCTGAAACCCTCAGATTGTTTCCTGGGGTCCATAGTCTCCCATGGTTCATCTCCCTCTCTGATTTCTCCCGCTTTGAATTTCCCTCCCTTCCCTTTGGTCATGTGTGCTATTGCTCTTATGTTCCACATATGAGTAAAACCATATGATAATCGACTTTCTCTGCTTGACTTATTTCACTTAACATAATCCCCTCCAGTTGCATCCATGTCGATGCCAGTGGTGTGTATTCATCCTTTCTGATGGCTGAGTGGTATTCCATTGTATATATGGAACACATCTGTTTTATCCATTCGTCTGTTGAAGGGCATCTTGGCTCCTTCCACAGTTTGGCTGTTGTGGACATGGTTGCTATGAACATTGGTGTGCATGTGACCCTTCTTTTCACTACATCTGTATCTTTGGGGTAAATAGCCAGTAGGGCGAGGACTGGATCGTAGGGTAGCTCTATTCTTAACATCTTGAGGAACCTTGATACTCTTTTCCAGAGTGGCTATACCAGCTTGCATTCCCACCAACAGTGTTAGAGTGTTCCCCTTTTCCCACATCCTCGCCAACACTTGTTGTTTCCTGTTTTGTTAATTTTTGCCATTCTAACTGGTGTAAGGAGGTGTCTCATTGTGGTTTTGATTTGTATTTCCCTAATGGCTAGTGATGTTGAACATTATTTCATATGTTTGTTAGCCATTTGTATATCTTCTTTGGGGAAGTGTCTGTTCATGTCTTCTGTCCATTTTTTGGCTGGGTTATTAGTTTTTTGAGTGTTGAGTTTGAGAAGTTCTCTATAGATCTCAGATATCAGCCCTTTATCTGTAATGTCATTTGCAGATATATTCTACCATTTCGTGGGCTGCCTCTTAGTTTTGTCAGCTGTTTCCTTTGCTGTGCAGAAGCTTGCTTTCTTGATGAAGTTCCACAAGTTTATTTTTGGTTTTGTTTCCCTTGCCTTTGGAGACGTGTCTTGAAAGAAGTTACTCTGGTCGATGTTGAAGAGGTACTGGATTTTGATAGATTCCTGTTTCACATTGAGGCCTTTCACCCATTTTAAGTTTATCTTTGTGTGTTGTGTTAGGGAATGCTCCAATATCATTCTATATTGTAGCTGTCCAAGTTTCCCAGTACCACTTATTGAAGAGACTATCTAAGATTAGTTGACCGTAGAATTGAGGGTCCATTTCTTGAGTCTCTATTCTGTTCCATTGGTCTGTGTGTCTGTTTTTGTGCCAATACCATGCTGTCTTGGTGATAACAGCTTTGTAATATAGCTTGAAGTCAGGCAATGTGATGCCCCCAGCTTTGTTTCTCTTTTTCATCATTTCCTTAGCAATTCAGGGTCTTTTCTGGTTCCATACAAATTTTAGGATTGTTTGTTCGAGATTTTTAAAAAATCCCAATGGTATTTTAATAGGGATGGCATTGAAAGTGTATATTGCTCTGGGCAAGATGGACATTTTAATGATGTTTATTCTTCGAATCCATGAGCATGCCATGTTTTTCCATCTTTTGGGTCTTCCTCAATTTCTTCCATAGGTGTTCTGTAGTTTCTAGAGTATAGATCCTTTACCTCTTTAGTTAGGTTTATTCCTAGGTATCTTATGGTTTTGTTGCTATTGTGAATGGAATTGATTCCTTAATTTCTCTTTCTACAGTTACATTGTTAGCATATGGAAAAGCATTCTCTATTGATTATATATCAATATAGATCAATGCACAGCAATGATTACTGTGCATTGATTTTGTATCCTGCCACATTGCTGAATTTCTGTATGAGTTCTAGTAATTTGGGGGTGGAGTGTTTTGGGTTTTCCACATAAATTATCATGTCATCTGCAAAGAGGGAAAGCTTGACTTCTTCTTTTCCAGTTTGAATGCCTTTTATTTCATTTTGTTGTCTGACTGCTGATGCTAGGACTTCTAGTTCTGTATTGAACAATAGTGGTGAGAGTGGCCATCCCTGTTGTGTTCCTGGTCTTAAGGGAAACGGTCTCACTTTTTCCCCATTGAGAATGATATTCGCTTTGGGCTTTTCATAAACAGCTTTTGTATTATTGAGGTATGTTGCCTCTATCCCTACACTCTGGAGTTTTAATCAGGAAAGGATGCTGTATTTTGTCAAATGCTTTTTCTGCATCACTTGAGAGGATCATATGGTTTTTGTCTCTTATTAATGTGCTTTCTCACATTGATTTGTTTGCAAATGTTGAGCCACCCTTGTACCCAGGAATAAATCCCACCTGGTTGTGTGGATAATACTTTTAACATACTGTTGGATCCTGCTGGCTAGGATCTTGTTGAGTATTTTGGCCTCATGCTCATCAGGGATATTGGTCTGTAATTGTTTTTTATGGGATCTTTGCCTGGTTTTGAGATCAGGGTAATGCTGGCCTCATAGAACAAGCTTGGAAGTTTTCCTTATGTTTCTATTTTTTGAAACAGCTTCAGAAGAATAGACATTATTTCTTCTTTAGTGTTTGGTAGAATTCCCCTGGAAAGCCTCCTGGCCTTGGACTCTTGGTTTTTTTTGGGTGGTTTTTGATTACTGCTTCAATTTCGTTACTGGTTATTGGCCTATTCATATTGTCTCTTTCTTCCTATTTCAGTCTTGGTCGTTTATAAGTTTCTAGAAATGCATCTGTTTCTTCCAGGTTGCTTAATTTGTTGGCACATAGTTGCTGATAATAATTTCTAATAATTGTTTCTATTTCCTTGGTGTTAGTTGTGATTTCTCCCCTTTCATTCATGATTTTGTTAATTTGGATCCTTTCTCTTTTATTTTGGATAAGTCTGGCCGGAGATTTATCCATCTTAATTAATTCTTTCAAAGAACAAGCTTCTAGTTTCATTGATCTGTTCTAGTCTTTTTCTGGTTTCTATTTCATTGATCTCTGCTCTCATTTTTATTATTTCTCATCTCCTGCTTTGTTTAGGTTTTATATGCTGTTTTTTCTCTGGCTCTTTTAGGTTTAAGGTTAGCTTGTGCATTTGGGATTTTTCACTTCTTTGAGTGAGGTTTCTATGGCTATGAATTTCCTCCTTGGGACCTCCTTTGTAGTATGCCATAGATTTTGGACCAATGTGTTTTCATTCTCGTTGGTTTCCATGAATTGTTTAAGTTCTTCTTTAATTTCCTAGTTGACCCTAACTTGGAAGGCTCTTTGCCTTCCAAGTGTTTTAATTCCTTCCAGATTTTTTCTTGTGATTGAGTTCCAGTTTCAAAGCATTGAGGTATGGAAATTTGCAGGGAATAATCTCAATCTTTTGGTATCTGTTGAGACCTGATTTGTTACCTAGTATGTGCTCTATTTTGGAGAATGTTCCATGTGCATTCAAGAAAAATGAGTATTCTGTTGTTTTAGGGTGGAATGTTCTGTATATGTCTATGAATCTATATAAAATCTCTATCTTTGAGATCCAATGTGTCACTCAAAGCTCTTGTTTCTTTGTTGATCTTCTTAGATGATCTATCCAGTGCTGAGAGTGGAATGTTAAAATCTCCTACTATTAATGTATTATTATCTTTATGGTTCTTTATTTTGGTTAACAGTTGTCTTATATAGTTGGCTACTCCCATGTTGGGGACATAGATATTTACAATTGTTAGATCTTCTTGTTGGATAGCCCTTTAATTATGATATTGTGTCCCTCTGCATCTCTTACTACAATCTTTAGTTTAAAATCAAATTTGTCTGATATGAGAATTGCTATCCCAGATTTCTTTTGAGGATTGTTGGCATGACAAATGGTTCTCCATCCCCTCACTTTCAATCCCGAGGTATTTTTAGGTGCAAAATGAGTCTCTTGTAGACAGCATATGGATGGATGCATTGATTTTGTATCCTCCCACATTGCTGAATTGCTATATGAGTTCTTGTAATTTGGGGGTGGACTCTTTTGGGTTTTCTGCATAAAGTATCATGTCATCTGCGAAGAGTTGTTTGGCTGCTTCTTTGCCAATTCGAATGCCTTTTATTTCTTTTTGTTGTCTGATTGCTCTTGCTAGGACTTCTAGTACTATGTTGAACAACAGTGGCAAGAGTGGGCATCCTTGTTGTGTTCCTGATCTCAAAGGGAAGGCTGTCAGTTTTTCCCCATTGAGAATGATATTCACTGTGGGTTTTTCATAGTAGATTTTATGAAGTTGAGGAATGTTTCCTCTATCCCTATACTTTGAAGAGTTTTAATGAGGAATGGATGCTGTATTCATTCCCAGTTACAAGCAATTATAAGTATTTTTTCCCCTTTAAATAAAATTCCTTTCCTTTAGTGATTCATTTGGTGGTATGGTCTTGATACCCATAAAAAATGTAGTTTTCAGCTGTGATGTAAGTTTTCAGTTTTTCAGAAATAAGTCTCAGAAATCAGCCTACTTTTTCCTTTTAACTTTTTTCCTGTTAAGTTTTATACCACCTTTGTTAAGATACAATTCATATGCCATACAATTCATCCATTTAAAATATACAATTCATCTATTTTTAGTATATTCACACGTATGTAATACCATAACACAGTCCATTACAGAACATTTTCATCACTTTGAAAAGATACCTCTTGGCATTGAATTTTTGTATTTGACACCAAAAGCAAAGCAACAAAAGCAAAAAGTAAGCATGACTACATCAAATTAAAGGGCTCTGTATAGCAAAGGAAACCAACAAAATAAAGAGGTAACTTATAGAATGGAAGAAGATACTTGCAAATCATATATGTGATTGGGGTTAATATCCAAAATATATAAAGAACTCATACAACTCTGTATCAAAAAACAAGCAATGTAATTTAAAAGATGGGCAGAGGATTTGAATAGACATTTTTCCAAAAATGGTATCCAGCTGGCCTCAGGTCCTGAGAAGGTTTTCAACATCATGAGTCATTAGGGAAAAGCAAATCAAAACCACAATGAGATATCACCTCACATCTGTCGGAATGGTTATCATCAAATAGACGAGATAATAAATGGAGAGAATGTGGAGAAAAGAGAACATTTAACCTTTGGACATTGTTGGGAATGTAAATTGTTACAGTCACTATGGAAAACAGTATGGAGTTTAAACTTAAACTTAAAAAAATTAAAAAATACTTAAAAATACATACTTAAAAAATTAAAATAGAACTGCCATATGATCCAGCAATGCCACCTCTGTGTATATATCCAAATGAAATGAAAACACTATCTTGGAAAGATACCTGTACTTGTTCATAGCAATATTGTTCATAGCAAGATTATTTATAGTAGTCAAAACATAGAAGCGGTTTAAGTGCCCATTGATCCATGAGATAAAGTACGTTTGGATAAAGAACATGTGGTGTATATATATTTGAAAGTTGCTAAGAGAGTAAACTTAGAAGTTCTTATCTCAAGAAAAAATATTTGTAACTAGATGAGGTGCTGGATATTAAAGTTATTTCGGTAATCGTTTCTTGATATATACATATATCAAACAATATGTTGCACCTTAAACTAATATGATGTTATATGTCAATTATATCTCAGGAGAACTGGAAAGAAAAAAGAGAAATCTCGTACCGTTTACTTATCAGCCTTCTAATCCTAGATTCCTGTCAGTATTTTCACTATATTTTATTTAGCCATTCTGATAGGTATATTGTGATATCTCATTGTGGTTTTTAATTTGCACTTCTGTAATGGTTAATGATGTTGAACATCTTTTGTGTGCTTTGTCATTTGCATGTAGCTTCAGTGTGATGTTTGTTCACGTCTTTTGCGCATTTTCTTCTTGTATTGTTTGTAATATTACTGTTGAATTTTGAGTGTTATTTGTATATTCTGGACGTTAGTCCTTTGTTGGACTGTTGTTTGTCTTTTCATTCTCTTCAGAGTTTGTTGCATGGGGAATATTTTCAATTTTGATGAGATCCATTAGGCCTTCTGTTTATGGATCATGCTTTTAGTGTCAAGTGTAAGAACTCACTATGTAGCCATACATTCGAAAGGTTTTTTTTGTTTTGTTTTTCCTAAAGATTTCATAGTTTTACATCTTAAATTGGTGACACATTTTGAGTTAATTTTTGGGTGAAGGGTGGGTTTTAGTTTTAGATATTGACTATGGATGTCTTACTGCTCCATCACCATTTGTTAAATATTCTTTTTAAATTTTGTCAAAAATCAGTTGGGCATATTTTTGTGGATGTATTTCTGGGTTTTGTATTTATTTCATTGATCTGTGTTCTGTTATTACACCCATACTGTATTGTCTTGATTACTCTTGCTCTGTGGTAGCCTTAATATTGAGTAGAGTGATTGATTTTACTTTATTCTTCTCTTTAAAAATTGTTTTTAGGTATTTTAGTTTGTGTCTTTCTATATAAATTTTAGAATTAGCTTCTCTAATATCTAAAAAAAGTTACTGGGATTTTGATAGAAATTGCATTATAGCTGTTGATCATTTTAGAGGAACCAACATTTTTACTAAGCTGAATTTTCTAATCAACATTTATTTTCTAATACATGTGATATGCCTTTCCATTTATTGGGACTTTTTTTTTTATCAGTCTTTTGTAATTTTGTAATATATACTGCACCTTTTTTGTTAAATGTATTACTATTTTATTTTCTTCAGTGTAATTGTAAGGTTTTGGTTTTTGGTTTTTTTTTCAGATTGTATTTGTTTGAGAGAGAGAGAGCAAAATTGGGAGAGGGGTAAAGGGAGAGGGAAAAGGGTACTGCCCAATGAGCAGGGAGCCAGATGTAGGGCTGGATCCCAGGACTTTGGGATCAGGACCTGAGCTGAAGGATATGCTTAACTGAGTGAGCCAGCCGGGCACCCTAATGCTGTTGTAAATTGTTTTTAATTTTAATTTTCACATGTTCACTGTTAGTATATGCAAACGCGATGGATTTGTGTGTTGACCTATATCTTACAAGTCTACTGAATTTATGTAATAATTCTGGAATTTTTATGTGTATTCCCTGGGATTTTCTGTGTAGACCATCTGAAATTAAGGACAGTTTTGTTTCTTCTTTTGCTTTATTTATTTTCTTACTTATTTTAAGATTTTATTTATTTATTTGGCAGCGAGAGAGAAAAACAGCAAGAGCAGGAACACAAGCAAGGGGAGTGGGAGAGGGAAAGCAGGCTTCCTGCCGAGCAGGGAGCCCAATGCGGGACTCAATCCCAGGACTCTGGGATCATGACCGGAGCTGAAGGCAGACGCTTAATGACTGAGCCACCCAGGTGGTCCTTTTTTTTTTTTTTTAAGATTTTATTTATTCATTTGAGAGAAAAAGCATGAACAGTGGATAGGGGCAGAAGGAGAGAGAGAAGTAGACTCCTGCTGAACAGGGAGGCTGATGCAGGACTCAATACCAGGACCCTGAGATCATCACCTGAGCTGAAGGAAGGCAGATGCTTAACTGGTAGAGCCACCCAGGTGCCCCTAGCTATAGGTTTTTTGTAGATATTTTTTATCAAGTTGAGTAAGTTCCCCTATATTATAGTTTAATGAGTTTTTCTCTTGAGTGGGTATTAGATTTTGTGAAATACTTTTTCTGTATCAGTTGATAAGATCATATGATTTTCCTTGTTTAGTCTGCTGACCAGTAGTGGATTGCATTGATTTTTTAAATGTTGAACCAGGTTTGCATTCCTGAAATTAATTCCACTTGATCATGGTTTGTAATTCTTTGTATACATTGCTAGCTTTGATACGCTGTTATTTTGTTGATGATTTTTATATTTAAGTTCATGAGAAATGTTAGTTTTTGTTTTGTTTTTTTTTTTTTTTAAATGTACTGTTTTTATGTGTTTTTCTATCGAGGCAAAATTGACCTTATAACTTGGGGAGTATTCTTTCCTCTCCTATTTTCTGGAATAAAAATTAGTGTTTGTCTAAAATTAGTGTTAATCCTTTTAAAAGGGCTGTGTAGGGGTGTCTGGGTGGCTCAGTGGGTTAAAGCCTCTGCCTTCGACTCGGGTCATGATCCCAGGGTCCTGGGATCGAGCCCCACAATGGGCTTTCTGCTCGGTGGGGAGCCTGCTTCCCTTCCTCTCTCTTTGCCTGCCTCTCTGCCTACTTTTGATCTCTGTCAAATAAATAAATAAAATCTTTTAAAAAAAGTGTTGTTTAGAATTTGTTAGAGAAACCTTCTAGGGATAGAAATATTTTGAGGGAGATTTTAAAGTACAAGTTCAGTTTGTATAATAATTATGAGACTATTCAGATAGTCTGTTTCATCTTGGTTGAGTTTTGGTATTTTGTATTTACTGTAGAATTGGTCTTTCCAGTTTATTTTATAGAATGAATATGGTCAATCATACTGAATGTTCTGTATATATTTTTTGTCTTTTTGTTTGTTTTTAATGTTGTTGAGTAGACTGTTCTGTATATGCTATTATTTCAAGTTGGTTGTATCTAGTTCTGTCAGTTCCTCAGAGTGAGTTAGAAGTCCCCATGTATAGTTGTGGATTCTTCTCTTTTTCCTTTCAGCCTTATCATTTTTTTCTCCTGTGTATCTTGAGTTTCTGTTTGGTGTATGTATTTAGGGATGTATATCTTCATTGTGGAATGCTTTTATCATTATAGAACGTCTTTATTTCTTTAGTGGTTTTCTTTGCTCTGAAGCCTACTGTATCTCATATTAGTATAACTCCTGCTTTCCTAATTAATATTTGAATACTTTTCCCTACTTTCACTTTGAATTTGCCTAAGACCTTATATTTAAGTGAATTTCTTATAGATAACATAAAACTCAATTGTATTTTTTTATTTTATTTTTATTTTATTTCATTTCTTTACAGTGTTCCAGAATTCATTGTTTATGCACCACACCGAGTGCTCCATGCAATACGTGCCCTCCATAATACCCAGCACCAGACTCACCCAACCCCCTCACTCCTGTCCCCTCCAAAACCCTCAGTTTGTTTCTCAGAGACAAACTCTCATGGTTTGTCTCCCCCTCCAATTTCCCCCAGCTCACCTCTCCATCTCCCAATCTCCTCCATGTTATTCCTTATGCTCCACAAGTAAGTGAAACCGTATGATAATTGACTCTCTCTGCTTGACTTATTTCACTCAGCATAATCTCTTCCGGTCCCATCTATGTTGATACCAAAGTTGAGTAGTTATCCTTTCTGTTATCCTTTTCTACCAAAGTATCTATGTTGATACCAAAGTTGAGTAGTTATCCTTTCTGATGGAGGCATAATACTCCATTGTATATATATGGACCATATCTTCTTTATTCATTCGTCCGTTGAAGGGCATCTTGGTTCTTCCCACAGTTTGGTGACTGTGGCCATTGCTGCTATGAACATTGGGTTACAGATGGCCCTTCTTTTCACTACATCAGTATCTTTGATGTAAATACCCAGTAGTGCAATTACAGGGTCATAAGGAAGCTCTATTTTTAATTAAGGAATTAAAGGAATCTCCACACTGTTTTCCAAAGTCGCTGCACCAACTTCCATTCCCACCAATAGTATAAGAAGGTTCCCCTTTCTCCACATCCTCTCCAACACATGTTGTTTACTGTCTTGTTAATATACTGTGCCAGTCTTTATCATTTGGTATATTTAGACATTTTATAATTAAGGTAATTATTGGTATGTTAGGGTAGGATATAGGCCTGTCATTTTACTGTTTTTCTGTTGTCTCTGTTTCTCTTTCCATTGTTTCCCTTTTTTGGCTTTCTTATCAGTAACTTTTTTTATGATTCCATATTGACTTATTTATAGTGTTTTGGAGTATATTGATTGGTTCGGTTTTTTTAAATAGTTGTTTCCTTAGGTATTACATTGTACATATGTAAATTACCATACTCTACTGGCTTTGATGTTTACCACCATGAATGAAACGTAGAAACCTAATTGTTTCCCTTTATTCTTTCAACTTCTATGTGTAATTGCCTTAATTATATTGTTTCCTATATTAAAGGGTATTTTAATTATTTTATTTCTTTTCAGCGTAACAGTATTCATTGTTTTTGCACCACATCCAGTGCTCCATGCAATACATGCCCTCCCTAATTTTTTGTTTTGTGATTTAAGAGAGTGAGAAGAATAGTTTATTTACCTCCAGTTTTACTCATTGCAGTATTTGTTCCTGTTTGATTTTTTTTAAACCTTCTTGTCTTATTATTTTTCTTTAGGGAGCTTCCTTTAGCCATTCTTCAATGGGAGGTTTACTATTGATATGTTCTTTCAGTTTTTCCTTCATCTAAGAATGCCTTTATTTATTCTTCATTCCTGAGGGATATTTTCACTGGATATAGAATTTGCAATTGATAGCTCTTTCAGTTCCTGAAAAACATGTCACTTCCTCCTAGCCAGCAATATTTCAGAGGAGAAATCTGCTGCCATTAGAATTTATGTTGCTCTATGGATAATATATTTTTCCCTGTGGCTACTTTCAATAATTTTTTCTTTCTTTCTTTTTTTTTTTCCCCAGTTGTTTAATTATGATGTGTCTTAGCCTGGATTTGGGGGGTATACATTTCCCAATTTCTTGAATCCGTAGTTTATGTCTTTCACTAAGTTTGGCTAGTTTTCAGCCTTTCTTTCTTCAAATACTTCTACACTCTCTTTCCTCTCTTTCTGGGACTCCAATGACACATGTTACCTCTTTTATAATTGGCCCACAGGTCCCTGAGACTCTGTTCTTGTTCTCAATGACATTTTCCCAGCAAAACTGATACATCGCATTTTACCATCTCCTTGGCTCCTCCTGGTTGTATAAGCTCATCCCTTCTTTGGGGCCCACTGAGCCAGGAAGGAAGGAAATGTTTAGTATACAATATGTGTTTGTGATTGAAGGGAGGACAACTCATGCCATCTTGTTGCTGTATGGTGAGGTGGATTCTTAGGTCCCTCCTTGGCAAGGGGAAGGGAGGTCCATGTACCAAGTAAATCTGCCCTCCAGCACTTCATTTTGTTACATTAATGTTGGTTGAGTGGAAGCTCAGCTTTCTACAGGGATATGCTGATACTGGTGAAGGGGGAGAACAGAATGTTGACTAGTCCCTATTTCACACTCTGCCTTTGATGCTGAATGGAAGTGGAGGCTGTGCTTCCATTGGGCCTCGCTGACCGTGGGGTTAGGGAGGACCACTGTTTACCAGTTCTGACTTGTACTACTTCATTCAGTCTCATTGCTGCTCAGTGGATATGGAGGTTCATATTCCTACTGGGCCACACTGATGGTAGGGGTGGGGAAAAGGTCGAGTGATAAGCAACTCCAGTTCCTGCTGCATCTTGGCTTTACCTTTCCTGGGCATGCGACCTTGGGAAATTACTTAATCTCTCTTCGTATCATTTTTCTGAATGACAAAGGGATAAATGAAATGACAATAATAGATTTTATCAATGATAAACTTGGGATGATACGGGACGCCTGGGTGGCTCAGTGGGTTGAACATCTGCCTTCAGCTCAGGTCATGCTCTGGCATTGAGTCCCATATCGGGCTCCTTGCTCAGCAGGGAGCCTGCTTCTCCCTCCGCCTGGAGCTTTCCCTGCTTGTTTTCCCTCTCTACTCTCTCTGACAAATAAGTAAATAAAATCTTTAAAAATAATTAAAAAAATTTGGGATGATGGTACTGGTATTACAGGGTTGTTGTGAAGATTAGGAGTTATTCTGTGTAAAACACTTGGAACAGTATTAGCATATAGTATGCACTGTATAAGGTACCTCGTTAGCACAGTTGATAGTGCGTCAGTCTCATGGTATACACTATATAAATGCTTATTACTACTTTCTGATTCTGTGGCCTTATGGCAGTCTTAATCTGAATCTCAGTTTTGTCATTTGTAAAATAGAGAAAATTATACCTACCCCACAGTGTAATTGTATTAGACGCTACACATGCACACACACACACACACACACATTATGCCTTGCATGAAATTAGTGTCCTATTTGTATATTAGTTACATTTAGTGGGAATTAGATTGGAAATGTTTTTCTTTTATAGATTTTTGAAAATATCATCTAAATAAATCTTGATTTATTTCCTATCCTCAATTGCATAGAACGGAAAGATGCTGAAGGATGGGAGACTGTTCAAAGAGGAAGGCCTGTTCGTTCACGATCAACAGCAATGATGACAAAAGTTTCAGTAGCAACAGAAACATTAAGGTCAAAGGATGACAGTGATAAAGAAAATATACGTCTTTTACCTGACGAAAGCATACAGAAAGGTGAATTTGCTGGAGATGGACTTTCTAATACTATAGAATTTTGGTCCAAAGACTCCTTACACTCTTGTGACCATCCTCTTGCTGAAAGAACCCAGGTAGTACATTCTGCAAATCCTTTTACTGCCTTTTTATAAAGGATATGTCTATGCTGGAATGTCTTATTTTCCTCCTTAACTTTTTATTGTGAAATATTTCAGATCTCCAGGAAAGTTGCAAGAATGAACAATGAACCCTCCTAAACGCTTTACCTAGATTCACAGATTAAAATTTACCTCATTTTTTTTCTTTTCTCTCTGTATCAATGCATCACAAACACCTATTGTATGTTAAACAGTTGAGAATAAAATGCAAACATCATAATTATTCACCTTTAAATATAGCATGTATCTCCAAGGAATAAAGAAACTCTTAAACATTTTAAATGTAAAATTTAGGGAATTTGGCATCTGTATAGTGTTTTCATTTAATTTATAATTCATATTTGTGTCCCAGTAATTTCCTTATAGAATTTTTTCCCTTAGCCATGATCCAGTGTCTAAATCACACATTGTATTTAGCTTTGTTGTTGTTTTTTAAACATCTTTCACCTGGGGCAGTTTTTATTTTTGTCTTTCACTGTTAATGTTTTTGAAGAATACATTGCATTTCTTTTTTTGTAGAATGTCTTTCAGTTAGTTCATTATCCAAGTTAGCTTATGTATTTTTGACAGAAATAAAGTGATTGCTGTGAGAGGGCATCTAGAGGCATATGATATTAATTTGCTCAAGTTTGTTGATTTTTTAAGTGGCATCCTACTGCTTCATTTGAAGTGTTATTAAAAATAATGATGAAAGTAAGGATCTTTTTGGACTTGTTCTCTTTTTATGTCCTGCAATCCAAGTGTAGAATAATTTGCTGATATTTAATACAGATCTTTAGAGCTGATGTTCTCGGTATTTCTGCTATTAGTCCATTTGAAATTTATTTTACTTATTTGATGAAGGAATGAATTTTTCAGGTATTTGTTTATATAAAGTTTCATGTTCAATTAGTATAATTTTATGTAAAATGAAATACAAGAGATATTGTATTTTAATATGTACTTTATTTATTTAAATTTATTTTAAATTGTACTTTATGGATGACACAGGGGATAAGTAGAAGAGTTGTAAAATAGTCATAATATTTCTCAGTTTAGAATAGTGTCTGATTTTTAATGTTTTTTTTCTTTACCTCTAGTATATTGTTACTGGAAACTCTACTCAACTTCCATGTTTTTCTTCTTAATGATGATAATGGCTCTTACTTGTACATTGTTCCTGATGTTCTGTAACTCCTTAATGTATATATGCCCATGTGAGATTGGAAGCTCCTTGTGAGCAGTATCTTATGTTGCCTTTTAATTTCCCACATTATGGATCAGAGTCCTAAACACATGGAAAATAATCAGTACTTTTTTGGGGGTATACCTTTAAGAAGCCTTTTAATGTTAAACTTGATGAAGTCTCTCTTTTTCAAATTTGGTTTTCTTTGTCTTTTTTTTTTTTTTTTTAAGATTTATTTATTTATTAGAGTGAGGCTGTGTGAGGCGGGGGAGGGGCAGAAAGAGAAGGAGAGAGAATCTCAGGCAGACTCCCCACTGAGCACAGAGCCCTACATAGGGCTTGATTTCATGATCCTGAGATCACGACCGAAGCAAGATCAAGAGTCATTTAACCCTCTGAGTCATCCAGGCACCCCAAGAAATCTTTTTTTTTTTTTTTTTAATTTTATTCATTTGACAGAGAGAAAGCCAGAGGGAACACAAGCAGGGGGAGTGGGAGAGGGAGAAGCAGGCCTCCCGCAGAGCAGGGAGCCTGATGCGGGGCTCGATCCCACGACCCTGGGATCATGACCTGAGCTGAAGGCAGACGTTTAACGGCTAAGCCACCCAGGTGCCCCCCAAGAAATCTTTTTTAATCACTTAACATATAGTTCAGCTTTGTTCATCCTCATTTTTATGACATCTGCTTGGGACTGCATCTTGGTAATAGCATTTTTAATCTCATCCTGAGTAGATTTTAGTTCTTTTATCTCTACAGTAAGAGATTCTCTAGTGTCTTCTATGCCTTTTTCAAGCCCAGCTAGTATCTTCATAGTCGTTTTAAATTCAGTTCAGACATCTTACTTATATCCTTATTGATTAAATCCCTGGCAGTGAGTACTGCCTCCTATTCTTTCTTTTCATGTGAATTTTTCCATTTTGTCATTTTGTCCAGTAAAGAAAGGAGAATGAGGAAAACCAGTAAGAACAAAAACAACAGAAAAAAAAAATCACTTAACATTAACACCTAGCATTTTTGCTAACATTTATTTTAGTTACAAAATTTAACAATACAATAATTACATTGGTTTTGTGTAATGAATAAGCTTACATGATTTGGAATTTTAGGAATAATCCTTACATATAGCTTTTGAGTAATTAAAGTATTGCTAAAATATTTCAATATAAAAAGTTCATTGCTATCGGTATCCAAGCTAATTGATAACATTTTCCCATTGTTGTTCTAAAAATGGAATTAGCATATTTATATATTTTTCAACATTACTTTATAGTTTAGCTTTGATTTTGTTGTATAAATGATACTGATTTTTTTAATATGCAGGGTTGACTATATTGTAAACATCAGTAATGCTAATGTAAATATTGCCAAGAAGATTATAAACTATGGTGACTAATGTATAGATAATGTCGATAGTAATATAAACAATGTGATGCAACTTAAATAATACTTACATTAAAATCAACACTTTGAGACACTCTAAGTTTTGACCAATAGAATTTTTAAAGTAGTTTATAAGACTTGACAAAGTTTAATATTTATATAAATAATTAATCAAACTGGAGTTTTATAGCCACTGCAGTATTTATCTAATGTTTATTTAAATAGTGATGTTAGTGGATTTTAAATTCACAATTTTAGATTTTAGTTCTCCCTGGAGCTCATTACTCTGAATATAATTGGAAAACACAGCAGCATTCTTCTATACTCTGTTATAATGTGAAAATAAAAACTTGTTTCTTTTACTAAATTGGAAAGTTAAAAAAATGGATATGTATTTGGCCTAAGACAGTATTTTATTTGACTTAAATGGTTTAATGTGTTAAATGTTCCTAAAGGATAATGAGGAGGATATGGAAATCTAGATAGGAATTACATAAGTAGTGAGACTTTATGCTACGATATACTATACTTTTTATGGTATATTTCTCTTTTAGATCTGAGAATTGGTATTGTGTACCATTGTGGTTTTACATGAAAGATACTTTAAGGTTTGTTAATGTTATTTAAAGAGAGCAAGTGTCATGTTTTGAATAAAATGCCCTCAAAGTGTGTATTTTGGTGAAAAGTGCCTTCATTTGATATTCGGCAGACAACCTTTGGAAAAACCACATAAATATCTTTAGTTATTTGAATATAAGACAAAGTATGATACTTCCAACTAGAATTTCCTTTGTGAGCTATATAAAATACTCATCAAGAATCATTACTAAAAAAATGTAATTATAATATAGCTTAATTTCATAAAGCATTTCAGACAGTGCCCTATATACATAGTAGGTATGCAAATAAGACTTGTGGCTGCTTAATTTTTTTTTCTTTTTTTAAACTTGAAACGTACAAAAAAGACGAATGGTCATCTGTCGGCTAGTCAACTGCTGCTTTAGTTGATAGGTTTAGTATAATCAGTTTTTCTAGAATGGAGTAGTTTGTGAGTATTTTCTATTATCTCTGAGTCATTCTGCAAATGTGTTTTGTTAGTTCACAGTGAGTACATTGGATGATGTCAAGAACTCTGGCGGTAGTACTTTACAAGACAGTTCTGTGCGAACTTCTGAAATACCTGCTGTTCATATTGATACAGAGTGTGTTTCAATTACTCAGCAAGCTGACACACCTTCTTTGCAAGCAAATGACATGTTTTCAGCAGAAAAAGCAGGGATAGAAAGTGAAATGGATCCTTCAGATATTTCAAATGTGAGTGCTGCTAACTTGGTAAGAACAACTTATCAGAATTATGAGTAAATATATTAAAAGGGAATAAACCCTAGTAATAATAATAAATTGTGTGTTATTTTACAGTCTATAAAGCATTTTATATATGTTATTTCAGCCTAACATTTTATTCTTACAGCAAGCTTTTAATATAGTTAAGATTCTTCTTGTTTTGTAGAGGAGGAAAATGAGAATGACCAAGTTAAATAACTATTGCTAAAATCATTCAGTTTGTGATCTGATCAAGTGTTCCTTAGTCTGGCATTAAGAAATGAAACCAGTAACAATAAAGTCTTCCATGCAACATCTAGCACTCTGATGGATGGGAAATGCTGCCTACTGCACTTTTAAAAATTCTCTAGCTTCTATCATTTGCTTGGAGTTGGTCTTTAAGATGAAATTTACTTACCATTTCTGTTGTGGAAATTTTAAAATGTGTTGATTTGGTATTAGAAGTTTATGTTTTTGGATGACTACTTACTTATCTTCATGTCTTTCTGTTTCCAACTTTAGAATTAAGATACTTGACCTGAGGATAATCCAGAATGGGTCATTCTAGTTTAAAACTGTCTTTCAAAAGAAGTAGGCACATATAAACAGTTGTTGAGAAAACTTACTCAAATTTTATTTTTTAGATAGCCACTGTATACTATCGTTTTCTTCAAAACTTAAGGCCTCATCATGCTGAAAGATGCTATCAACATGTGGTATTAGACCAAATTATACATTTTTTTGACATAATAACATTAGATATAGATGAAACTTGATGAGGGTTAAGAGAAAAATAAGGGTTATAGTAATAAGAAAAACATTTAAAATTTTAAAATAAGGAATAAAGAGCAAATTGTATTTTAACTTGGCTTTTTTAGTGTGACTGTTTTTAAAGGTTGAATATAATTATGACCATATAAATACTAGATAATGTATGGGCTAGAAGTTGATCACTTATATTTTATTGTGTTATTGATCACTTTTATATTTTTTATATTCATAGCTAGATACCATGTTGTTATTTATTTTGTGAGAATCATATTTCAAGAGGAAAAGATCCCATACTTAAATAGGCATTAAAAAAGAATTTAAAAATTCTTCTTTCATCCATTTTATTTTGATCACATATGTAAATAAGCTTGTGGTAGAATATTAAAACTCTTGGTTATTTTAAGAATCAGATTTATATATTTTATGTACTCTGCTTTATATATGACTCTTCATCTATTTTTAGAGTTAGAGGAATTTTAATTAAACTAAGATTTTTAAAAATTTTGTTCTTTGATTTATCTTGGTAGAGATAAGTCTTTGGCTTGCTCTAGATGTACCTCTTTGTTTAGATTCTCAGTGGGGGATTATAGAGAATTGCTGCAGTTATGAGAGAACTGTTTTCTTTCTTAATAAGTATCATCATGTAGCTGGTTAAAGGTAAAACTCTGCAGTTGTCTCAATTATCAGAAATTTTGGTAAAAAATGACTTTGAACCTTTCTACTTTAAGGTCAACTGTTGCCACTATTGTAAAAATGTGGTAATATAAAACCTAGCTAACAATGGATCTGTGTTTTTAGATTTACTAAAATTTGAGATTTTAATGAAAATTTGGAAATTAAAAAAGTGATATAATAGATATCTATTTGAATTTCACAGTGTGAAAATACTAAAATTTGTATATGAATAATTGAATCATTATTTCATCCATAAGCTGTACTTCTACATTAAAATCTTTTCAGGTCTTCAGAGACTAAATAGAAATGTACATGTGGGGAAAATAAAATTGGGAGAGCAAATAGGCTCATGTGAGAACTTTCTGCAGAGTTATATATATTCAACTTTAATATTTGGATTTTTAAATTGTTCTTAAGTTGTAAGGTCTTTGTTGCACATTAACAACAGTCAGTTTGTATAATAATCTAGGGTTTATAGAGAAAAAGCTTATAATGCAAAGAATTAGTCTCTCATCTAAACTCCCTTCCCCCCATTTTATTCCCCAGAAGCAATCTTTTGTGTTTTGGTGGGACAGATTATCAAGAGAGTAGATAGAAGTGGGGGAGGGAGGAGAAAGCATTAATAAAGATAATAGTGCCCTTCTCCACTCTAAACCAATTCAGTTATAAGTTGGGGCTCGAGCATTTGCATATTTTAATACCTCTATTGAAGTCTAATTGATTTTCAGTAAGCTTCGGGTATCTAAAATATACAAATTATTAAAATTTTGATGTGTTTATACCTATAAAAACATCACTACAACCAAGAAAATGAACATACTGATTTCCTCCGAAAGTTTTCAGATTTCCCTTAATAATCCCTCCTTTCTGTCCTTCCCAGTATTTCCTTCCCAGGTCATCACTATTCTGCTGTCATTATATAGTGATTGGTATTTTCAAAACTTTATGTAAATAGAGTAATATAATCATTTGTTTGGCTTCTTTTACTCAGCATAATTATTTTAAGGTTCATCCATGTGGTTGTGTGTACTAATAGTTCATTCTTCTTACTGTCTTTAGAAGTATTCTACTGTATGCGTATAACACAGTATATTCATCCACACAGAATGTTCATCCATCCATTCAGTTGTGGACAGATGTTTGAGTCCAGTTTCTCTGTTATGAAAAATGGCACCATGAACGTTTTTCTTTTTTTTGAACATATGCTTTCATTTCTCCTACAAAGATACCTAGAGGTCAGTTTTGTTGAGAGTATTGTTCAGGTCTCTTAGATCCATGCCAGTTTTCAATACATGTTCTATCAGTTGAGAAAGAGATATTGAAATCTCTGAATATAACTGTGAAACTGTTTCTTTTTTTTAATACAACTTTATTGAGGTAAAATGTACATAGCATACAGTTTACCCAGTTAAATTTTATAATTCGATATTTTTCAGCATATTCACAGAATTGTGCAACAATCACCATGATCAGTTTTAGGACACTTTCATCACTACAGAAAGAAACCCAATACCCATTAGCGGTCACTCTCTTTCACTCCATCCTTCCAACCCTAGATAACCACAGATTGCTTTCTATCTGTATAGATTTGTCTGTTCTGAACATTTCATGGAAGTGGAATATAATGTGTGGTCTTTTGTGATGGGCCTCTTTCACTGGGCATGATGTTTTCAAGGTTCATTGATGTTTTAGCCTTCATTCCTTTTTTGTGGCCAAATAATATTCCATTGTATGGATGCACCACATGTTATCCATTCATTACTTGAAGGACATTTGGGCTGTCTCTGTTTTTTTGGCTGTTATAAATTATGCTGCTTTAAAGCTTTAAATATTTGTATATACGTTTTTGTGTGGATATATGGTTTCATTTTTCTAGGGTAAATATCTTGGAATTGTTGGCTCATATGGTAGCTTTATGTTTCACCTTTTTGAGGAATTATCAAACTGTTTTCCAAACTGGTAGCACCTTTTTATATTCCCATTAAGTTTTTTTTTTAATTTAATTTTTTCAGTATTCCAAGATTCATTGTTTCTGCACCACACCCAGTGCTCCATGCAATATGTACCCTCTTTAATACCCACTACCAGGCTCACCTATCCCTCCACCCCCCCCAAAACCCTCAGTTTGTTTCTTAGACTCCATAGTCTTTCATGCTTCATCTCCCTCTCCGCATTTGCCCTAATTCACTTTTCTTTTCCTTCTCCTAATGTCCTCCATGTTATTCCTTATGCTCCACAAGTTAAGTGAAACTGTATGATAATTGACTCTCTCTGCTTGACTTATTTCACTCAGCATAATCTCCTCTAGTCCTGTCCATGTTGATATAAAAGTTGGGTATTCATCCTTTCTGCTGGCTGAGTAATATTCCATTGTATATATGGACCATATCTTCTTTATCCATTTGTCTGTTGAAGGACATCTTGGCTTTTTCCACAGTTTACATTCGCATTAAGTTTATTTACTTTTGTAGTTCAGTCCATTTCTGCTTCATGTATTTCGAATCTCTGTTATTAAGTCCATAAATGGTTATGTTCGTTTTGTCTTTTTGATGAATTAAACCTTTTATCATTATGAAATGACCTTTTTTAATCCCTCCTCATATTTTTGCTCTGAAGTCTGGTATTAATACCTCAGTTTTCTTTTGATTATTGTTAGCATTGTAGCACTTTAACTGGTAACCTGTTTATATTCTGATATTTCAGTTAAGTTTCTTTTTTGGGCAGCATATGTTTTGGATCTTGCTTTTTATCCCATTTGACAATCTCTATTAATTGAGGTGTTTAAACTATTCCACTCTATTGATTATTGATATGGTTCCTTTAAATATACTATCATATGATTTGTTTTCTCTATGACTCACCTCTTTTTCACCCCCTTTTCTTCTTTCTCTCTTCTTTTGGATTGTTTGATAATTCCATTTTTATCTCCTTTGTTGGCTTATTAGTCATAACTGTTTATTTCATTGTTTAATTCAGAGTTTCTAGAACACATTTTTAGCTTATCATATGAATTTATTAATGATTTAGTTGCATGTTATTTATACTTTTTTCTAATGTGTATTTTTAAGTTACATATACATGTTCAGAAAGTAACATCACCATTACAGAATAAAATCTTTCCATGTTCCCTTTATATATTTTTCTTTTGTTTTAAAGATATTTGATCTACAACTGTTTTGAATTTTGGCATTCAAACTAGATTCATACTTTGAAATTAATACTATCTGTCATTTGTATAACTTCACAGTTTCTCATACATAGCGGTCTGATAAAGGAGGTAAGTCATGGATTATTGTACCATTTTGTGGAATATAAAATATGCTTTTGGTGTTAAGAAGCTTCCAAGTCACACAGGTAGCAAGTGGTTGAACCTATACTGAACCCATGTTTTATAATTCCAGATCAATGCTACTTTTTGCATATTGTTGAATGTGTCATTAGAACATAAAGAAAGAAAGATTACTTAACTTTATACTCAACTGATAATTCTTTTGTTTATTTTTAACTTTACAGTCCATGGCAGAAGTTCTTGCTAAAAAGGAAGAGCTAGCAGATCGTTTAGAAAAGGCCAATGAAGAAGCCATTGCTAGTGCTATTGCTGAAGAGGAACAGTTAACCAGAGAAATTGAAGCAGAAGAAAACAATGATATTAATATTGAAACTGACAACGACAGTGATTTTTCTGTGAGCTTTTATTTTTTTAATTTAATTTTATTTATTTATGTTTTTTATTTATTTCTTTTCAGCGTAACAGAATTCATTGTTTATGCACCACACCCAGTGCTCCATGAACTACGTGCCCTCCATAATACCCACCACCTGGCTCCCCCAACCTCCCACCCCCTGCCCCTTCAAAACCCTCAGATTGTTTTTCAGAGTCCATAGTCTTTCATGGTTCACCTCCCCTTCCAATTTCCCTCATTTGTTATGCTCCACAAGTAAGTGAAACCATATGATAATTGACTCT
>NW_019154115.1:861186-903295 GCF_002288905.1 Enhydra lutris kenyoni | reverse complement strand
TCAGAGTCCATAGTCTTTCATGGTTCACCTCCCCTTCCAATTTCCCTCAACTCCCTTCTCCTCTCCATCTCCCCATGTCCTCCATGTTATTTGTTATGCTCCACAAATAAGTGAAACCGTATGATAATTGACTCTCTCTGCTTGAATTATTTCACTCAGCATAATCTCTTCCAGTCCCGTCCATGTTGATACAAAAGTTGGTTACTCATCCTTTCTGATGGAGGCGTAATACTCCTTGGTGTATATGGACCACATCTTCCTTATCCATTCGTCTGTTGAAGGGCATCTTGGTTCTTTCCACAGTTTGGCGACCGTGGCCATTGCTGCTATAAACATTGGGGTACAGATGGCCCTTCTTCTCACTACATCTGTATCTTTAGGGTAAATACCCAGTAGTGCAATTGCAGGGTCATAGGGATGCTCTATTTTTAATTTTTTTAAGTTTTTTTTTTTTTTAATTCCACTGTAGTTAACATACAGTATTATATTAGTGTGAGGTATACAGTATAGTGATTCAGCAATTCTCAACATTACTCATTGCTCATCATGAAAAGTGTACTCTTAATCCCCATCACCTATTTCATCCTCCTCCACCTTTGATATACTTTATTTTAAATGTGTCCCCTCAGTTAAAGGTATTTTTTTTCCTAACAAGAACATTTTTTACTTGAAGCATACTGCAGAACACATGTTCTAAAGGATATATATGAAAGATTCCATCCAAGAAAAATTCAATACACATTTTTCTTTAAGTACACACTGAAGAATCCCCTGGCTAAATAATATAAAAAGAGACATAACAAATACTGCTAATTTAAGGAGACTGAGATCATACCAAGTATATTTTCTATCCACAGTGGTACAAAACTAAAGACCAAAATAAAAGTGGGAAAATCCACAATGTAAATATTAAACAACACACTACTACACAAGTAATGGGCCAAATAAGAAATGAGATAGCAAATTAAAATAAGTCTCCAAACAAAAAAGGAGAAAACACTATGTGTCAAACCTACGGGATGTAGCAAAAGCAGACATTAGAGTGAAATTTATGCTATAAATACTTGTATTAAGAAAAATAGTTGAAGTAAACAACTTAACATACCTCAGGGAAGCAGAAAAAGAAGAAACTTAGCTGAAATTTAGTAGAGGAGGGAAGTAAAGAAGAATCAGAAATAAATAAAATAGAGACCAGAATAAATAATAACATAACATTGAAAGTCATGACCAGTTCCTCCCCACCAAAAGAAACAAAATTGGCAGTGCTTTAACTATATAACTAAGAAAAAAAAATTTTGAGTCAAAAACCAAAATGAGAAATGGAAGAGAAAATAATACAACAGATGAGATCGTAAGAGATTACTATAAACAATTAGATACTAACAAATCAGATAACTTAGGAAAAAAACAGATAATTCCTAAAAACATACAAGTTACTAAGATTGAATCATGAATCTTGAATCCAGAAAGTAGGAAGTCTTCGTACACCAATAACAAGAATGAAAGTTGAATTGGGAATCCGAAATCTCTGAGCAGAGAAAAGCCCAAGACCACATGGTTTCATGGGTGAATTCTACCAAACATTAAAAAAAAAAAAATGACAATCTTTGTCAATATCTTATAAATAATGGAATAGAGGGAACACATTCAGAATCATTCCATGAGGCCAGTACTAACTACCCTGATACCGAAAAAAGATAAAAATGATACAAGCAAAAGGTCTGGTTTGTCTGATATAAGTATTGTGTGACAAATGTTTTTCCATCCCCTCACTTTGAATCTGCCAGTGTCTTTAGGTCTAAAATGAGTCTCTTATAGGCAGCATAGAGATGGCTTTTGTTTTTTAACCCATTCTGACACCCTGTTTATTTTGACTGGAGAGTTTGGTCCTTTTACATTTAAAATAATTATTGATAGATACGTATTTATTGCATTTTACAGTTGTTTCTTTATCACTTTGGATCTCTCCTTTGCCCTGGAAGAGTCCCCTTTAATAATTCTTGCAGAGCTGGTTTAGAGGTTATGAACTCATTTAGTTTTCATTTGTCTGAGAAACTCTATCTCTGCTTCTAAATTATAGCCTTGTTGGGTAGAGTATTCTTGGCTGCAGATTTTTTCCATTTAGTACATTGACCGTAGCATGCCACTGACTTCTGGCTTGCTAGGTGTCTGTTGAGAAATCTCCAGCTAGCCTTATGGGTTTTCCCTTGTAAGTTAAGGACTTTTTTTGTCTTGTTGCTTTTAAGATTTTTTTCTTTATCACATTATTTTGCAAATTGAATTATAGTATTTCTTGGTGTTTGCCTGCTTTTGTTGATTCTGATTGGAGTTCTCTGCACCTCCTATATTTGGATGTCCGTTTCCTTCCCCAGATTAGGGAACTTTTCTGCCATTATTTCTTGAAATAATTTTCTGCTCCTTTTCCCCCTCTCTTCTTCTTCTGGGACTCCTATAAAACAGATATTTTTACATTTAATGGAGTCACTGAGTTCCTAAATCTATTCTTGTGTTGCATAATTCTTTTTTCTCTTTTGTTTGGCTTCATTATTGTCCATTATTTTATCTTTTTTTTTTTTGAAATTAATTTGTTTATTTGACAGAGAGAGATCTCAAGTAGGCAGAGAGTAGGGGAGGAGGAAGCAGGCTCCCTGCTGAGCAGAGAGCCCGATGCAGGGCTCGATCCCAGGACCCTGGGATCATGACCTGAGCCGAAGGCAGAGGCTTTAACCCACTGAGCCACCCAGGTGCCCTCATTATTTTATCTTTGAGGTCACTGATTTGTTTCTCTGCTTCTTCTAGCCTGCTGTTCATTGCATCAAGCCTGTTTCCAATCTCATTTATTAATTCTTCATCTCTTATTGTCTTTTATCTCTGTCATAAGAGTCTCACTGGTGTCTTCTGTTCTTAAGGCCAGTGAATATTCTTATGATTGTTGCTTTAAATTCTCCATCAGGCATGTTACTTATATCTGTTTTGCTTAGATCTCTGGCCATGGCCTTATCTTGTTCTTTCATTTGGGATACATTTCTTTGTCTTGGCACTTTGTCTAAGTCTCTGCCTTCTTCCCTGTGTTAAAAAAAAAGCCAGTTATGTCTCCTGAAAGTAATGGCTTTCTGAGGAAGAGGTCATGTAGTGCCTCAGGTCTGGCACTTCATGGAATATCTTTGGTATGTATGTGCTCTGCTGTTATGTTTTGGCTGCTTTATCCTTCAGGCCAGTTGTTTGCAGAGGCTCTCCATGCCTTCTGGGGACACTGTTTAATCCCTGGGCTGAATGTGGTGAGTTTTAACTAGATGTGCTCTCGTGTGTTTGTGATTTGAGACCTGACACCAACTCTCTGAACGGAGGCCTTGCAGAACTCTGTTCGGGGGTCTGTGATCTGGGCAGGAGTTTATGCTGATCTTCTGCGGGGAGGCGCCTACCATTCTGGGACTGAGGCAAGCTTGACCAAGAAGTGCAGTTCTGCCAGAGTGCAGGGGTGTAGGGCATGACGTAAGCAAATTAGGCAGGCAGCGTTGGTGCTGAACTTCTTCCTTCAGATGGCTCTGTGTTTATGCTGAGGGTTAGGGAAGAGAAATGGCTCTTTCTAGCTCTTTTGTTCCCACAGAGGCATCTCTGTGAACGCTGTGCTGCACCTCAAGGAAATGCTCTTAGAATAGTGAATAATCTCCCACTGTGTGCCCCACTATTTCCATGCTGTCTGCCCCTGGTTTTTTGCCTGTCTTCTCTCCAGGAGCAGGGCTGTGCCCTCTGGGCTCCCATCCTATCCAAGCCTGCTGGCTTTTAAAACTCCAAATCTTTAAGCCCTGCTGGTTGCAAGAACTCACAAAATTCAGCCCCTCTCATTTCCCAAACCAAAAGCTTTGGGGAAAGTTCTCTTTGTGCATGCCCCTTTGTGCTTGTGTCTCTCTCTCTCTCGCCCTTCCCTGCGACCAGTGCGCTCTCCCCTTTGCAGTATCAGCAATCTGATCCATTTCCTCCCCTAAATCATGTCTCTGTACTTCCAATCTTCTTCATTGTGACCTCTTCTCTCCCTTTAGTGGTAGAGTTTGTCCTGTCAGTCTTCAGGATGATATCTGGGGGATGATTTGATAGTTACCTTGTTGTGTTCCCGGGACAAGATGAGCCTGGGGTCCTCCTACTTCACTGCCACCTTGGGTTCTTTCTGTGACCTTTTAGAATTTTTAACATAATTGTTCAAAAAATTAAATTTAGAAATAAAATTCATAGGGCCAGAAGGACTTAAACTTGTTACAAAAATAATAGGAAATCCTTCTTTAGCACTTTTACCATTATAAAGTGTTTTTATACATAATTTCGTTGATAAACTGGAAGTTGTTATTCTCATTTTACCGATCGATTAATTGAATCTTCAAAAAAGTAAGAACGTTAATCAGATTTTAATTGCAGAGATTGATATAGAATCTAAGGTATTTTACTTTTTTCTTTTCCACTAATAAAAGACAAATGATAATGCCTTGCTGTCACTAAGCCCTCAGGATATATATGTTGCTAAAAGGGACTTTTTACAGAATGGACGTAACTATAAATGTTTCAAATGTTTTTCTATTAAGTTTTAATACCCAGAAAATAATCTTGAGCTCTTCTCATGTGTGTTATGAATATGGCAGAGTTACGTGGTAATAATATGAGGCCAATATGTTTCTTTTAAACTTACTTGATTTGTTTCTGCTGTTAAAGAAAAATAGGTTTATCTTCCTCTTAAAACTTATAGACTATAATATTTTAACTTGGTGATTAGTATAACTAAAAGAGGTATATAACCTTTTTCTGGTTTTGAACTATTTGTTAAATGTATTAGGAAAATTACATTTGCAGTTCATTTTTTAAGGTTATAATTATGTTCAAGTATTTCTTTTTCACTTTTCTTTATTACATTTTAGGCCAGCATGGGCAGTGGGAGTATATCTTTCTGTGGTTTGTCAATGGACTGGAATGATGTCCTTGCAGATTATGAAGGTATTTTTGTGTGTGTGTGTGTGTGTGTGTGTGTGTGTGTGTGTGTGTGTGTGTGTACACATTGTGTGTGTAGCTAGAGGGATTTAAAGTAGATTATCTTACTAAATGGGAATTTATGTATAAAATAAATAATTTGGAGTGGGAATGCTGATGCCTTTTAAAATTCTGTTCTCAAATGTTGGTTTTACAGAACTGTGTGTTTAAACAGTTACAGTGGTTTTCTTTTCTTTGGGCAGCTCGTGAAACTTGGCGCCAAAATACATCATGGGGGGATATTGTAGAGGAGGAACCTGCTAGACCTCCAGGCCATGGAATTCACATGCATGAAAAACTTTCCTCACCATCTCGTAAAAGGTTGGGCTTTGAAAATTAATTTGAAATGTTTCACAGAAGGGAAAATAGCTACTCTTGATTACTAAATAGAGTTGCTAAAGAACATTATAAGGCACATTACTCAGGATAGTTACAGATTCATTGAAAAGTGACAACGTTTTCCTGAAATGTTAGACCAGAATTACTTTTGTATACTTTTTATATTTGCTTTAGGAATGTTGAAGACTAAAGAAAATATTTTTGGCTTTATCATGTAAACATTTGTGTCTTCTTTCCATTTGTTTGTATTAATAGAACAATTGCAGAATCTAAGAAGAAACATGAAGAAAAACAAATGAAAGCACAGCAGCTAAGGGAAAAGTTACGTGAAGAGAAAACATTAAAGCTGCAGAAATTATTAGAAAGGGTGAGTTTTTAATATTTAGAAAATTCTGATAGCCTTAAATTGATGGGCTGATTTTTAACTTGACTATTTTTTGTCTAAGAGAAGCTAGCAGAACTATAAAAATAATTAAATTTTCTAGGAAACAAAAGCATTTCTACCTGTTGAATTACAGAAGGTTGCCTGCAAAAAAGAAAAAAGTTGACATTTCTAAACCTGCTAGTAATTTTGATGTTTGCAAAGTTGGCATGGGTTATTAAGCTGTGCTTTGTCTTTTGCCATTTTTATGGGGGCGTTTCTTTGGGGAGTCTTGTAGACAGCGTAGGATGAGTTGGTAGGATAGTTTTGAGCCTCAGATCATCAGGTTTGAATAAATGGAGTACTGACTGAATTTATAGAAAAGATTCTCAGCTGATCAGTGTGATAGAGTGGGAAGAACATGCGGTCTGGAGATAGCCGACCAGGGATCAAATCCCGGTTTTTCCACATGATAAAATATTGCCCTGGGCAAGTTACTTGTCAATATTGCATATCAGTTTTTTTATTCGTAAAATTACAATTATAATTATTAACTTGACATGATGATTAACTGTGGCAATTATGTATAGTAGCAGCATAGTGTTAGGATGACGGTTGCTCATTGTATGATCATTCTTATTATTACTTCAACATGCCAAATATAGGCAAGTACTACATTAGTTAATGTGTGCTGTATAATAATGACCTTAAAACTGAGCCACTTTAAACAACAGATGTTTGTTAGCTCACAGTATATGTGGGCAAGGAACCTGGGAGTGTCTCGCCTAATGATTTTTATTTGGAGTCTCTCATGAATTTGCAGTCATGCTATTGGCTGGGGTCAGTCATTTGGAACTGAAGGATCCACTTTTGGACCCACTCATGTGGTTATAGGCAGACTTAAGGTGCTGCTTACCGGTTGACCACAGTCTTCAGTTATTTGTCATGTGTGCCTTTCCACAGCCCAAGTGTCCTTGACCTGGTCACTGGCTTCCCTACAGAAAACAGTCCAGGAGAAAGGGAGGAAAGGCGAAGGGGTTGGGGATGGAGATGGAGATGGAGAGAGGGAAAGAACAAATGAGCTGCCAAAATTGAAGCCGCATTGCCTTTTATAACCTGATCGTGGATGTGATATGCTATCACTTTTGCTGTATTCCATTGGTCAGAATCCTGATACAGTGTGGGTGGGAATTTCAGAAGGATCTGAATACCAGGTGACTGGGATTGCTGGGAGCCATCTTGGAGCCTGCATACTTTAAGTACCTATCACAACATGACAAAAAATATGTGACTGTTATAGTATAGGTGAGCTCCTTTGTTATCTTCTAGTACTAGAAAGGAGTACTAATATACAGAGATGAAAAATATTTGCTTTGGGGCACCTGGCTGGCTCAGTTGGTGGAGCATGTGAAAGACACTTGATCTCAGGGTTGTTAGTTTGAGCCCCGTGTTGGGTATAGAGATTATTTAAAAATAAAATCTCAAAAAAATATTATTTGCATTACTTATAATGTATATTTTAAATTTTGGAGAGATAATTGGACCAAATAATCCAAATATTTTTAAAAATGAGGTGTAGTATAAGATTCTGTTTTGTACAGTAGAAAAGTTGACTAGAAAAAGAAGGAAATCTGTGACTTTTATTTTTACCTGAATCTCAAGAATTTGTCATTATTTTTATTTTAATCATTTAGAATGAGTAAATCAAAATGAAAAACAGACTCCATGTTATGGGGTTCTGTAAGAGTTAATATATTATTTAATTTTTAGTTTTAGAGAAATGTTGTAACATAACTACAACTTCCCCTCTTACTGTGTCTTTTTTTAAGTTTTATTTTATTTATTTATTTGGGAGAGGGCAGGTGAGCATAAGTGGGGCAGAGAGGAACAGAAGGAAAGGGAGAGGGATAGGCAGAGGGATAGGCAGACTCCCCGCTGAGCAGGGAGCCCAATGTAGGGCTCAATCCCAGGGATCATGACCTGAGCTGAAGGCAGATGCTTAACTGACTGGACCACCCGGGCATTTCTTACTGTGTCTTTAAGACAAATAAAATTATATAGTTTATTTTCTTATGTAATATAATCTGCCAGTATTCATGCAAACAGAATAATAAGTTCTTGAAATTGTACAAGATGTTAGAGGTTCTTTGGTTTAATTTTTCCATTTATGTAAGTTTCTCTTTGATTTTAATGATAAATCCACTTTCTGTTTGTATAATAGGTTATTGTTTCAGCACTGTTTTCATATGTGGTCTCATCACCAGACTTCTGTGTAGCTCACAGAGTTGGACAGTTACTGAATCCCATTTTACAGGTGTGAAAAATGAGTCTAGGAGAGGTAAAGTACTGTTTCCAGTGACATATGACTGATAATTGGCTGACCAAAGAGCTTTAAAGATCTGTCTTCTAGCTCCTAATCCAGAGCTGTTTCCACCTCATACTTTTTTAGGTGGTTAAGCACATAATTATATAGCTGAAATTCAACTGAAATGTTAGTTTTATTCCCACTCATGTTGAGCCAACTTTTGATTTTTGCTAGCAAGGGACCAAGGTAGTTTGTGAACTCAAGCAGTCTGGCTTCCTAGTCTGGGTTCTAAATCACAAGTCATGCTCCTTTAGGGCTTTCTAGGTTCTAGACTTTGTAATTCCCAAGCTGTTTATCTGTTAAATTACTATGTGTGATTATCTCACTCTGTATAGGAGAAAGATGTCCGGAAGTGGAAGGAAGAATTATTAGATCAACGACGCAGGATGATGGAAGAGAAGTTACTTCATGCTGAATTTAAACGAGAGGTGCAATTACAAGCAATTGTTAAAAAAGCACAAGAGGAAGAAGCTAAGGTATATCTTAGGTGCTTTGAACATTGAATTAGTTCCCTAAGTTCTCTTTTCAGTTGTTAATATAAGAAGCTGATATTTGTGAAGTAATTATTCTGTGCCAGAATAATAGGCTTGCTTAAAACATATTAGGTGCAAAGTCATATACTTAAAATAATCCTTTGAAATGTGTATTAATGTTTTGCAGCTTTTTTGAGGTGCAATTGACAGACAACAAATAGCACACATTGTAAAGCATCAGTTTGATGAGTTTTGACATGTATGGTTTCCTGAAACCTCAGCACAATGGAGATAAGAAGCAGTTTCAAGGCCCTCAGAAGTTTGCTCACGCTTCTTTGTATTCATTCCTTCCTCCATCTCTGTTACTGTGCAGTTGCTGATCTGCTCTTTGTCACTATGGACGTTAGCATTCACTAGAATTTTATATGAATGGAATCATACAGTATATATTCTTTTCCTCTGGCATCTTTCACACAACATAATTACTTTGGACATCATCCATACTATTGTGTGTATCACTTCCTTTTCATTGCTGGGAAGTATACCATTGTGTAGAAATACCATGATTTGTTAATCTGGTCACCAGTTGATAGCTATTTGTTTACTTTCTTGTTTTTTGGCCATTATAGATATAGCTGCTGTGAACTGTCATGTACAAGTCCTTGTGTAGATGTGTGCTTTTATTTTCTTGGGTAAATATCTAAGAATGAAATAGCAGAGCCTTATATAATAGGTTCATATTTAACTTATACGGTTTTCCAAAGTGGTTATTATATAACCACTATCTGAAAGTAGAGTGTTCCAATGAAACTTTTTATAATCTAAAATGGCATAAAGATGCAATTACCATTAATTTATATGGAAAAATAATATCTTTTAGGCTTTTCTGATACGTTAGGACACATCTTGCTAATGGATGCACAAAATAAATTGAGACAAAGCACAGATATTCACAAACACAGTTCAAAACTGTGGTGGCCTGATCCTGAGATGCTGAGTGTAGTTTCCAGGGAAGGAGCTGGACAGCGCCGCTCATACTGTTTGGGGTGTGCTGACTCTATAATGGCTCACTGTAAAAACAGACACTGAACATGATTTTTGTTTTTATTCTTTTTTTCATAAAGCAGACATCCTCTTTGGATTTCTTTTGGTTAACAAAAACAAGTGCTAGTGTAGGTCTTCATAAAAGCAAAGTGGTATTATGAGAACTTTCGAAAAGCAGGGGATAGTTGTGGTATTAGACATTCTTATCAGCAGTGGATGAGAGTTCTAATTAAGCACATTCTAACCAACATTTGACATGGTTACACATTGTAATTTTAGCCACTCCACTTTATTATGTCTATGATATCTCATTTGGTTTTAATTTTCATTTTTTAACATCTTTTCAGTGCTTATTTCATATCTTTATCTCTTGTTTGGTGAAATGTGTGCTCAAATATCTTATTTATTAAAGTTAGATTGTTTTGTTATTAAATTTTTTTAGCTTTATTGAGATATAATTGACAAATAATAAGGCATATAAAGTATACAGCGTGATGATTTGATATACATAAACATTGTGAAAGCATTCCCCTCATCAGGTTAAATAAGACATCCATCACCTCATATATTTATCTGTGTGTGTGTGTGTGTGTGTGTGTGTGTGTGTGTGTGTGTGTGAGAGAGAGAGAGAGAGAGAGAGAGAATGTTTAAATTCTATTCTCTTAGCATATTTCATTTATACACTATAGTGTTATCAACTATAGTCACCGTGTTGCATATTAGATCCTCAGAAGTTATTCATCTTACACCTGAAAGTTTATGCACTTTTACCATCCTCTCCCTATTTCTTTTTCCATCCTCAGCCCCTGACAACCACTTTTCTACTTTGTTTTTATGAGTTCAACTTTTTTTAGATTCCAAATATAAATGATACCATGCAGCATTTGTCTGTCTTTGTCTGGCTCATTTAATTTAGCATCTTGCCCTCCAGTTTCATCCATGTTGTCATAAATGAAAAGATTTCTTAAAGGACTTCCATGTATTTTAGATATTAAGGTCTATGTTTTGTAAAAACTTTCTTATAGTCCTTGGATTGCCTTTTCCTTTTCTTCTTTCTCTCTCTCTCTCTCTTTTTTTTTTAAAGATTTATTTATTTGTGAGAGAGAGAGAGAGAGGGAGAGCATGAGCAGGGGGAGTGGCAGGCAAAGGCAGAGGGAGAAGCAGACTGAGCAATGAGCCTGATGTGGGACTTGATCCCAGGACTCTGGGATCATAACCTGAGTTGAAGGCAGATGCTTAACTGACTGAGCCATCCAGGCATCCTGCATTTTCCTTTTCTTTAAAGTGTGTTTTGAAGTTTTAAAAATTGCCAAAGTCCAATGTATTAACTTTTTTCCTTCTATACTTTGTGTTTTTTTTGTGTCCTATATAAAAAATCTTTGGGGCACCTGGGTGGCTCAGTGGGTTAAAGCCTCTGCCTTGGGCTCAGGTCATGATCTCAGGGTCCTGGGTCCCTGGAGCCCGAGTCAGGCTCTCTGCTCAGCGGGGAGCTTGCTTCCCTTCCTCTCTTTTGCCTGCCTCTCTGCCTACTTGTGATCTCTGTCTGTCAAATGAATAAATAAAATCTTTAAAAAATATAAATAAATAAAAAATCTTTACCTAAATTTACGGTCACCAAGATTTTCTCTTAATTTTTTTGTAGGAGTTTTACATTTTACAATGAGGTCTATGTTCCCTTTTGAGTTAAATTTTGTATATGGTGTGAGGTAGGGTTGAGATTCATTTTTTATGTAGGGATATCCAATATTCAAGTACCAATTGTTGAAAAGATTATCTTTTTTATATTGAATTGCTTTAGTACTGTTGTTGAAAAGCTATTTGCCATATATATGTATGGGTCTGTTTCTGACTGTCTATTCTGTTTCATTTGTCTTTGTGCCTATTTTTATGCCAATACCACTTTATCTTGATTACCATTATAATATTGTGTCCCTTTGATGTATATGTCTATTTAGTGCTTTGAAGTTTTCACTGTGAAAGTCACCTTATTTAAATTTATTCCTAAATATGTATTCTTGTAGACATGCTTGTAAATTGGAATTGTTTTTTTAATTTCATTTTCAGACCATTTATTATTAGTGCACAAAAATACAGTTGAATTTTATATGTTAGTCTTGTCTCTTGCAACCTTGCTTGAACTGACTCTTTACTTCTAATAGTTTTTTAGTGGATTCTTTAGGATTTTCTATATACAAGTTCATGTTTTCTGCAAATAGATATAGGTTTATTTCTTTTCCACTTGGTTGTCTTTGATTAGTTTTTCTTCCTTTTTGCTTTAGGTAGAACCTGAAATTCAGTGTTGACTAGAAGTGATAAACGTGGACAGGATATCTTTGTCTTTTCCCCAGTCTTTAGGGGAGATATTTAGTCTTTCATCATAAAGTATGATGTTAGGTGTTTGTTTTTATAGATGCCTTTCATCAGATTGAGGAAGTTCCTTTTTATTCCTATTTTGTGTGTTTTTATCACAAAGGGATGTTGGATTTTGTCAAATTGCTTTTCTGCATCTGTTGCAAAATAATGTGCTTTTGTTTTTTGTTCTCTTGATATTCGCTATATTACATCAATTGAATTTATGTTTTATATATTTACCTAATTTTTTAGTTATTTAAGGTGGGAGGATATATCTGGACCCTGTCACTCAGGGCTGGAAGTGGAAGTTTTGAACTATGTATTATTATTATTATCTTTATTTTCTAGAGGGGCTATCTGAAGGTAGATTGTTGATGGTCACACGGCCAGAATTAAAATCCAGGTCTTCGTGGTTCCAAAGCCTCTGCTTTTATGACTGTGGTTTTGGTTTAGTATTCTCATTTTTTGGTCTTCTTTTCATATGAGTTAAATGAATTTTGATTTGTCAAATTGCTTAATATGTTTACTTTATAAAATTATAGTTTTATTAAGCCATAGTGGCTTCATAAGCATATTAACCCAAACTACAGTTTACAAACTCTCCATCAAGGTGAATGGTCAGCTGCTGGCTGTCTTTACCTGAGAATATGAGCTGTCTTTTGTAATTTTAAAAATTCTTAATAATCAAGGTAAACTGAATCAAGAGTCTGTACTAAAATTATGGAAATATGAAACAGGGCTTTAAAACTATGCTACCAGTTGCTACCCTATCCATTCTCTTAATTTTTATTGCTTCTCTTCAAAACTCTGTGAAACTCCATTTTAGAATGTAGTTGTCAGGGCACCTGGCTGTCTCAGTCAGTTAAGCTTCTGCCTTCGGCTCAGATTATGATCCCAGGGTCCTGGAATCAAGCTCTGCATCAGAAGTCTGATTGCCCCTTTCCTTCTGCCCTCCCCCCACATGTGTTCTCTCTCTCTTGCATGCTCTCTCTCATGTTCACTCTTTTCTCTCAAGTAAATAAATAAAATCTTTTAAAAAAATATTATGATTGAATTGCTCTTAGGGTAATTGCATAAATATCTAAAAGAGTTTTCATGAAATATATCACATAATTTCATACCCAGACATACTAATTTATGAGACAGAATCTCTTCCTGCCTTTGGTTTTGTCACATGCCAGTATTTCCCAAGGTTTCCTGATCATAACAGTCATCTGATTTCTAAGGTCTGTCCTTGCAGGGTCCTTCAGTAAGCTGGAGTGGGGCCTAGAGAACTTTATTTATTTATTTGTTTTTTAAAGATTTTATTTATTTATTTGACAGAGAGAGAGATCACAAGTAGGCAAAGAGGCAGTCAGAGAGAGAGGAGGAAGCAGGCTCCCTGCTGAGCAGAGAGCCCGATGCGGGCCTCGATCCCAGGACCCTGGGACCATGACCTGAGCCGTGTGTGTGTGTGTGTGTGTGTGTGTGTGTGTGTGTGTGTGTGTGTGTGTACACATTGTGTGTGTAGCTAGAGGGATTTAAAGTAGATTATCTTACTAAATGGGAATTTATGTATAAAATAAATAATTTGGAGTGGGAATGCTGATGCCTTTTAAAATTCTGTTCTCAAATGTTGGTTTTACAGAACTGTGTGTTTAAACAGTTACAGTGGTTTTCTTTTCTTTGGGCAGCTCGTGAAACTTGGCGCCAAAATACATCATGGGGGGATATTGTAGAGGAGGAACCTGCTAGACCTCCAGGCCATGGAATTCACATGCATGAAAAACTTTCCTCACCATCTCGTAAAAGGTTGGGCTTTGAAAATTAATTTGAAATGTTTCACAGAAGGGAAAATAGCTACTCTTGATTACTAAATAGAGTTGCTAAAGAACATTATAAGGCACATTACTCAGGATAGTTACAGATTCATTGAAAAGTGACAACGTTTTCCTGAAATGTTAGACCAGAATTACTTTTGTATACTTTTTATATTTGCTTTAGGAATGTTGAAGACTAAAGAAAATATTTTTGGCTTTATCATGTAAACATTTGTGTCTTCTTTCCATTTGTTTGTATTAATAGAACAATTGCAGAATCTAAGAAGAAACATGAAGAAAAACAAATGAAAGCACAGCAGCTAAGGGAAAAGTTACGTGAAGAGAAAACATTAAAGCTGCAGAAATTATTAGAAAGGGTGAGTTTTTAATATTTAGAAAATTCTGATAGCCTTAAATTGATGGGCTGATTTTTAACTTGACTATTTTTTGTCTAAGAGAAGCTAGCAGAACTATAAAAATAATTAAATTTTCTAGGAAACAAAAGCATTTCTACCTGTTGAATTACAGAAGGTTGCCTGCAAAAAAGAAAAAAGTTGACATTTCTAAACCTGCTAGTAATTTTGATGTTTGCAAAGTTGGCATGGGTTATTAAGCTGTGCTTTGTCTTTTGCCATTTTTATGGGGGCGTTTCTTTGGGGAGTCTTGTAGACAGCGTAGGATGAGTTGGTAGGATAGTTTTGAGCCTCAGATCATCAGGTTTGAATAAATGGAGTACTGACTGAATTTATAGAAAAGATTCTCAGCTGATCAGTGTGATAGAGTGGGAAGAACATGCGGTCTGGAGATAGCCGACCAGGGATCAAATCCCGGTTTTTCCACATGATAAAATATTGCCCTGGGCAAGTTACTTGTCAATATTGCATATCAGTTTTTTTATTCGTAAAATTACAATTATAATTATTAACTTGACATGATGATTAACTGTGGCAATTATGTATAGTAGCAGCATAGTGTTAGGATGACGGTTGCTCATTGTATGATCATTCTTATTATTACTTCAACATGCCAAATATAGGCAAGTACTACATTAGTTAATGTGTGCTGTATAATAATGACCTTAAAACTGAGCCACTTTAAACAACAGATGTTTGTTAGCTCACAGTATATGTGGGCAAGGAACCTGGGAGTGTCTCGCCTAATGATTTTTATTTGGAGTCTCTCATGAATTTGCAGTCATGCTATTGGCTGGGGTCAGTCATTTGGAACTGAAGGATCCACTTTTGGACCCACTCATGTGGTTATAGGCAGACTTAAGGTGCTGCTTACCGGTTGACCACAGTCTTCAGTTATTTGTCATGTGTGCCTTTCCACAGCCCAAGTGTCCTTGACCTGGTCACTGGCTTCCCTACAGAAAACAGTCCAGGAGAAAGGGAGGAAAGGCGAAGGGGTTGGGGATGGAGATGGAGATGGAGAGAGGGAAAGAACAAATGAGCTGCCAAAATTGAAGCCGCATTGCCTTTTATAACCTGATCGTGGATGTGATATGCTATCACTTTTGCTGTATTCCATTGGTCAGAATCCTGATACAGTGTGGGTGGGAATTTCAGAAGGATCTGAATACCAGGTGACTGGGATTGCTGGGAGCCATCTTGGAGCCTGCATACTTTAAGTACCTATCACAACATGACAAAAAATATGTGACTGTTATAGTATAGGTGAGCTCCTTTGTTATCTTCTAGTACTAGAAAGGAGTACTAATATACAGAGATGAAAAATATTTGCTTTGGGGCACCTGGCTGGCTCAGTTGGTGGAGCATGTGAAAGACACTTGATCTCAGGGTTGTTAGTTTGAGCCCCGTGTTGGGTATAGAGATTATTTAAAAATAAAATCTCAAAAAAATATTATTTGCATTACTTATAATGTATATTTTAAATTTTGGAGAGATAATTGGACCAAATAATCCAAATATTTTTAAAAATGAGGTGTAGTATAAGATTCTGTTTTGTACAGTAGAAAAGTTGACTAGAAAAAGAAGGAAATCTGTGACTTTTATTTTTACCTGAATCTCAAGAATTTGTCATTATTTTTATTTTAATCATTTAGAATGAGTAAATCAAAATGAAAAACAGACTCCATGTTATGGGGTTCTGTAAGAGTTAATATATTATTTAATTTTTAGTTTTAGAGAAATGTTGTAACATAACTACAACTTCCCCTCTTACTGTGTCTTTTTTTAAGTTTTATTTTATTTATTTATTTGGGAGAGGGCAGGTGAGCATAAGTGGGGCAGAGAGGAACAGAAGGAAAGGGAGAGGGATAGGCAGAGGGATAGGCAGACTCCCCGCTGAGCAGGGAGCCCAATGTAGGGCTCAATCCCAGGGATCATGACCTGAGCTGAAGGCAGATGCTTAACTGACTGGACCACCCGGGCATTTCTTACTGTGTCTTTAAGACAAATAAAATTATATAGTTTATTTTCTTATGTAATATAATCTGCCAGTATTCATGCAAACAGAATAATAAGTTCTTGAAATTGTACAAGATGTTAGAGGTTCTTTGGTTTAATTTTTCCATTTATGTAAGTTTCTCTTTGATTTTAATGATAAATCCACTTTCTGTTTGTATAATAGGTTATTGTTTCAGCACTGTTTTCATATGTGGTCTCATCACCAGACTTCTGTGTAGCTCACAGAGTTGGACAGTTACTGAATCCCATTTTACAGGTGTGAAAAATGAGTCTAGGAGAGGTAAAGTACTGTTTCCAGTGACATATGACTGATAATTGGCTGACCAAAGAGCTTTAAAGATCTGTCTTCTAGCTCCTAATCCAGAGCTGTTTCCACCTCATACTTTTTTAGGTGGTTAAGCACATAATTATATAGCTGAAATTCAACTGAAATGTTAGTTTTATTCCCACTCATGTTGAGCCAACTTTTGATTTTTGCTAGCAAGGGACCAAGGTAGTTTGTGAACTCAAGCAGTCTGGCTTCCTAGTCTGGGTTCTAAATCACAAGTCATGCTCCTTTAGGGCTTTCTAGGTTCTAGACTTTGTAATTCCCAAGCTGTTTATCTGTTAAATTACTATGTGTGATTATCTCACTCTGTATAGGAGAAAGATGTCCGGAAGTGGAAGGAAGAATTATTAGATCAACGACGCAGGATGATGGAAGAGAAGTTACTTCATGCTGAATTTAAACGAGAGGTGCAATTACAAGCAATTGTTAAAAAAGCACAAGAGGAAGAAGCTAAGGTATATCTTAGGTGCTTTGAACATTGAATTAGTTCCCTAAGTTCTCTTTTCAGTTGTTAATATAAGAAGCTGATATTTGTGAAGTAATTATTCTGTGCCAGAATAATAGGCTTGCTTAAAACATATTAGGTGCAAAGTCATATACTTAAAATAATCCTTTGAAATGTGTATTAATGTTTTGCAGCTTTTTTGAGGTGCAATTGACAGACAACAAATAGCACACATTGTAAAGCATCAGTTTGATGAGTTTTGACATGTATGGTTTCCTGAAACCTCAGCACAATGGAGATAAGAAGCAGTTTCAAGGCCCTCAGAAGTTTGCTCACGCTTCTTTGTATTCATTCCTTCCTCCATCTCTGTTACTGTGCAGTTGCTGATCTGCTCTTTGTCACTATGGACGTTAGCATTCACTAGAATTTTATATGAATGGAATCATACAGTATATATTCTTTTCCTCTGGCATCTTTCACACAACATAATTACTTTGGACATCATCCATACTATTGTGTGTATCACTTCCTTTTCATTGCTGGGAAGTATACCATTGTGTAGAAATACCATGATTTGTTAATCTGGTCACCAGTTGATAGCTATTTGTTTACTTTCTTGTTTTTTGGCCATTATAGATATAGCTGCTGTGAACTGTCATGTACAAGTCCTTGTGTAGATGTGTGCTTTTATTTTCTTGGGTAAATATCTAAGAATGAAATAGCAGAGCCTTATATAATAGGTTCATATTTAACTTATACGGTTTTCCAAAGTGGTTATTATATAACCACTATCTGAAAGTAGAGTGTTCCAATGAAACTTTTTATAATCTAAAATGGCATAAAGATGCAATTACCATTAATTTATATGGAAAAATAATATCTTTTAGGCTTTTCTGATACGTTAGGACACATCTTGCTAATGGATGCACAAAATAAATTGAGACAAAGCACAGATATTCACAAACACAGTTCAAAACTGTGGTGGCCTGATCCTGAGATGCTGAGTGTAGTTTCCAGGGAAGGAGCTGGACAGCGCCGCTCATACTGTTTGGGGTGTGCTGACTCTATAATGGCTCACTGTAAAAACAGACACTGAACATGATTTTTGTTTTTATTCTTTTTTTCATAAAGCAGACATCCTCTTTGGATTTCTTTTGGTTAACAAAAACAAGTGCTAGTGTAGGTCTTCATAAAAGCAAAGTGGTATTATGAGAACTTTCGAAAAGCAGGGGATAGTTGTGGTATTAGACATTCTTATCAGCAGTGGATGAGAGTTCTAATTAAGCACATTCTAACCAACATTTGACATGGTTACACATTGTAATTTTAGCCACTCCACTTTATTATGTCTATGATATCTCATTTGGTTTTAATTTTCATTTTTTAACATCTTTTCAGTGCTTATTTCATATCTTTATCTCTTGTTTGGTGAAATGTGTGCTCAAATATCTTATTTATTAAAGTTAGATTGTTTTGTTATTAAATTTTTTTAGCTTTATTGAGATATAATTGACAAATAATAAGGCATATAAAGTATACAGCGTGATGATTTGATATACATAAACATTGTGAAAGCATTCCCCTCATCAGGTTAAATAAGACATCCATCACCTCATATATTTATCTGTGTGTGTGTGTGTGTGTGTGTGTGTGTGTGTGTGTGTGTGTGAGAGAGAGAGAGAGAGAGAGAGAGAATGTTTAAATTCTATTCTCTTAGCATATTTCATTTATACACTATAGTGTTATCAACTATAGTCACCGTGTTGCATATTAGATCCTCAGAAGTTATTCATCTTACACCTGAAAGTTTATGCACTTTTACCATCCTCTCCCTATTTCTTTTTCCATCCTCAGCCCCTGACAACCACTTTTCTACTTTGTTTTTATGAGTTCAACTTTTTTTAGATTCCAAATATAAATGATACCATGCAGCATTTGTCTGTCTTTGTCTGGCTCATTTAATTTAGCATCTTGCCCTCCAGTTTCATCCATGTTGTCATAAATGAAAAGATTTCTTAAAGGACTTCCATGTATTTTAGATATTAAGGTCTATGTTTTGTAAAAACTTTCTTATAGTCCTTGGATTGCCTTTTCCTTTTCTTCTTTCTCTCTCTCTCTCTCTTTTTTTTTTAAAGATTTATTTATTTGTGAGAGAGAGAGAGAGAGGGAGAGCATGAGCAGGGGGAGTGGCAGGCAAAGGCAGAGGGAGAAGCAGACTGAGCAATGAGCCTGATGTGGGACTTGATCCCAGGACTCTGGGATCATAACCTGAGTTGAAGGCAGATGCTTAACTGACTGAGCCATCCAGGCATCCTGCATTTTCCTTTTCTTTAAAGTGTGTTTTGAAGTTTTAAAAATTGCCAAAGTCCAATGTATTAACTTTTTTCCTTCTATACTTTGTGTTTTTTTTGTGTCCTATATAAAAAATCTTTGGGGCACCTGGGTGGCTCAGTGGGTTAAAGCCTCTGCCTTGGGCTCAGGTCATGATCTCAGGGTCCTGGGTCCCTGGAGCCCGAGTCAGGCTCTCTGCTCAGCGGGGAGCTTGCTTCCCTTCCTCTCTTTTGCCTGCCTCTCTGCCTACTTGTGATCTCTGTCTGTCAAATGAATAAATAAAATCTTTAAAAAATATAAATAAATAAAAAATCTTTACCTAAATTTACGGTCACCAAGATTTTCTCTTAATTTTTTTGTAGGAGTTTTACATTTTACAATGAGGTCTATGTTCCCTTTTGAGTTAAATTTTGTATATGGTGTGAGGTAGGGTTGAGATTCATTTTTTATGTAGGGATATCCAATATTCAAGTACCAATTGTTGAAAAGATTATCTTTTTTATATTGAATTGCTTTAGTACTGTTGTTGAAAAGCTATTTGCCATATATATGTATGGGTCTGTTTCTGACTGTCTATTCTGTTTCATTTGTCTTTGTGCCTATTTTTATGCCAATACCACTTTATCTTGATTACCATTATAATATTGTGTCCCTTTGATGTATATGTCTATTTAGTGCTTTGAAGTTTTCACTGTGAAAGTCACCTTATTTAAATTTATTCCTAAATATGTATTCTTGTAGACATGCTTGTAAATTGGAATTGTTTTTTTAATTTCATTTTCAGACCATTTATTATTAGTGCACAAAAATACAGTTGAATTTTATATGTTAGTCTTGTCTCTTGCAACCTTGCTTGAACTGACTCTTTACTTCTAATAGTTTTTTAGTGGATTCTTTAGGATTTTCTATATACAAGTTCATGTTTTCTGCAAATAGATATAGGTTTATTTCTTTTCCACTTGGTTGTCTTTGATTAGTTTTTCTTCCTTTTTGCTTTAGGTAGAACCTGAAATTCAGTGTTGACTAGAAGTGATAAACGTGGACAGGATATCTTTGTCTTTTCCCCAGTCTTTAGGGGAGATATTTAGTCTTTCATCATAAAGTATGATGTTAGGTGTTTGTTTTTATAGATGCCTTTCATCAGATTGAGGAAGTTCCTTTTTATTCCTATTTTGTGTGTTTTTATCACAAAGGGATGTTGGATTTTGTCAAATTGCTTTTCTGCATCTGTTGCAAAATAATGTGCTTTTGTTTTTTGTTCTCTTGATATTCGCTATATTACATCAATTGAATTTATGTTTTATATATTTACCTAATTTTTTAGTTATTTAAGGTGGGAGGATATATCTGGACCCTGTCACTCAGGGCTGGAAGTGGAAGTTTTGAACTATGTATTATTATTATTATCTTTATTTTCTAGAGGGGCTATCTGAAGGTAGATTGTTGATGGTCACACGGCCAGAATTAAAATCCAGGTCTTCGTGGTTCCAAAGCCTCTGCTTTTATGACTGTGGTTTTGGTTTAGTATTCTCATTTTTTGGTCTTCTTTTCATATGAGTTAAATGAATTTTGATTTGTCAAATTGCTTAATATGTTTACTTTATAAAATTATAGTTTTATTAAGCCATAGTGGCTTCATAAGCATATTAACCCAAACTACAGTTTACAAACTCTCCATCAAGGTGAATGGTCAGCTGCTGGCTGTCTTTACCTGAGAATATGAGCTGTCTTTTGTAATTTTAAAAATTCTTAATAATCAAGGTAAACTGAATCAAGAGTCTGTACTAAAATTATGGAAATATGAAACAGGGCTTTAAAACTATGCTACCAGTTGCTACCCTATCCATTCTCTTAATTTTTATTGCTTCTCTTCAAAACTCTGTGAAACTCCATTTTAGAATGTAGTTGTCAGGGCACCTGGCTGTCTCAGTCAGTTAAGCTTCTGCCTTCGGCTCAGATTATGATCCCAGGGTCCTGGAATCAAGCTCTGCATCAGAAGTCTGATTGCCCCTTTCCTTCTGCCCTCCCCCCACATGTGTTCTCTCTCTCTTGCATGCTCTCTCTCATGTTCACTCTTTTCTCTCAAGTAAATAAATAAAATCTTTTAAAAAAATATTATGATTGAATTGCTCTTAGGGTAATTGCATAAATATCTAAAAGAGTTTTCATGAAATATATCACATAATTTCATACCCAGACATACTAATTTATGAGACAGAATCTCTTCCTGCCTTTGGTTTTGTCACATGCCAGTATTTCCCAAGGTTTCCTGATCATAACAGTCATCTGATTTCTAAGGTCTGTCCTTGCAGGGTCCTTCAGTAAGCTGGAGTGGGGCCTAGAGAACTTTATTTATTTATTTGTTTTTTAAAGATTTTATTTATTTATTTGACAGAGAGAGAGATCACAAGTAGGCAAAGAGGCAGTCAGAGAGAGAGGAGGAAGCAGGCTCCCTGCTGAGCAGAGAGCCCGATGCGGGCCTCGATCCCAGGACCCTGGGACCATGACCTGAGCCGAGGGCAGAGGCTTTAACCCACTGAGCCACCCAGGCGCCCGAGAACTTTATTTTTTATAGGTCCTCCAGGTGATTCTTAGAATCAGGAACTTTGGCTCAACATTCATCAAAGAATTGTTCCTTCTTCAAAAGTAATTTTTTGTTATATTGAAGACTGAAGTCTCTGGAGTTGGATAGAATTGAATTCAGGTCCTGACTCTACCAATTAGTAGCTGAACGACCTTAGTTTTTTTTACCTTTTACTCTATTTGTTAATTTTCAAATTAGGAATGACTTTACCTACATCTCAAAAATTTTGAGGAAAGGATTAAATTAGTATATGCTTGTTTCAAAGCAGTCAGTGCCATCCCTGGTGTACTGTAAATACTTGATAAAATGTTAGAATTGTATATGGACCACATCTTCCTTATCCATTCGTCCGTTGAAGGGCATCTTGGTTCTTTCCACAGTTTGGCAACCGGGGCCATTGCTGCTATAAACATTGGGGAGCATTATGCCTCCATCAGAAAGGATGAATACCCAACTGTTGTAGCAACATGGATGGGACTGGAAGAGATTATGCTGAGTGAAATAAGTCAAGCAGAGAGAGTCAATTATCATATGGTTTCACTTATTTGTGGAGCATAACAAATAGCATGGAGGACATGGGGAGTTAGGAGAAGGGAGTTGGGGGAAATTGGAAGGGGAGGTGAACCATGAGAGACTATGGACTCTGAAAAACAATCTGAAGGGTTTGAAGAGGGGGGGGTGGGAGGTTGGGGGAACCAAGTGGTGGGTATTAGAGAGGGCACGGATTGCATGGAGCATTGGGTGTGGTACAAAAACAATGAATACTGTTATGCTGAAAATAAATTAAAAAAAAAGACGTTAGAATTGTTGAACACCATATCCCATTTATGTTCTATTTCTTAATTTTTCCTCAGTGCATTTTTGTTGTGTTATTACTAATCCAAGAGTGCTAATAATTCAGTCATTTTTTTACTGGCTTTAAACAATATACTTAAGTTCTACTAGAAATTTAATTCCCTTGAGACATATATACCAAATACATTCATTTCAGTCCTGTTATTTAATCAAGATATAATTTTTTTTCATATATACTTTTTGTGAATTCGTGGAGTAAATTGTCATCTCAAATTCCTTCTTTTTGTGTACACAGATGGTTGAAAATAAGTCATTGTTTAGTTGATAGCGACCATTACTGTAGCCTGGTTTATTCAGAACCTGATTTTATCTTAGATCTTGGTGTTATTCAATATATAAAATTGGCTTTTATTTTCAGTTTCTTAATGGTGTCACTGATTCATTTTCAGTTATAACATCCACTCATAATTACAGTTGATTTTAATTTTCTCATGAGGAAGATATCGTTTTCCTGATTTATGGCGGTAACCCTTTTCCCTTCTGCTGTGTCTTCTTGCCTGCTCTTGGAATTTGCCTCATCATTTCTTATGTCTTCTCCTCTGCTTTTTTCTTCTAGATTGCCTACTTGTGTACTCCCAATTGTGCAAATTGTCTATTCTGTTCTTCTGTAAATCTTCAGATTCCTTGGAAAGAGCAGGCTGACCCATTTTCTATCACCTTGTCATCCATATTTTCGTGAATTCTTTGTAATACCATTTTCCTCTGTGCTATACTGCATTTGCTTTTCAGAATGTTATTAATAAGTTTAAAAGGCTATTCTGATTTTTTCCATTATGCACACTGTGAGGTACCTTTTTCTAGAGTATGCTGCACTATCTTGATTTTCCTTCTGCTTTTCTAACTAATCCTTTCCTATCTTCCCTTTTCGTTTTGCTGCCTATGTTTTACTGACTTTCTCCACTTCACTTGTTCTTTTCCTTCAGTATCACAATCATTATCATTGCTTCAACTCTTGTCTCTCTAGTGCTCCTAGATTTGCATCTTTAGCCCCATCCCCTCAACTAATTTTTATATTTTAAATTTCTTTTGTAATTCTAGTTTAATTAACATATAGTGTTATATTAATTTCAGGTGTACAATGTAGTGATTCAGCAATTCTATACATTGCTCAGTTCTCATCACCTATTTCACTCATCCTCCTTCCCAACTGCCCTCTGGCAATCACTGGATTGTTCTATTTAAGAGTCTGTTTTTTTGTTTCTCTCTTTTTGCTTTGTTCCTTTTTTAAAAATTCCACATATAAGTGAAATCATATGGTATTTGTCTTTCTCTGACTACTTTCACTTAGCATAATACCCTCTTGATCCATCCATGCTCTTGCAAATGGTGAGATTTCATTCCCTTTTTATGGCTGAGTAATATTCCATTGTGTATATACACCACATATTCTTTACCCCTTCATCTATCAGTTGACATTTGAGTCACTTCCATAATTTGGATATTATAAATAATGCTGCAGTAAACATAGGGGTACATATATCTTTTTGAATCAGTGTTTTCATATCTTTGGGTAAATACCCAGAACTGGAATTACTGGATTGTATGGTAGTTCTATTTTTTTTATTTTTTAAGGAACCTCCATACTGTTTTCTACAGTGGCTGTAACAATTTGCATTCCCATGAACAGTGCACAAGGGTTCCTTTTTTTCCATATCCTCTCCAACACTTGTTGCTTCTTGTGTTTTTGATTTTAGCCATCTGACAGGTGTGAGGTGATATCTAATTGTGGTTTTGATTTGTTGACCATCTTTCTGTAATTTTGTTGGCCATCTGTATGTCTTCTTTGGAGAAAATGTTCATGTCTTCTGCCCACTTTTTAGTTAGCTTATTTGTTTTGGGGTTGTTGAGTTATATAAGTTCTTTATATATATTGGATATTAACCCTTTACTGTGTATGTCATTTGCAAATACCTTCCCCATTCAGCAGGTCATCTTTTAGTTTATTGTTTCCTTTGCTTTGTAGAAGCTTTTATTTATTTATTTTTATTTTAATTCCAGTTAACATAGAGTGTAATGTTAGTTTCAGCTATATGATGTAGTGATTCAATACTTCTATACAATACCTGGTGCCTGTCATAACACATGTACTACTTAATCCCATCATCTATTTAACCCATCCCCCCAACCAACCTCCTCTCTGGTAACCATCAGTCTGTTCTATGTAGATAATAGTCTGTTTCTTGGTTTGCTTCACTCTTTTATCCCCCACCCCTTTGCTCATTTTTTTAAAAATTACACACATGAGTGAGATCATATGGCATTTATCTTTCTCTGTCTTATTTCACCTAGCACAATACTCTCTAGTTCTATCCATGTCATTGCAAATGGTAAGATTCCATTCTTATGTATAACTAAGTAATATTCCATTCTCTCTGTGTGTGTGTGTGTGTGTGTGTATCTATATATCTATATAGATATATAGATACACACACACACACACACACACTACATCTCCTTTTCCTTTCATCAGTCTGGTCGTCTGGGCTACTTTTGTAGATAATGTTGCTGTCAACATCAGCATGCATATATCCCTTTGAATTAGTAATTTTGTATTTGTTGGGTAATACCTAGTAGCACAATTGCAGAATTGTAGGGTAGTTCTATTCTTAATATTTTGAGGAACCTCCATACTGTCTTCCACAGTGGCTGCACCAGTTTGCATTCTCACCAGCAGTGTAAGAGGGTTCCCCCTTCTTTGCATCATTGCCAGCACCTGTTATTTCTTGTTGATTTTAGCCATTCTAACTGGTGTGAGGTGACATCTCATTGTAGTTTTGATTTGTATTTTCCCTGATGATGCGTGATGTTGAGATCTTGTTATGTGTCTGGGCCATCTGGATGTCTTCTTTGGAAAAATGTCTGTTCATGTCTTCTGCCCATTTTTAAATCGAATCACTCATTTTTGGGTGTTGTGTTTTATAAGTTCCTTATATATTTTGTATACTAACCCTTTATCAGATATGTTGTTTGCAAATATCTTCTCCCATTCCATAGGTTGCCTTTTAGTTTTGCCAAATATTTCCTTCACTGTGCAGAAACTTTCTATTTTGATGAAGTCCTAATAGTCTATTTTTGCTTTTGTTTCCCTTACCTGAGGAGGCATAGCTAGTAAGAAGGTGCTATGGCCCATGTCAAAGAGGTTACTGCATGTAATCATCACTAAGATTTTTATGGTCTCACATTTAGGTCTTTAGTCCATTTTGAATTTGTGTTTGTGTATGGTGTAAGAGTGTGTTCCAGTTTCATTCTTTTGCATGTTGCTATCCAGTTTTCCCAACACCATGTGTTGAAGAGGCTGTGTCTTTTTTCTACTGGATATTCTTTCCTGCTTTGTCCAGATTAATTGACCACATATTTGTTCACTTCTGGATTTTCCATTCTTTGATCTATGTGTTTGTTTTTGTGCCAGTATCATACTGCCTGATCAGTACAGCTTTGTAATATAGCTTGAAGTCTGGAATTGTGATGCTTCCAGTTTTGCATTTCTTTTTCAAGATTGCTTTGGCTATTTAGGGTCTTTTGTGGTTCCATACAAATTTTAGGATTGTTTGTGCTAGCTCTGTGAAAAATGATAGTGTTATTATGATCGGGGTTGCATTAAATGTGTGGATTGCTCTGAGAAGCTTTATTTTTATTTTTAAATTTTTTAAAATTTAAATTCAGTGTTGTTAACATATAGTGTATTAGTTTCAGGGTGCTTTGAGAATCTTTTAAATTTGTTGTATTCCCAGTAGTTTATTTTTGCTTTTGTTTCCCTTGCCTCAGAAGACATACCTAGAAAAATGTTACTTCAGCTGATGTTTGAGAAAATGCTGCTTTATTTTCCTCCTTTAAGATTTTTATGATTTCATGTCTCATATTTAGATCTTTAATCCAATATGAGTTTATTTTTGCGTATGACGTAAGAAAGTGGTCCAGTTTCATTCTTTAGCATGTAGCTGTCCAGTTTTCCTAGCACTGTTTATTGAAGAGACTGTCTTTTTTCAATGTATATTCTTGCCTCCTTTGTCAAAAATTAATTGATTGTATAATCATGGGTTTATTTCTGGGCTCTTCTTTTGTGTTCCCTTGATCTGTATGTCTGTTTTTGTGTCTGTACCATACTGTTTTGATTTCTACAGTTTAATATTATATCTTGAAATCTGAGTTTGCAATACCTCCAGTTGTTCTTTTTCAAAATTGCTTTGGCTATTTGTGGTCTTACATGGTTCCACACAAATTTTAGGATTATTTATTCTAATTGTGAGAAAAACATTCTTGGTGATTTGATAGGGATTGCATTAATGGGTAGTATGGATATTTTAACAATATTTCTTCTCCCAATCCATAAGCATGAGTATCTTTCCATTTGTTTGTGTCATCTTCAGTTTCTTTATCAATGTTGTATAGTTTTCAGAAGGTCTTTGACCTTTTTTGCTAAGTCTGTTCCCAGATATTTTATTATTTTTGGTGCAGTTATAAATGGGATTATTTTCTTAGTTTCTCCTTCTGCTACTTTATTATTAGTGTATAGAAAGCAACACATTTCTGTGTATTGATTTTGTATCTTGTGACCTTACAGAATTCATTTATCAGTTCTAGTAGTTTTTTTGTGAAGCATTTAGGACTTTCTATATATAGTATTTTATTATCTACAAGTAGGGGATGTTTTACTTCTTCCTTACCAATTTCTTTTTCTTGTCTGATTGCTGTGGCTAGGACTTCCAGAATGAAAGCAATGAGAATGGACATCCTTGTCTTGTTCCTGATCTAAGGGGAAAAGCTCTCAGCTTTTCACCATTGAGTGTGGTGTTAGCTGTGGATTTTTCATAGATAACCTTTATTATGTTGAGGTGTATTCCCTATAAACCTACTACTGTTTTTAGAGTTTTTACTCTATGGATGTTGTACTTTATCAAACGCTTTCTTTCATCTGTTGAAATGATCATATGATTTTCATCCTTTTTCTTGAGGGGTGTATGAAGTTGATTGATTTGTGCATATTGAATTACCCTTGCATCCCAGGAATAAATCCCACTTGATCATGCAGAATGATTTTTTAGTGTATTGTTGGATTCACTGATATTTTGTTGAGGATTTTTGCTTGTGTGTTCATCTGAGATACTGCCTTGTAAGTCTCTTTTTTTTGTAGTGTCTTTATCCAGTTTTGGTATCAGGATAATGTTGGCCTCATAGATTGGATTTGGAAGCTTTTCTTACTCTTCTTCTTCTTCTTCTTCTTCTTTTTTAATAGCTTGAGAAGTATAGGTATTAACACTTCTTTAAATGTTTAAATTTCATTGCTGGTAATCAGTCTGTTCAAATTTTCTATTTCTTCCTGATTCTGTTTTAGTAGATTATAGATTTCTAGGAATTTATCCATTTTTTTTATGTTGTCCATTTGTTCGCATATAATTTTTCATGGCATATTCTTAAAATCCTTTGTATTTCTTTTGTGTCTGATTTTTTTGTTTCTGATTTGGTTGAAAAAAAATTTTTTTAATGTGTCCATCTAAAGGTTTATCAATTTTGATGATCTTTTCAAACAACCAGCTCCTGGTTTTACTGATCTCTTCTATGGTTTTCTTAGTTTCTATTTAATTTATTTCTGCTTGTAATCCTTATTGTTTCTTTCCTTGTACTGTTCTGTTTATTTTGTTTGTTGTTCTTTTTCTAGGTCATAGGTATAAGTTTAGGTTGTTTATTTGAGCTTTTTCTTGCTGCTTGAGGTAGGCCTATATTGTAAACTTCCCTCTTAGGAGAGCATTTGCTGCATCACAAAGATTTTGGACTGTTATGTTTTCACTTATCTCTAGGTGTTTTTTAATTTTCTCTTTGATTTCTTGGTTGACCCATTCATTGTTCAGTAGCATGTTATTTAACCTCCATATTTTTCTGTTCTTTCCAGAATTTTTTCTTGTGTTTGATTTCTAGTTTCATGGTGTTGTGGTTGGAAAAGATGCATGGCATGACTTCAGTCTTTTGGAATTTGTTAAGACTTGTTTTGTGGCCATAACTGATGTTTGGATTCAGTTATCTATTTCTTGATGATTGTATTCATTGGAACTCATCAGGTCACTGCTTCTGTCTCCTGGACTATCTGCTTCTCCTGAAATATGTATTTCAGATAATGGTATCACTAATTTCCCATTAACTTAGACTTGGGAAAGTTCTGATCATTTACTTTGATTCACTGTTGTTGTGGTTGTTGTTGTTTTGAGTAATTCTTTTGTATATAGCAAAAAGATAAGCTGATCTTTTTGACTTCTTCCCCCATTTCCCATGTATATACTCAGCTGCAGATTCTACAGTTCTTTAGTCTCTCATGTGTTTTTATCATAACTGCCACCAGGTGTTTTTTTTTTTTTTTTAATCTCCCTCTTAAATATTTGTAGTTGGTATGCTTGCCTTTTTTTCCCTTTTCCCTTTAAATTAATCTTTCTGCAAGATATTATTGTATTACCTCTTTGCTCAAAAACCTTCAGAGACTTTCGTTTATCTTCAAGTCTTAGTATAAATGCATTTCCCTAGCTTTCTTTAATATTATTTTATACTAAGAGTAGTAGCCATCATTATTATAGAAATAGTTTGTTTTCATTTTAAAGAACTGAAGCAATATAGCAAGAGCAACTCAAAATTCCACCTCAGAAATAGCCACCAAAGACATATACCTAATGGCAAATACTGTCCAGACATCTCTCTAGAATAATGTTCAGATGGCATGAATATGTAACTTAAAAAAAAATAGAATTATACTATAAATGATACTTATGAATAAGAAGTATTAAACTTGATTTTATTTCCATTTTAAGAGATGGAAGTAAAATGGCAGTAAAATTGAGGGAATTTTTGATTTGTAATAAATGTTTCTTTCTCACAAAAGGCATTGTTTTAATAATTTCTTTTAAGGTTATGAAAATTATGAAGAATTCAGAGTTTAGAATGCTTATATTTACTACACTCTATTTCATTATATAAAGCTTTGAGGAAACTAGCACTACCATTTCTTTCTATTGTCCTAATCTCCTCCCAACAATTTTTCATAGTTTTATTGTTTTTACATTGTTAAGATAGATAACATTTATACTTTGTTCTGAAATTATAAATTCCTTAGTGTAGTTTTCCTTCTGTATATAAATGGACTTACAGCTTCACTCATTCTCTATTTATGAGTTGTTTGTTTTGACTTGTCTCTGGTTGGGTGGATTTTATTAACAAGTGATTTTGTCAGGAAGAACTTATATATGCTCTATTCCTTGAGTTCTTCCATATCTAAGGCTGTGGGATTTCTGTCTGAATACATTTTTGCTAGAGATCAGGTTCATGGTTCATAATGTTTTTCCTTCAAAATTTTGTAGACTTTATTTTCTTCTAGCATTAACTACTTCTGGGGAGAAGCCTGAGGCTATACTGAGTTTTCCTCCTCTCCTTCTTGTAGGTGATTTGCATTTACTGCTTGGAAGCTTAAATTTATTCTTCTTCCTTAGCATTTTATAATTTAATAAGATTTAATAAGGATATTCTTGGTATTAAACATTTTTTCATGAAATAACATGTGCTCTTTCAATTTTCAGTTTGCTTTCTTTTTTCCCCCCATAGAAAGTTTTCCATATTATATGTTGGAATATTTTCTTTTGTCTTTTTTGTTTTCAAAGATTTTACTTACTTATTTAATTATGAGAGAGTGCACATGAGTGGAGAGGGACAAGTAGGCTCCATGTTGTGTGTAGAACCTGGAACTGGAGGCAGGGCTTAATCCCAGGACCCTGAGATCATGACCTGAGCTCTAAACCAAGAGTCCAGTGCTTAACTGACTGAACCACCCAGGTGCCCTTTTCTTTCTTAACTATAGATATTATTCATCCTTGTATTTGGCCATCTTGACCTGTTCATTACATTCAGAGCTTATTACTTATACATAAATTTTCATTTTAGTTCTGCATTAACATTGTTAATGCTATGTTAGCATTACATAATGTTAATGTTAACATTAAGACTTGCCTCTATTAGTGATATCATTTTTTGTCATTTTTATTTGCTCCATGCTTTTTCTAATTCAGTGATAGAGTTAATTTTGTCCTAACTTTGCTTCCTTAGCTTTCTAGTCTTTTATTGTTTTGTTCTCTTACCATTTTTTTGCACCTTTAAATTCAGGGCTTTTTTTTTTAACTTCTTTTATATTAAAAAGTTTGCCGAGGGAGTTTTCTGGTTTTCCTTTGGTTACGTTTTCTTCTAGACTGGGTTTTTTATTTTTCTGTTAACTTCTGTTCTGTTTACTTATTTATAGCTTTATTGAGATATCATTGACATATTGAAATTGTATATATTAAGGTTTACAACATGATGTTTTAGTATACACATACATTGTGGAATGATCACAGCCTAGCTAATTAACATATCTGTCACCTCTACTTAATTACCATTTATGTGTTTGCATATGTGCTGAGAAAATTGAAGATCTATCTTCTTAGCAGATTTCAAGTATTTTTAAGTGTCATCACCATGCTGTACATCTCTAAAACTTACTCATCTTGCATGATTGAAACTTTGTACCCTTTGACCAACATCACAGTTTGAAATTTTTACCCAACTTTTGCACACTCTTCCCTCTAACTTTAGTTTACTTATTTATTTTGTCTATAGCATTAAGTCCCATTCCTTTTTCTTTGATCTTGATTATGCTTAACATGTGAGCCCTAATGTAGTATGATTCCTTTTCCTTGAGTATAGCTGTTTGTCTTATACTTTCAGTACAGTTTGAAAGATGGTTATGTTATTATCCTACTTTAAAAAGTGACCACGTGGCAAGGGGGTTGGGACATCTTTGTTAGACTTATATTCAAACTGTCTTGTCTGAGATTTTTTAACATGTCTCATGATAGGTTTTATTCCACCAGCATGGATTCCTGGAGTCTGTACTTCTGTCAGAGTCAGTCTACCATTTCACTGTAGTATGCCTTCACTCTGGCTTTCAAAAATGAGAAATCTGATCCCAACCAACTCTTTCCAGCTTTATCTTTCACTAAACTTTACTCATAAAAACTATGCTTTCTAGAAAAACTTGGCTAGTAAGTATCAACATATGTGAAGTTGAGGATGTCATAGATATTTTACTACCTTGTTCCTAATTGTCACTTATTTGCTATATGTTGAAGAAAAATGATTTATTGCTTATTTTAAGTTTGCTTTCCCAAGTTCATTAGAATAACATGTATGTACCTATTTAAATCTTAATATAATTTATATAATTGCAAATTGTAATTAATTAAGTAGAACTTTATGTTTTTTTAAGAATCTTGATTTCTTAACTTAAGATCTGCCACTAAAATATTTATTCTAAATCAATTCTTATGCCTTTGGGTTTCTTACATACACTGGATTACTATCCATTTTTGAGGCAAATATTAAAAGAAAAAAGCTGTTTTGTTTTATGCCTTATTAGTTTATATTACTATCAAAGACTGCTGTTAGGTTTCTTATTTTTGTGGTGTGTCTTAGAATTAACTTGATTTGATACTCACTTTCTTTGTTTTTATTGAAGGTAAATGAAATTGCCTTCATAAATACCCTTGAAGCCCAGAATAAGCGCCATGATGTCTTATCAAAATTGAAGGAATATGAGCAGAGGCTTAATGAGTTACAGGAAGAACGTCAGCGAAGACAGGAGGAGAAACAAGCACGTGATGAAGCTGTTCAGGTAGAATTTTATTTGGCAAGCAGTTATTGAACACCTGCCATATCCTAGGCTCTGAGCTATGTGCTGAGGATCTAAAAAGGATTAAAACCTAGTCTTGACCCAAGGGTGCATGGTTTGCTACAGCATTCTGGAAACATGAAGTCTGATTGCCAAAAGACAATGTGTATTCCTTCAGATAAGATAATCAGTGTTTTCATCAATACGGAGCAGTCATAGAGTTTGAATGTCTAGTCTCAACCAGGTGAAAGACTAAATTGCTTTGGACAGATTATTTATTTTTTGCTAATTGTGTTGCATAAGAATATTCTCCTACCATTCCACACAAAAGGATTGTGTTTGAACCAGTATATGTAGCCTTATAGATCTGGGCAATCTTTATGCTCATGACAAGGAATACCTGTCCTTTATTGGGCAGTATCATCGGATACTTTTGATTGCTTAGCTTTTGTCCTCTGTGGTTAAACCCCAATTTAGCTACCATTTCAGGATAGGAAGAAAGGTCAACACATAAATTGTACTGATATTTATAAACTGTTTTAGATTTTGACCATAAGACTTTATGGCGGTAGATAGTCTTGCCCATAAGACTTTATGGCAAGTGTGCGTTCTGAATTCAAATTATATTTGTGTCAAAGACTGTATTAGAAAAATAAATGTTTTTAGAGGAGGAGGATTTTTTTTTTTTTTTTGAGGTAGAAAACATCCTCAAATGTGGACATTCATCTAGATGTAAGATTCAAGCTACATTTTCTTCACACTGAAAAGATGGTATGACTCCAAATTTGCTTTTGAGTAGAGGTCCACAGAGAGATTTTGAGGCCACAGAAATACTCAATTTTGCTTAGAAAGAAGATGATTTCTCAGGGCTATATCCATGACTTGGCTTTTCTACTCAGATTGCAAACCAAGTACAGTTACCATCTCTTTTATTGGTTGCTATGGCACATTTAGACCAACACTTAAGCAAGTGAAGTAGTGTAGGAAATACATGATTATGACATATTTATTCATACACATATAAGCATATACATATATATAAGCATACACACAAACACACACCCACACCTACACACATTTTACCTTTTACAGCCAGGGTTTAGAAAAACTAAAAAAGAAAAGAAATGAACACAAATTTAATTTCACTTTGCCTTGGAAAAGGATATATTTTACATATATATGTGCATGTACAAATACACATATATATATGTATATGTACAAGTACTCATATACAGCCGTGTATATGTATGTATATATATTTGCTGTATATGACTCTTATATGGTTATTCAAATATAATGACATTGTATGATCATTCATATATTGTTTATGATTATGCAAATGAGTATTTTGATCTCTGTTCTGGACTGTTTCTGCTTTGCTGTTTCTCATCTGTGTCATGATTTGTCAGCAGCAGCCAGAGTAGGCCAAGCCCACATGGGATGAGAAGGCCAACCTCATGGGCTGGAAGTACTACTTACATGGTGATTTTTCTGGGTGGCATGGGTTATCAGAGTGGGTGCAATGGCCATGACTCCCAGAGAAGTGTGGCAGGCTGTTCACTTGTAGGGCAGCAAACCGAAAGCTTGGGCTGGAAGTCCAGCAGGGAATCCAGTACCAGAGTGGCCTTTGATGTCAAGTGTTGGTGCACGTTTCCATCTGGAACCTTGACCACCTGCATGCCAGCTGCAAGGGCCGCCTCCACGCTGTTAGGAGTGTCTTCACAGACAAGGCACATTTCCTTGGGAAGAGGAGGAAAAAACCTCTTTTGCACAGGCTAGGAAAAAGGACTTGACATTTAAAAAAATTTTTTTTAAATTTTTTTATAAACATATAATGTGTTTTTATCCCCGGGGTACAGGTCTGTGAATCTCCAGGTTTACACACTTCACAGCACTTACCTAGCACATACCCTACCCAATAGGACTTGACATTTTTGATGTTGGAAAAGTTCACTGATAATATATAGCATATATATAACTAAAATTTTTTTAATGTGTAGTCATTACTAGATGTGCAAGGCACTAATGCCACACATTCTTGAGATAAAATAATATTAAGGTCCTCTGTCTACTTTCACTACTTTAACATTTTAGCATTCCCTTAAACGGTTACAGGCAATTGTGAGCCTTCTTTTTGTAGGTAAAATACTAAGAATTATACTATATTCTCAATTTGTCATTTTTCTTATGTAAATTATTGGTTAGTTTGAAGTCCAATTTCTTTAGATATTCTGCCATTCCTTTTGCCCTAATCATTTGAATTATAGGCCTAAAATGGTAGGGATTTGTATTATCCATTCTTAGGCTGCCATAAACAAATCCCTGACTATAAAGGAAAGTATGTGAGTGTTTCAGAGGTTTCAGAAGGCTAAGAATTAGACATCTTTCTAATTCATTATTTGTATGTGATTAGATTTATAATGCATATTATTTTATAAAGTTATGCTTCATTTAACAGATAGTTATGGAACTCCTGTCCTGTATGAAATGCTTATGTGGGGTACCAAGTTTCTTTTATTTAAAAAACTTAAATTTTAGAAAGGAAAATAGTAGCTGAACTTACCGATTTTGTTCATTAACTATAGTTACCAATTATCTTTTTCCATTAATTAAAAACAAAAATTGAAAGACTGAATACTGTTTGAAGTCCAGTTATTTCTTCTTATACATTGTTGGAGTATATCTTGCATACATGAATAAAATCAGCAAGTTGATGTTATATGGAGTCAACTTGGCTACATTGCACATACACATAAAGTATATATATACACATATATTATTTATAAGACCATTTTATAATTTTTGAAAGTATATTTTTAAAGCTTTTGGTTTTATAAAATATGAAGTGAAAAGTTCTGGTTTAGATTTTTATATTTAATGCCTAAGCCTTTTGGATTTTATTGTGAAACGTGTTTTCAGACATAATACAGATTTTTTTTAAGCTTTTCTTTTAATTTCAGTTAACATACAGTGTTATATTAGTTTCAGTTGTACAATATAGTGATTCAACAATTTCATACATCACCCAGTGCTCATTATAAATTCATAAGTGCCCTCCTTAATCCCCACCACCTATTTCACCCATCCCCCCGCACTGGGTACCCCACCCATCCCCCCGGTAACTATCATTTGGTTCTCTGTAGTTAACAGTCTGTTTCTTGGTTTGTCTCTTTCTTTTTCCTTTGCACATTTGTTTCTAAATTCCCACAGATGAGTGAAATCATATGGTATTTGTCTTTCTCTGACTTATTTCACTTAGCATATACTTTCTAGCTCTATCCATGTTGTTGTAAGTGGCAGAGTTTTATTCCTTTTCATGACAGAATAATATTCTGGGATGTGTGTGTGTGCATGCACGCGTGTGTGTGTGTGTGTATACCACATCTTCTTTATCCATTCATCAGTCAGTGGACACTTGGGCTGCTTCCATATCTTGGCTATTGTAAAGAATGCTGCTATAAAAATAGAGGTGCTTGTATTCATTTGAAATAGTGTTTTTCTGTTTTGGGGGTAAATACCCAATAGTGACATTGCTGGATCAGAGGGTAATTCTATTTTTTTTTTAAAGATTTTATTTATTTATTTGACAGAGATCACAAGTAGTCAGAGAGGCAAGGAGAGGAGGAAGCAGGCTCCTGGCTGAGCAGAGAGCCCGCTGTGGGGCTCGATCCCAGGACCCTGAGATCATGACTTGAGCTGAAGGCAGAGGCTTAACTCCCTGAGCCACCCAGATGCCCCATGAGAGTAATTCTATTTTTAACTTTTTAGGAATCTTCATACTATTTTCCAGAATTGCTGTACCAGTTTGCATTCCCACCAACAGTGCAAGAGCAAGGCTTCCTTTTTCTCCACATCCTCACTGACCCCTGTTGTTTCCTATGTTTTTGATTGTATTCATCCCCATTCCCCAGGTAGCTCACACAATCTCTCCCTGGCCACACTGATCTAGGTTCTTCTAACTATTACTTATACAGCCTTGTGCAAGTCATTTTGCCTTAGAGAGCCCCAGTTTGTCGTGATGTGAAAACTGCTTATATGAGTAAGGACTTAGCTAAGTGTTTAGCATAGTAAGTGCCCAATAAGTGACAGAAAAAAATAATAAAGCGGTTCCTGTTTAGAGAACACTGAGAAGACATGAATACTTCTAATACGTAATTACACTGACAACAGTAACTTCATACCTACAACAAACCCTATCTACCCCAGTGGAAGAAAATCTTTTTAAATTCGTAAGCCAGAAAGTCCCTACTTATTTTTGTTTTGGGGTTTTTTTTTTGGTGGGTAGGGGGGTCCAGGACAGGAAGGGACTGGGAATTAGAGAGAATGCACTGATTTCAGGAAGGTGTGTGTGGCAGATTACAGACTGCTGGAGACATGCGGTTAGGTTTTTAAATATATTCTTTATGTCGGGTATACTATATACAAACTGGTTATAGTTATTTTACAGTACTAGGTAAGCATAATATGTGGAAACTTGTGTTGCTCTCTAAGATCTCAAAAACTCTTTAAGACTAAAAACAATTAAATCTGGCACAGAAAATTATCTCCAATAAAGAAAATCTAAACAAAAGAGTTTTAAATTCAGATTTCTTTGTTGTTAAAAATGTCTGTATTGACAGCCTATGGAATGGGAGAAGATACTTGCAAATGCCATATCTACAAAGGGTTAAAATCCTATATATGTATCTTATAAAACTCAATACCCGCAAAACAAATAATTAGTATATCAGCAGTACATGAAAATATGTTCATCATTACTCAGTGCCAGGGAAATATAGATCAAAACTACAATAGGATATCACTTCACACCTGTCAGAATGGCTAAAATCAACAACACAAGAAACAACAGATGTTGGTGAGGATGTGGAGAAAAAGTAATCTTCGTGCACTGTTGGTGGCAATGCAGACTGGTGCAGGCATTCTGGAAAATACTATGGAGATGCCTCCAAAAATTAAAAAATGGGGGCGCCTCGGTGGCTTAGTCTGTTAAGCGTCTGACTCTTGATTTCATGATCTCAGGATCATGAGATCAAGCCCTAGTGTGGAGCCTGCTTAAGGTTCTCTCTCCGTTTCCCCCTCTTTCCCCACTCACTTTCATGCTCTCTCTAAAAAAAAATCCCTATGTTTATAGCACCATTCTTTACACTAGCCAAGATAAATGGAAGCAGCCCAAGTGTCCATTCACTGATGAGTGGAAAAAGATGTGGTATATATACCTAAAATGGAATATTCAGCCATAACAAAGAATGAAATCTTGCTGTTTGCAATGACATGGTTAGAGCTAGACAGTATAATGCTAAGTGAAATAAGTCGGAGAAAGACACCATATGATTTCAGTCATGTGGAATTTAAGAAACAAAGGCGCTGAGGAAAGGAAGAGAGACAAACCAAGAAACAGATTTAACAATAGATAACAAACTGATGGATACCAGAGGGGAGGCGGTTGGGGGGATGGGTGAAATATAGGTGGTAGAGATTAAGGAGTATATTTGTGTGGAGCACTGGGTGATTAAAATACAAATAAAAAAAGATAATAGAAATGAAAAATAATATCATTAAGAGAAACTGGAGATGTAATAATATATACACTTTCCATGAAGAAAGAATAATAATTTCAAGATAGTCTTGATATTTACCCATAATGCTGTATTAGTAAATATGGAGGTTAATATGTTTAAAAGAATGCTGAAAGACATTGGAGATAAAAATGTCAACATGTGATTTTAACAAAACAGAATATTAGGAGCCATGATGGAAACAAAACCTCTAAAAACATGGTAGAAATTTTTTCTTAATTATATAACAAAAAGTATCCTCATATAACAAGTGTATATAAAATGCCAAACAGAAAAAATAAAACTACATGCACATAAAAAAAAAATATATCAGTACAGCTAGTAATATGGTGATAGTCAGCAGTGTACTCCTCGTAGGCAAAAATATACATAGGACATAGTATTTTGATTATCTTCTGCCTTGATGATGATAATTACTGAAAATTTTCAATATGCCAGGCCCTCTCGTAAGTATTTTTTATGCATTATCTCATTTGTTCTTCAGAATATCTGAAGACATTAGTAGTATTGTTATTTGTCTTCCAGAAAACGAAGGCACGTTTATAATATACTGAGACTAGTGTTCCTGAGCCAGTAAATAATAAGGTCATGAAACAAAATCAGGGAATCTGACCCAGTGCCCACTCTCTTACCCACTGTGCTGTATTATGATAGCTCTTTATCCTTGTCACAAGCCCTCCCCCCACCCCGCCCCTTAACTCCTTCATGGGTGCTTAGTTCAGAAATTTGTTAACTACACTTTTTCATCATGTTCTGGCATTTCTGAAATCATCTGTGAATATGAGGGTTTAGAAGTGATTAACCACAAAATGCATGTTAGGTTCTCACAGAGTATAAATAACATAGTGTCTGCTTCAAGGAGCATTTATTCTTATAATTATGTATAACACTGATAAATGACATATGAAAACCACATATCACTGGTACTTATTATTTTTTTTTAATTCTGAGAAGCATACCTAGTAGCAAGCCAAGGATCTACTTGGCTTGACATATAAATTTATGTCAAAATGGTGCCACCTTTAATTATTTTCACTTTACACTTAATTCTAATATTTTAAAACTTTTCTTTCTGATTGTAGGAACGCAAGAGAGCTCTAGAGGCAGAACGGCAGGCCCGTGTAGAAGAATTGTTGATGAGAAGAAAAGAACAAGAAGCCCGAATTGAACAACAGAGGCAAGAAAAAGAAAAAGCCCGTGAGGATGCTGCGCGAGAAAGAGCTAGGTACCTCATTTGCTATTATGATTTTGATCCTGATGAACTTGATGTCATGAGTGGATATTCAAATCATGTCTAAAAGTAAAGCCATTTCTTGTCATGTAGATTTTTAAAGAAATAGTCACAAATACAGAAATGTACTGAATTTCAATTTCCAGGAATTATGTGATTGTACTTAAAATAGAAACCTTTTGAATCTTCCTACTGAATGAGAAACTTGGTATTTCAAGATTTTTTGATTGCAGAAAACAGAATTTGATACTGGCTAGCTTAAGCAAAGAGAGTTTTTGGAAAATATTGGGAGTAAAAGTGATAGGAAGTTAGAGGAACAAGCTTGGAAATGGTAGGTGTCAAAGGCTAGGTCACAAGAGCACAGTGGTGGTCTTTTGATGGAAGCAGTCTAGTCAGCATATTGCCACTCTGATTATGATAAATGACCTTCAGCCATCCCTACATTTTGAAATCACTTAAGATTCAAAGATCCAGGAAAAGACATTTAACTGGCTATATCCAAGTTGTTTTGGTTGCTCTACACCTAATAATATATTTTCTGACCTCTTAATTGTGGCAAATTTAGTGCATGTGAGAAGATAGCTTTTTGTGGTTTTAATATGCTTTTCTAGTTGGCCAAGATTAATAAGGCTGAGCAACTTTGCTCATACTTACCAACTACACAAATTTTTTTTTTTAATGTAAAGTGCCTATTTAAATTTTTTGTTCCTTTCTCTATTGGAATATTTTCTTCTTGATATTTGGGAATTATCTTTACTAGATACCAATTCTTTGTCAGATACATTTGTTGCAAATATTTTTATGGGTTATTGGTTGTCTTTTTACTCTTTATGATGGCTTTTAATTAACATAATTCCTTTTCTTAGTTTTTGTTTAAACTCCAGTTAGTTAATATACAATATAATATTAGTTTCAGGTGTATAATCTAGTGACTCAGCACTTCCCTACAACACTTGGTACTCATCACCTACTTAATCACCCCCCCACCTGATTAATATAATTCTTGATTGCAACGCAGTAAAACTGAACAAACTTTGTGATTTGTGCTTTTTTTTATCTTGTTTATGAAATCCCTTCCTCTCTGGAGTCATTAGATATTCTTCAAAATGTTGTAGTTAAAGAGGACACGTGTTGTGTTGAGCACTGGGTGTTACATGCAACTAATGAATCGTTGAACACTACATCAAAAACTTACGATGTACTATATGCTGGCTAAATGAAGAATGGAGATGAAAAAAAACCCAAAATGTTTTGTTTTGGTGTTTTTTTTTTAATAGTAAAATCATTATCTACTTAGAATTTATTTAATTGTATGGGTTGAGATAGGAATCCAATTTCATTTTTTTTCTCCATGTGGAGAAATTCTAATTTAGGCATCAATTTTTTCCCTACAAATCTATAAAATTTCTAATATAAATGAAGCTTCCATGTATGCATGATTCTGTAGGCTCTATCTTCTGGTCCAGTGGTCACTTTTTCTATCTCCTACCTTAATTCTCAAAGCTTTACCATAATTCTTGGTATCTATTAGTATCCCTTACTTTATTTTTTATTATTAGGACTGTCTTGGCCCTTTTGCATTTCCACTATTAGATTCAGCTTGCTCAATTCTATATTAAAAAAAGGAAATTGTAAAAATTTTGTGATTTTTGTTTGTTTTTGTCTTTTTTGACTTTCAGGTATAGAATATACTGATTCAACACTTATAAACAACACCAGGTGCTCATCACAACTGCCCTTCTTAATCCCCATCACCTATTTAATCCATTTGCCCCACCCATCTCCCCTCCTATAATCATCAGTTTGTTCTCTGTATTTAAAAGTCTGTTTCTTGATTTTCTTCTCTTTTCCCCCATGTTTGTTTGTTTTGTTTCTTAATTCCACATGCAAGTGAAATCATATGGTTATTTGTCTTTGACTGACTTATTTCACTTAGCACGATACTCTCTAGCTCCATCCACTTGGTTGCAAATGACAAGATTTCATTCTTTTTTTTATGGTTGAATAATCCATTGTATATATGTACAGCACATCTTCTTTATTCATTCATACATTGATCAACATCTGGGCTCTTTCCATATTTTCGCTATTATTGATGATGATGCTGTAAACATCAGGGTGCATGTATCCCTTCAAATTAGTATTTTTGTTTGCTTTGGGTAAATACCTGTTAGTGCAATTGCTAGATTGTAGTGTAGTTCTATTTTTAACTTTTGGAGGAACCTCCATACTGTCTTCTATAGTGGCTGCACCAGTTTGCATTCACACCAACAATTTAAGAGTGTTTCACTTTTCCATATTCTCGCCAACACTTGTTTCCTGTGTTGTTCATTTTAGCCATTCTGACAGGTGTGAAGTAATACCTCATTGTAGTTTTGATTTCTGTTTTCCCTGATGATGAGTGATGTTGAGCATCTTTTCTTAACGTCTGTTGGCCATCTGGATGTCTTCTTTGGAAAAATGTCTATTCATGTCATGTCACAGATACACCATTTTTAACTGGATTATTTGGTTTTTGTGTGTTGAATTTTTAAGTTCTTCATGGATACTGGATACTAACCCTTTATCAGATATGTTCTTAGCAAATATCTTCTCTCATTCTGCTGTTTGCTTTTTGGTTTTCTTGATTGTTTACTTCACCTTGCAGAAGCTTTTTATTTTGATGAAGTCCCAATAGTTTTTGCTTTTGTTTCCTTTGCCTCGGAGACATATCTGGTAAGTTGCTGTGGCTGATGTCAGAGAGATTACTACCTGTGCTGTCCTCTAGGATTTTGATGGTTTCAGGTCTCACTTATAGGTCTTTAATCCACTTTGAATTTGTGTTCATATATGGTGTAACACAGTGATCCAGTTTCATTCTTTTGCATGTTGCTGTCCAGTTTTCCCAATATCCTTTGTTGGAGAAATTGGT
>NW_019154115.1:839099-861176 GCF_002288905.1 Enhydra lutris kenyoni | reverse complement strand
TTTCTTTCTTTCTTTCTTTCTTTCTTTCTTTCTTTCTTTCTTTCTTTCTTTCTTCTTTTTAAGATTTTATTTATTTATTTGACAGAGAGAGACACAGCAAGAGAGGGAACACAAGCTCCAGGAGTGGGAGAAGCAGGCTTCCTGCTGAGCAGGGAGCACAATGTGGGGCTCGATCCCAGGACCCTGGGATCATGACCTGAGCCAAAGTCAGGTGCTTAATGACCAGGTGCCCCAGAATTGTGTGTGTTTTTTTGTTGTTGTTGTTTTTTTGGATACTCTTTCCTGCTTTGTTGAAGATTAATTGACCATACATTTTTGGGTTCATTTCTGGGATTTCTCTTTTGTTCCATGGATCTATGTGTCAGTTTTTGTGCCAGTGCCATACTGCCTTGGTCACTACAACTTTGTAATAGAAATTGAAGTCCAGAATTGTGGTGCCCCCAGCTTTGCTTTTCTTTTTCAAGATTGCTTTGGCTTTTCAGGGGCTTTTCTGGTTTCATGCAAATATCAGAATTGTTTATTCTAGCTCTGTGAAAAATGCTGGTATTATTTTGATAGGGAATGCATTGAATGCATAGATTGCTTTGGGTAATATAGACATTTAAATAATATTTGTTCCAGTCCATGAGCATGAAATGTTTTTCCATTTCTTCTTGTCTTCCTCAATTTCTTTCATCAGAGTGCAGATCTTTTACCTCTTTGGCTGGGGTAATTCCTACAACAATTTTGTTGCAATTTTAAATGGGTTTGATTCCTTCATTTCTCTTTCTGCTACTTCATTATTGGTGTATAGAAATGTAACAGACTTCCCTGTGTTCATTTTATATCCTCTGACTTTGCTAAATTTGTGTATCAGTTCTACCTTTTTTTTTATTCTTTCAGGTTTTCTACATAGATTATCATGTCCTCTGGGGAGAGTGAAAGTTTGACTTCTTCCTTGCCAATCTGGATGCCTTTTATTTCTTTTTGTTGTCTGATTGCTGAGGCTGGGACTTCCAGCTGTATATTGAACAATAGTGGTGAGAATGGATATTCCTGTCATGTTACTGACCTTAGGGAAAAAGCGCTCAGTTTTTCTCCATTGAGGATGGTATTACCTGTGGGTCTTTCATATATGGCCTTTATGATGTTGAGGTATATTCTGTCTGTCCCTACTTTATGAGGGTTTTTTTCAAGAATGGATGCTGTATTTTGTCAAGTGCTTTTTCTGCATCTAATGGGAGGATTATATGGTTCTTATTTCTCCTTTTATTAATGTGGTTTATCATGTTGATTGATTTGGGGATGTTGAACCACCCCTGCTACCTAGGAATAAATCCCACCAGATCGTGGTGAATAATACTTCTAATGTACTGTTGGATCCTATTGACTAGGATCTTTGTGAGAATTTTTGCGTCCTTTTTCATCAGGAATATTGGTCTGTAATTCTCCTTTTTATTGGTCTTTGTCTGGTTTTGGGATCAAGGTAATGTTGGCCTCATACAATGAGTTTGGAAGTTTTCTTTCCATTCCTGTTTTTTTGAAACAATTTCAGAAGAATATTTATTAATTCTTCTTTAAATGTTTGGTTGTCTTTCCCTGGGAAGCCACCTGGCCCTGGATTCTTTTTGTTGTTGTTGTTGTTTGTTTTGTTTTTAAAGATTTCATTTATTTGACAGAGTACAAGACAGAGTACAAGCAGCAGGCAGAGGGAGAGGGAGAAGGAGACTCTCTGCTGAGCAGAGAACCTGATGCAGAGCTCTATCCCAGGACCCTGGAATCATGACCTGAACCGAAGGCAGACACTTAGTCAACTGAGCCACCTAGACACCCAAGTCTGACCCTGGATTCTTATTTGTTGGGAGATTTTTGATTATTGATTTAAGTTCTTTGTTGGTTATGGGTCTGTTCAGACTTTCTATTTCTTCCTGTTTCAGTGCTGGTAGTTTATATGTTTCTAGGAATTTATCCATTTCCTAGACTAGATTGCCTAATTTGTTACCATATGAACACTCATAATATTCTCTTATAATTGATTCTATTTCTTTTGTGTTGGTTATGACCTCTACTCTTTCATTCATCATTTTATTTAGGTCCTTTTTCTTCTTTTTGATAACTGTACCTAGGGGTTTATGATTCTTGTTTATTCTTTCACAGAACCAGCTCCTAATTTTGTCTATCTGTTTCACTGTCTTTTTTTTTTTTTTAATTCTATTTCATTGGTTTCTGCTCTAATCTTTATTATTTCTCTTCTGCTGGATTTAGGCTTTATTTGCTGTTCTTTTTCTAGCTACTTTAGGTGTAATGTTAGATTGTGTATGTGAGACTTTCTTGTTTCTTGAGGAAGGCCTGTATTTCTATATACTTCTCTCCTAGGATGGCTTTTGCTGCATCCCAGTGGTTTTTGGATTTGTCATATTTTCATTTTCATTGGCTTCCATGTATTTTTTTTTTAATTTCTTCTTTAATTTTCTGGTTGACCCATTTATTCTTTAGTAGGATGTTCTTCAACCTCCATGTATTTGTGTTCCTTCCAAATTTTTTCTTGTGTTTGATTTCCAAGTTTCATGGCATTGTAGTCCGAAAATATTCATGGTATGATCTCAGTCTCTTCTTACCAGTTGAGGCCTGATTTGTGACCTAGTATGTGATCTATTCTGGAGAATGTTTCATGTGCATTCGAAAAGAATGTATATTCTGCTTTAGGATGAAATGCTCTGAATATATGTTATGTCCATCTGGTCCAGTGAGTCATTTAAAGCCTTTGTTTCTTTGTTGATCTTCTGCTTAGATGATATGTCCTTTGCTGTGAGTGAGGTGTTAATATCCCCTACTATTATTGTATTATTATCAATGAGTTCTTTAAGTTTGTTGTGAATTGATTTATATATTTGGCTGCCCCCAAATTTGGAGCATAAATACTTAAAATTATTAGATCTTCTTCTCGGATAGACCCCTTTATTAAGATGTGGAGTCCCTTTTCGTCTTATATCACAGTCTTTAGTTTAAAATCTAGTTTGTGGGGTGCCTGGGTGGCTCAGTGGGTTAAGCCTCTGCCTTCGGCTCAGGTTGTGATCTCAGGGTCCTGGGATCGAGTCCCACGTTGGCCTCACTGCTCTGCGGGGAGCCTGCTTCCCCCTCTCTCTCTGCCTGCCTCTCTGCCTACTTGTGATCTCTCTCTCTCTGTCAAATAAATAAATAAAATCTTAAAAAAAATAAATAAAATCTAGTTTGTCTGATATAAGGATGACATATAAAGGTAGCTTCTCTAGCTTTCTTTTGATGTCCATTAACATGATAAATTGGTCTCTACCCCCTCACTTTCAATTTGGAGTCATCTTTGGGTGTCAAATGAATCTCTTATAAGCAGCGTACAATGGGGCTTTTTTTTTTTTTTTTATCCATTCTGGTATCCTGTGTCTTTTGATAGGAGCATTTAGTTCATTTACATTCAGAATACTTATTGAAAGATATGAGTTTAGTGCCATTGTATTACTTGTAAAGTCACTGTTCCTATAGATTATCTCTTCCTTTCTAGTCTTTACTTTTAGTCTCTCTTGCCCACTCACAGTGTCCCCTTTAATATTTCTTGCGGAGCTAGTTTAGAGTTCATGAACTCCTTTAGTTTTTGTTTATTTTGGAAGCTCTTTTTCTCCTTCTAATCTGAATAACAGCCTTTCTGGACAGTTTTCTTGGCTACATATTTTTCCCATTTACTGTGTTGAATATATCATGCCATGGCTTTCCAGCCTGCCAGGTCTCTGTGGACAGGTCTGCTCCTAGCCTAAGTGTCAACCCTTGTATGTTAATGATCTTCTTTCTTGAGCTGCTTTCAGAATTCTGTCTCTGTTTTTGTAGTTTTCAGGTTTCACTATGATATGTCATGATGTTGACCTATTTTTGTTGATTTTGAGGGGAGTTCTCTGTGCCTCTTGGACTTGAATGCCTGTTTCCTTCCCCTGGTTAGGGAAGTTCTTAGCTATAATTTGCTCAAATATACCTTCTGTACTTCTCTTTTCCTTCTTTTGGACCCCAATAATTCTGGCACTGTTTCATTTTATGGTTTTGCTCATTTCTCAAAGTTTTCCTTCATGATCTGGTAGTTGTTTTTCTCTCTTTTCTTCAGTTTCCTTCCTTTCCATCATCTTGTCTTCTATGTCACTAACTCACTCTTCTCCCTCATTTACCCTAGCTGTTAGAGGATCCATTATAGACTGCATCACAGTTAAAACATTTTTAATTCTGGCCTGATTAGATTTTTTTCTGCACTAAGAGATTCCCCAGTGTCTTTTATACTTTTTTCAAGCCCAGCTAGTAACTTTATAATCATTATCCTGAATACCAGCTCTGACATTTTACTTATATCTCTACCAATTAGATCTGAAGCAAGAGAGTATTACCTCTGGTTCTTTCTTTTGTTGTGAATTCCTCTTTCTAGTCATTTTGCCCAGAGAAGAATGAATGGATGAGAGAACAAAATCAAAAATATTAACCACAACCCAAGTGAAATACACATTAGACAAATCAAAGAGGTTGCAAGCCAAAAAAGAAAAGGAAAAGAAAAAAAGGGAGGTGGAAGGGAGTATATAATTTCCCAGGTGGACAAAACAGGGTGATTCACTTAGTCCTGAATGTATTTTGGTTTGTTATAACACACTAAATCCAAAAATTATAAAGAATGCAAAACATATATACATAGTAGAATACAGTGAATGGAAACCAAAAATGAAGTTGTATCTATAAAATGTAAATGTAAAAATGAAAATTAAAAAAAGAGTTGATACAAAAAAACTAGTTGAAAAGGAAAAAAAGAAAAAAAAAGAAAATTTTAAACTGAAAAAATAAAGACTTATGCCAAAAAATCTCTGATTTTATGTACTGTTTTCCCCTAGCATGGGAGTTTTTCATTTATGAGTGATCTGTAAACTTGGTATTTGCCTGAGGATCCTGCAGGTCTTCTGGGGGTGGGGCCTCTTCCACTGATTTGCGGCTGTTTTTGCCCAGCAGAGTTGTATTACCCCTTGCCCTAGGGCAGGGCTCAGTGTAAGCTGCTTCAGTTGCTCTATGTGGCTTTTGTTCCCTGAAGGCTTTTTGTATTGCTTTAGAGAATGGAAATAAAAAAATGGCAGCACTTCAGTCTCCAGGTCTGGAACTGAATGATTGTGGCACCCACTCTTTAGTGCACCCTCAGGGAAAGGTGGTCATTCCCTTTCCTTTGCACCAACTCCACAGACTCCTGCAGGCACAGACACACCAATCCTGAGGGTGGGGAGGGGTATCTCATTATGCCCTGCCACTGGTTGGGCTCCTGCTCAGGGAGTGTTTGCCCTGTCCTGTGCACACCTGTGCTGCTACTCTGGGGGGCAAGGAGCCAGATCTCCCAGCAGTTGTTGCTTGCTGGGCTCTTGCTCGGAGAGCGGTCACCTGATTGTGCCATGGTTCATGGTTTATGACAACACCTAGCTGAGAGGCTTATCTGGGGCTTGCTAATTGTAGCCAGCTTCCTTCTGCAATGCTTGGGAACTCTGCCACACTCAGGCACTTTCGTTTTTTCTGTGACCCTGGGGATCCGAGACCACACTGTCCCACCTACAGTCTGTGCCACTTCATCACCTGAGCACCTTTCAGGCAGGGACATTCTTTTACAGGAGCAGACTTCTAAAGCTTCCAATTTTGTACTTCACTGCTCTATCACTTTCCAGTGGCTGGCTTACAAAGGCTCTCCCCCTACCCCATGGTTTATCTTCTCATATATCCCCTTAGATTCATGTGTCTGCACCTCTTACTTTGCAAAAACTGGTCACTTTTCTATTTGTAGAATTGCAGCAATTCTTTTCTTAGATCTGAGGTTAAATTCAGGTGTTCAGAATGATTTGGTAGACATCTAGCTGAATTCAAGGGACCATATGAAACATAGATCCCCCACTTTTCTGCCATCTTTCCTCCCTCTTCCCAATTAAAGATATTTTTAATTTTTTTAATGATTTTTTGATCCATGAGTTATTTAGAATCATTTTATTTAGTTTCTAAGTACTTGGGGATATCCCCAATTTTCTGTCATTTTCTAATCTTTTGTAGTCGAAGAATATACTTTGTGTAAATTTAAATTTGTGTAAATTTTAAAGTCCCTTTAAATTCATTGAGACTTATTTTATAGCCTTGGGTGTAGATTATCCTAGAGAAAAAAGTCCTGTATGCCCTTGTAAAAGTATTTGTATTCTGTTTTTGGATTCAGTGTTCTTTAAATGTCAGTTAAGTTTGTTGATTGTTTTGTCTAGACTTCTGTATGCTTATTGGTTTTCTGTTTTGCTTTATTAATTTTTGATAGATGGTTGTTGAAATTTCCAAATATTTTTGAATTGTCCATTTATATTTTAGTTTGACAGTTTTTGCTTTATGTATTTTGGTGCCTTAGTGTTATAGGCATATAATATCTTCCTGAGGTATTGACTTTCATCGTTATGAAATGTTCCTCTTTGACTTTTAAAAAATATTCCTTGCCTTAAAGTCAACTTTTTTCCTCTTTTAAATATCTCCATTGTCATTATTTGTATGATATATCTTCTTCTGTCCTTCTACTTTCATCCTTTTATGTCTTTTTACCTCAACTGTCTCTCTCATAGACTAAATATAGTTGAGGTTTCTTTTTCCATCTATTCTAATTTCTGCCTTTTGATTAAAGTGTTTAGTCCATTCTCATTGAATGTAATTATTGATATGATTGCATTTATATCTTCTACTTTGATACTTATTTTCTATATATCTGAAGGGTTTATTTGTTCTCTCTTACTACTGCCTTTTTTGTTAATACTTTTTAGTGCATCATTTAAATTTTTCTCTTCATTTGTTCAAAGATTTATTTATTTATTTATTTGAGAAAGAGCATAAGCAGGGAAAGGGGCAGAGAGAGAGGGAGAGATGCAGACTCCCCACTGAGCAGGGAGCCTAACATGAAGCTTGATCCCACGAGCCTGAGATCATGACTTGAGCCAAGATCAAGAGCCAAGATCAAGATGTTTAACTGCCTCACCTACCCACCAGGCATCTCTTTCTCCTATTTTTTAAACTCTTATTTTAGTTTTGCTTAGTGATTCCTCTCTTTATTACAATATTTTGACTTACGACAATCTACTTTTGATTAAAACTAACTTAATTTTTGTAAAATAGAGCAACTTTGTTTCATTAGAGTTCTGTAGCCTTTCCCTCATGTTATTATCATCACATAAAGTATATCTACATATGTAATAAATTCAACAATGCAGTGTTATATTATCTCTTTATGTAGTGCCACATTTTTCAAAAAAATTAGAATAAGAGAGAAAATGTATTTATATGTTCCTTTATACTTATTAACATATTTATTATTTCTGGGGTACTTCATTTATTTTGTGGATTCAGGTTACTTTTTGGCATAACTCCTTTTTAGCTACATGGGTTTCTTTCAGTATTTCTTGTAAGGGAGTTTTGCTGTCATTCAATTATCTTGCATTTGCTTATTTGGGAATATTTTGCCTTCATTTTGGTTTTGGTTTTAAAAATTTTTGTTATTGTAGTATATTTGACATTTTCCTTCATTTTAAATGATAGTTTTGTTGGGTACAGAGTTCCTGGTTTTGTTCTTTTTTGTTTTCACTATTTTGAATCTTTTAACTTCTGTTTTTTCTGATACAAAATTTAGCCATTAATTATATTGATTTTCCTCTGTATAGGGGGAATTGCTTTTTCCTTCCTGCTCTCTGAATTTTCTTTTTGTCTGTAATCAGACTATGATTTGTCTAGGTTGGTTCTATTCATGATTATTCAGTTCTGTACAATCAGGTTTGGGAAGTGTTTGGCTGCTATTTGTTCAGATATTTAATTGTCATTTCTCTTCAGGCATCTCTGATTTGTCACATTTTCTCAAGCTGCACATGGTTTTAATGACCTTAAGAGTTTTGAATAGTGGTCAGATATATTGTAGCATGTCTCTAAGGTAGGACTTGTCTGATGTTCTTCTCCTGGTTAGATTGATGTTACAACTTTTTGGAAGGAAGAACACAGAATTAACTATGAATTATCATTTGTAACATGTCAAAGGTTCATGCTGTCAATTTGACTTATCACTAATTTTTTTAACCTTGATCTTGGCTAAGATAGTGTTTGTCAGATTTCTCCACTGTATAGTTACTCTAAAATTTTTTCTATACTATCTTCCCTGGAAGCAAGCCACTAAGCCTAACCAATACTGAAAAGGTAGGGAATTTTACCTCCTTGGGAGGAGTATTCCTACGTAAATTATTTGCAGTTCTTCTGTAACAGGACATTTGTCTGTTCTCTCCTACTTAGTTATTAAATGCTTTTTTAAATGTCAGTGTGGACTTACGGATATTTATTTTATATATTGTGCTATAAACCAGTATTATTTTGTTGCTCAAAGTGTTCTAGCTTTGGACGTTGGGAGCTCTTTCTTTCAGCCCCTGTGTCCCTTCAACATACTTCATCATTTTATTTTTTGAGCACTTTCTTGCCCTTCTGGCACTGCAGGATCGTCCATACTCATCATGTGTTTTCTCTACTCCACCTGTAGAATTAGCTATTTGTTTAAGGATTCTTGATTCCTTTTATTGGAAAGTTGTCTTTTTTTTTTTTTTTAACTTTTTTATTTCTCTGTTGAGTTTCCCTATTTGTTGAATCATTGTCATAATATTTTTCTTTAGTTTGGCATACTTTCTTTTAATTCTTTGAACATATTTGTAACAGCTGTTTTGCAGTCTTTGTCTACTAAATATACGATATGATTCAGAGACAGTTTCAATTGACTGCTTTTTTCTTTTCTTTTTTTTTTTTAAGATTTTATTTATTTATTTGACAGAGAGAGAGATCACAAGCAGGCAGAGAGGCAGGCAGAGAGAGAGGGGGAAGCAGGCTCCCTGCTGAGCAGAGAGCCCGATGCGGGCCTCGATCCCAGGACCCTGAGATCATGACCTGAGCTGAAGGCAGAGGCTTTAACCCACTGAGCCACCCAGGCGCCCTTGACTGCTTTTTTCAAAGCCTGGTCATACTTCTTTGTATGTCTCATAATTTGTGATTGTTTCCTTTGCTATTACTTTTGTCTTTGTGAGTCTATGCCTTTTCTATTCATTTCTTGTGGTTTTAGTGTTTTTGTTTTTGTTTTGTTTTTTTTTTCAGAGAAAAATATGTTTTCAACATACCATATTTAAATGAGAGCTTCAGAGGTAGTATTTGAACCCATATCTAGTGTTGGTCCAGAAACCTATTTTTATAACTAAAAATTTGTGTTGTTTCTTAAACATTTATTGAGCAGTATATTTGGGGCTTAGGCACTCATAAAAGAATAATTTAAAAATAATAACCCTTTAGAATATATAAGCATATGTATCCCAGTTGTATTTTTTTAATCTCATGAAATTTGTTACTCCAAATAGTTGAATTTATAATTTTTACTATTTTTCTACAGAGATAGGGAAGAACGATTGGCTGCACTCACAGCTGCTCAACAAGAAGCAATGGAAGAGCTACAGAAAAAAATTCAGCTCAAGGTAAGGATATGATAATTTTAATTTGAAATTCTAGAGCTTTCAATGGAGCATCAGATTAAATCTTTTATATATGGAATTGTGAAAAATTTTTAATTAGTTTGTATTTTTAATATTTGGATAATGAGACATGATTTGGTTATGATCAGTTCTAACTCAACTATCTAAAAACTGAATTTATTTTAATAAGATAAAACAATGTGGAGAATAATTAAGGGAATTCTAACATTTCTTGTTTTTTACTAACCAGTTTGTCAGTGACATGAAGGCATTACTATTTGGCTTCTGATATTCATACTTTCAGTTATTTACAAATAAATTAGAAGATGATTAGTGTAAATAGTTTCCCTTGCTCTTCAGTGCTTGTGAATTGTGCAGTTGTAACTTGGGAAATTATGATAAACTGCTATTTTCTGGAATCTGCTTAGCATTAGGAATATAGTTTCTAGCAGTATATTTCACACTGTTTAACAATTATTTACACAATGGCTTCACGTGGAGATAGAAAATTCCATAAGGTAGAGGACCATATTGTATTATTTATATAGTCCTGGAACTTTTATCATTCATTTCAATTTAATGCAGCAAAAATTTATTGAGCTTTGTGGTAGTTACGGGGTACAGAGATGAGTAAGGCATGATCCTAAGTTTCAAGAAACTCTTAATCTAGTGTAAAATTCAGATGCTGATAATTTCCATATGGATAGAGGTGTACTTGGCATGCTATGGAAGTACAGATGAGGACACTTAGTCTAACATGAAGGGTTTCAGAAGTCAGGGGAAACATTTTAGAGAATAATTCCCAAGTTGAAAGAGAGAGGAGTTTAATTAATAGGAGAATAGGTAGGTTGGTTGGATGATATTTCCAGTCATATGAAAAAGCATGAGCATGAAGTCAGAAGTCTGGAATTGTAGTTTTTTTTTAAGCTTGGTTGTTTTTCTTTTGTTTGTTTTTGGGGGAAGTCACTGCAAGTGTAGAACAGCCAGAAATGGTATGGTGTAGAGTTAATGTGGATAGAGGCCTGCATCATGATGGGGTTTGTCTGCTGTGAGGATATGCTTAGTCTTCCCATATGGGTCAGCATTTCCCAATGTGTTTCCCAAAGTGCTTCTCAAAAGTGTATTGTTGTCACATATGTGTGTAATATGTTGCTTAGTATAAGCTAGGTTTAATTGAGTCATAGAGCACAGAAACATACTAGAATAGTTCTATTTTAAAAACCTGTTTAGCTTTAATTTAGTGTTTTTCTTTTTTTTTTTTTTAAGATTTTATTTATGTATTTGAGAGAGAAAGAGTAAGAGAGAGAGCATGAGAGGGGAGAGGGTCAGAGGGAGAAGCAGACTTCCTGCTGAGCAGGGAGCCTGATGCGGGACTTGATCCCAGGACTCCAGGATCATGGCCTCAGCCAAAGCCTTTTGCTTAAGCAGCTGAGCCACCCAGGCACCCCTAATTTAGCATTTTTGAAATGTATTTGAAAATACATTTTGTTTTGTTTCCACAAAATGCTTAGTAATCTCCCATGGTATAGTCCTATGAAGCACACTTTAGGAGACACTATTGTGCATGCCGGAGATATTGAAGGGCTTTATGTAAATTCTTGTTCTTGGTGTTCAAGTTAACACTGAATTAAGACATTCTTCTTTTGTTCTAGAAAATTCAATGGAAATACTGTTTTTTCAAGTTCTCAGTATAATTTGGATAATTTTTTCCATTTTCACACTTTGACTTCATTCACAGCATGATGAAAGCATTCGAAGGCACATGGAACAGATTGAACAAAGAAAAGAAAAAGCTGCTGAGTTAAGCAGTGGGAGGCATGCAAATACTGATTATGCCCCCAAACTGACCCCTTATGAAAGAAAGAAGCAGTGTTCCCTCTGCAATGTCCTGGTAGGTTGTCATTATTAATATTGTGATGATAGAATTTATTACTAAAGTTTATTAAACTATGGAAGTATATTCTCCCAGTCTTTTAAAATTCATACTAAGACATCTGATGAGTACCATGGATTTCTGTCATGATTTTTATGCAAAGTAAGTGCTAGAAGAATAGTATTGGCATTTAGGAGCAGCAGTGCAAAATGCCAGTGCAAGCAGTTGCTGCTGAAATGGCTGTATACCCGCTTACTTGTTAGCCCAAGCAGTATTTCTGGGTACTGGAAACAAAAAGGAAAAGAGCATTTTTAGTGCTGAAACTTGAACTTTAATACTTAGAAGAAATGATATCCTGTTAAGATTGGCTACAAAGGCATGTTTTTTTTTTTGACCATGTATCTTCTAGAGGATTCTCAGAAGTGTGTTTTAAAGAAAATATTTGTAAGCCTAGTATGTAAAGGCTAGAGTGATCTCAACTTGCATATAATATACTGGCTTCAATATGTAATATTTACAATTAGATATAATTATATGTTGATTACAGCTGCTTTGATCTTATGCTTTTAGATCTCTTCAGAGGTGTATCTTTTTAGCCACATTAAAGGAAAAAAACACCAGCAAGCTGTGAGAGAGAATAGCAGCATCCAAGGGCGTGAACTTTCAGATGAAGAAGTGGTAAGATTTACTTTTATTCATTTACACATATTTATTGACTATCTAATATGCTTTCTTTTATTATGAAGAATTGCATGTTCATATGTGATTATTTAAAACTATAACGTTTAATAATGACTAAAATATAGTATATAAATGTGTCACTTTAGTGTACATTTTAACAAACATAGGAATAAGAATGTAATACTGTTATTTATATAATTTCAGTGCAAAAATGCTATTGTATTTTGAAATTTTAATATCAAAGGAACTGGAGGGTATTATGCTAAGTGAAATAAGCCAATTGGAGAAAGGCAGTTATCATATGGTTTTAAACTCAAATGTGGAATATAAGAAACAGTGCAGAGGATCATAAGGGAAGGGAGGGAAAACTAGATGGGAAGAAGTCAGAGAGGGAGACAAACCCTGAGAGACTTTTAACTGTGGGAAGCAAACTGAGGGTTGCTTAAGAAGAGGTGGGTGGGGGCATGGGGTACCTTGGGTGAGGGACATTAAGGAGGGCGCGTGATGTGATAAGCGCTGGGTGTTGCACGCAACTGATGAATTGTTGAACACTACATCTGAAACTAATGATGTACTATGTTTTGGCTAATTGAATTTAAATTTAAAAAATAGTAAAGGAAAGAATTGTTTAGTGATACTCGACATTTCTTATAAAATAGTTAACAATATAAATGTCATAATTGATAGCTTTTGTATAAGTACAGTATTTAAGTTTTCAGAAATGCATTATTTATCTACCTATAATTGTTTATAATGGAATTCAGATTTATACAAATATTTTAATAAATATTTTACAATCAGCTGTTATCTAGACATGGATGACATTGCTAATCTATGATGTTGGTTCTATTTGTAATAGCACATTTCTAAAGCTACCCAAAGATGAGATATTCATGTTTGTCGAGCATCTGTTAAGATGCCCAGGAAAGGTTATTGTGGTTCTATGAGGGCAGTACCTGTGTATACATACATGTGTGTGTTTAACTCCTCCCCCACTCCAGTGTAACATATTAAGAATACAAAAATTTCAAATATATAGCTTGATTAATTTTTATATATGTTTCAATCATATGTAGATACAGATTATTTCTTGTACCACAAAGGGCTCTCTCATGCTCTGTGCCAGACGTGTCCCCAAAAGGTAACTAGTCTCTGACTCTACCGCCATCAGTTACTTTTGTCTGTTCTGGAGCTTTACTTACACAGTATCAGTCAGCATGAACTTTTTGTGTCTGGTTACTTTCACCCATTCCGAACCCTGTGAGATTGATGTTTAATGTTTGTGTGAAGCTATGGTTCATTCTTTTTCTTAACTTTTTTCAGTGCTTTCTAGGCAAAGACCATCAGGAACACATCTGTAGTTGAATAAAATTGAGTTTTATTAATTTATTAAAATAATGGAAAATGCACACTGTGGAGAGTTATGGAGCTTCTCAATAAGGTGTTAGAAAGGACTTACAGGATTTGGGCTTGTGCTAGGTGATTTCATCCGGGAGGGGAGAGTTCAAGGACTTGGGGCTTTGGTCTGGATTGAATACTGTCAGGAAACACAGGGCATTTTGTGTCTGCTTCTTAATAAATGAATAAATCTTAGTAAGTAGGAGCACTGAAGCCACTCTTTTCTTTCAAGTTTCTGGACATGACTAATGCTTGAAGGGAAATTGCACGCAGTTACTTGGGCTTACTTCTCCTTTTGAGGATTACCCCCTCAATTTCCAGTCACTTCGGCAGCTCAAAACCGAGTTCTGTCTCTTTAGCTCAGTAAGGCTGCTACTTTCAGCTTGCACTGTTCTCCCATGTCAAAAATAGGCATAAGCCCTTAAGGAAAAATCCAGAGTGGATGTGGAGCTCATTTCATGTACTTCCTTTCTTTTAGGGATCATGGTCTCTCAAGTCCTGGCTCTGTTGGCTGTTCTTTAATGCCTTCAAATTGATATTTTATATATTTTGTGCAACGTTTTGAGTTGGAAGATAGTCCAATATAAGCCAGTTCACTGTAGCTGGTGTTGGAAGTCTCCTAATGTTTAATTCCTATATATCCATTGTTTAACAAAATGCTTGACATATAGTAAGGTATTTAATAAAGACTCATTGAGCTGAGTTGAACTGAAAGGTTATACAGAATGGCTTTAGGTATTATTAATAAAACATATAATTAATCATCTATTTAGTTTACCTCAAATAATTTTTTGTCCTTTACTCAAATTGTACGGATATTTTAAGAGTGAATAGTAAGGATTTTTTTTTTTTACTTGAATCATTCATGTAATTATCCCCATTCACTATTTAAGTTTGTTGTTTAGAACTAGAGTCATGTGTATGTGTATGCCACTTAGAAAAAAATCTCAAGTTGCTTTCATTAGTTAGAATTTAATTATTCTATTACAAATGAAATTCTTAAATTTATAAAAATTATTTGTAATTAAGTTCTCTTAATTAAAAAATCCATTATTTAATTTATAACAAATTGTTAAAGCATTTTCTGGAGTATTGCCATTATGTAAATTGAAATCTAAATTTTATGTCTTTTACTTCAATGAGAAAAGTTGAGAAGGAAAGAGTATTTAGTTTATGCAATTTGGAAGAAAAATGTGCAGTATTATCCAACTTTTGTAGCTATTACAGCATAGCCTGCTGTTTAGCTGTTTTGATTTGAGATTTGGTTGATGCGTTCATTTTGTGTACTATTTCAGCTCAAGGGAATTAAATTTTCTTTAAGTTCTCACTTAATTCATGTAGTTATTCTTGGTAATAGTCCTTTCTTCCTGAAAACAAGCATGCAATATAGCATATGAGTTATGTGATATAGTAAAGCAATTTTATATTTACTCATATGGAAGTTTCATTTTTAATCAGTGAAGGTATCTATAGTAAACATACTTGTTCTACTTAAAGTTATTACTTGTCATCTGTGATGTCTTTATGTTATATACACCTTGTCTGTGACCCTTCTTCTTTGACATGTAAGATTTTATTTATACCACCTCTGACCTAATAAAATTGTACCTTTGACCTTATACACTTGACATATCAGATAACTTACTCTTGATCTTTGACACATTTTGTTTTAAGCCTGTTAAACATAATAGGTAGCTGCCCAGTAAGAAAGTTATATTGTTTTGTGTTTTTATTGTAATTTTACCAGGAAATCTTTCTTGTTTTTTAAAACTTTACAAAAAAAGCTATTTTATGTTTTATTTTTTTCCTCTTTCTTTGTCTTAGAATCCAAATGATAAAAGTAGCTAATTTTTGAAGGTCCCAACAAATGGGTGCTAGTATAAATACTTTCCAAAATTTAATTTTTATACATTGCTAAAGATATAATAAAGTATAAGTTTTAACTAAAACTCTGATTTCTGTGTCATCCTGTTTTCACACTAATATCTAAAGAAGCTAATAGTGATTTGTGTGGACATGAATGAAGTACATTCAGACATACATAGAGAATGAAATTAAAAGGTTTTTTTAAAAATCCATATATTTCTCTTTGTAAGACTCCTTGGCTTTAAAAACATGTAAAATATACGAGCTCTGTTTGTTAACCTGTGTACTTATATGAAGTTTATTTTCATTTGATGTATAGATGTATAAAAAGGACTTTCATGAAGGTTGTTAACTATAATTTATTGGATGTTTACAACCAAATGTGATTTTATAAATCTCAAATTAGTATTTCAATGTGGAAAAATTATGCACATTAGGTGACTGAAAGAAAAAAATGATATTTTAAATTAGCAGAAACATAAATACATTACTGTATTTAATGAAATGTAAGCTGATTTCTTTTGTGAAAGGGTGCTGGTGTTGAGGTAAAAGAAGTCTCCTAGCTGTCCCCCAGAATTGAGGAAAATCCAGGAAATAACAGATAATTCCTACTTGATTCATTTCCTCACCTTGCTTACCTTTGTAGAAGCAAAAGTATTTGTTCTTTTTTTATAATCATTTTAGGAAAACATTTTGTCTACTTTTCTACAGAAAACCAAGTCAAATGAACAAATTAGAACTCATTTAGAATAAATCTTTGGTTCTCCCCCCCCAGTACTTCAGTTGGGTACACTTTAAGTTAGACTGGGAAATGAGCTAAAAATATCTTAACCTTTCTTATAGGATATAACTTCCATTGCCTAAATTTTCTCTCTAATAGGATGGGAAAAATTTTATGGAGTGTGTGTGTGTGAGAGAGAGAGAGACAGAGAGAGTGCAAGCACCTGTGAGATTTGTGTGAGAAAGAACATGCATATGTATTCAGTGTATAACGCACACATATATAGTTGATAGTTAACTTATATATTTCTTCTAACTTTTGGAATTCTTATGGTGGTAAATTCACTCAAATTGTAACTAGGGACATGTGGAGAATATTTGGCTATTTATTCATAGCTGAGTTCATGCTGTTCATTGATTTAAGGAAGATTTTTAACCAGGTAACCAATTTGTTTTAAACCTTAGTTTGACCCAATAATTTAAACAGTTTCTCTGGTTTGTACCTACCTTCTTTTGAATAACAGTCCTCGTTCCCCATACGCTTGCTTATCTCCTTGAGATAGCCCCTATATGAATTAAAAGAAGAGTATGGCTTACAGGACCCCATATTATGAGGAAAAGTTGAGATCTTTCTACATAATGTTTTCTGTCTTTTCTGATTTACGGTGTGAGGCCCTTCTCTACCTAAGTCTAAGTCTCTAACTTAGTCTTCTCTGGGCCACCAATCCTGAAGAGTGGCTGGTGAACCCTTGATCTGTTCTTTCCACTTAGTGTTCCAGTGGAGTATCAGACATTTATTTTCTTCTTCCTGAGCAGGTCACCCCTCAGTCCTCTCTGCCTACATGTCTCTGATTTTTTGCCATAACCACCATTCTGGCCCTGGCAGGCCTACTGGCTTCTGCCACAGGGTTCACACCACATAAGAATTAAGAACATTTTGGGAAAGCTTAAACACGAGATCTCTTACTGATCACATAGCATGGCCATATTAATGAACCTATTTGTTGGCAGGGACAGGTGCAGAGATCATTTTTTTTTTTTTTTTAAGATTTTTTTTATTTGACAGAGAGGCAGCAAGAGAGGAAACACAAGCAGGGGATATGGGAGAGGAAGAAGCAGGCTTCCTGTTCAGCAGGGAGCCGGACCCTGGGCTCAATCCCAGGACCCCAGATGGCAACTTGAGCCAAAGGCAAGTGCCCTATGACTGAGCCACCCAGGTGCCTTGAGATCATTTCTTTTCAGAATCAAAATTACACTTTTGGCATTATTCTCACTTAGCTAATACACTGTCCCCCTTAGGATACATATTTTAAAAGTTTATTTCTCCTTTTATCTCCAAATTTTTTTGGCTGGCAAGAAAAAATTTACTTTAACCACTCCTCCTAATTACAACCAAGCAACTAAGCCTTAAGGTTAGAAAAAGGAATTCTTCATATTACAGAGTAAAACTATAGTTTGAATCTTCCAGGCCTCATTATTGACATGCTAAAGGACAAGATAGATAAATTTATTAAATCTCAGGCTCTTAGCTTGGTTTATAAACTTTTGTCTTACTGCATATATCTGTTTTCCATTCTAAAATTGATTATTATAGAGTGCATTTTTCTTGTATTTATTTTAGAACAAATTCTGATCACCTCTGTAGCCGAGTTGTATTGGACAAGTGCCATATGCTAAGAAGAGTAAAAGAGATAATTACTCATAATTTTGAAATGTTACTCCATTGATACCTGTTTTTCATACTTTTTCTGTTGTAATATGACCCTTGTAGTTTTACTGGTAATAATCACAGTATCTTTTCTGTACTGGTTTTCTTTTAATAAACATTTAGTTTTGGAGATATTGATCATTAATCAGTGATTCAGAACAAGAAGCCTAAAAAACTATAGTTTTCTTAGAGATTTTTAGATTCTGTCATTGGTTTGGTAAATTACAATGACATAATGTTCTCTTCCATGAATCTTTTCTTTCAGATAGTTGCTTTATTTTAAAATGAAATTTCTTATAGGTAAAATATCTCTGCAGTTTAGAAACTTAAGCTTGTTAGTGTTTGATAAAACTATTTTGTGACTCTTAGACAGTTCTTATAATACAATTAAACTATAGAAGTGTGAAAAGCCATTTCAACCATATTTCTCTGCATGAGTCCTTGGACCATATTACTGTAACACATGCTGCTTTTTTGTTTGCATTACAGTGGCTATCTAATTTTACAGTTTGCTTAAAGTAATTAAGACTATTTTTTCCTCTTTTCATCTGTTTATTTGGGAATTAGAATGGATAAGCTGATAATTTAAGTGTTAAAGTTATAACATATTTTGGCTGTCTTTTTGTAGCTGATATCCATTGCCTTTACACAATTAATTAAATATCTAAATACTGTTCTTTTTAAAAGACATAAATCCTTAAACTCCTTAAACTCTTATTCAAGATCATGGTAGCTGGGAATGATTACAATAGTGACACTTTTATACATCTACAGATTACAGACCAGTGCATTCTCATCTGGCTCTTGTGTGTCAATTGTGAGGAGTTGCAGAATTGCAGCCATGGGCATCATTAAAAGACCAAAGCAGTCGTGATGATGACTTTTGTAGCTGCTCTCTTTCAGTTGGATGATAGAGGATCAGAAAGGTTACAGGGAGGCAAATCAAAAAAAAAAAAAAAATCAAGCTGCTTCTACTTGAATATTCTCTCAAAGTTTTATGATATGTACTTTATTATATGGAAATTTTATGTATACCCAATCTTGAAATCCATAGTATGACAATTTCATGTTGGAAGAATAAAGAGAATGAAGGATTTATTAATAGACGTTTATAAGCAGGAACAAGGGTGCCTGGATGGGTTGGTTATTTGAGGGCCTGACTCTTCATTTTGGCTCAGGTTGTATGTAATCTCAGGGTTTTGAGATTGCGCTTCATGTAGGGCCCTGTGCTCAGCATGGAGTCTGCTTGTCCCTCTCCCTCCCCCTCTGCCCTCTTCCCACTAGCTGACTCATGTTCTCTCTCGTTCAAATAAATAAATAAATAATAGTCTTTTAAAAAATGGGAGATTATAAGCAGGAACACTCTTGCTCTGACAAGGATAGCTGACAAGTTTAGTATTTTTCCTGCCTTATTTATATAACTCTTATTTTCCTTACCAAATAATTGATTATGAATGCTTTTGTTTTGGGGCACCTGGGTGGCTCACTTTGTTAAGTGTCTGCATTCAGCTCAGGTCATGATCCTAGGGTCCTGGGATCAAGCCCCGAATCTCTGCTTCTCCTTCTCCTTCTGCTTGCTGTTACCCTTGCTTGTTCTCTCTCTGTCAAATAAATAAATAAATCTTTAAAAAAATAGATGTTCTTGTTTTAATTCAGACCGTATTAGGTTCTTTATCTGAAATTCAATGGCCAGTATATTAGTTCCAAAGTAAATATTTATAGAAGATCATATCTTTGATGAGAGTTAACTGAGTTTTAGTAATAATTATTTTGTCAATTGACTTCTCTTGCAATTGTTAGAGTAGGCACATTTGTTGTATCAGGAAATCACAAAGCTGTAAAACAAAATTTTCACAATCCCCAAATTTGGTCCTTTCTCAAATTCTTTTTTGTAAGTTACAAAATATTTCAGCATCAGAAAGAAGTGTAGTAAACCCCACATTCCTGCCACCTGGTAGTTAAATAACACTTCTTTTCTGGTCCCTCCATACATGGAAAGATGGAAGGGATACAACGTATATCAAATGTGAGTGGTGGAGCCAGGTTCAGGAAATAGAGGTAAATCCATGGTGAGAATTCCATAGATAATCTTAAAACTGAAAAATGAAGAAGTAGCAATACAATATAGATTCGGGAATATAGAGAAGAAAGATAAAATAATCTCCTAAAACCATTGCACCTGGATTGGGAAAGAAGTGGGGAGAGCAGTGGGAAACTACTTTCTTTGAACCATTGACTATGTAAAGTATATTTGCTGGTAACTTTGAAAAAAGCAAAAACATTTTTAAAAAATAAAAGAAATATAGCAGTGGTAATTATGTATACGCCCATGTTGCTCAGGAATCTTCTGTGTTCTGTCCATTGTTTTTTGTTCATGGTTAAATTAGATAATACATCTGCAACCAAAGAAGGCCTTGGGAACTTGAATATTTTGGCCAGTTACCTCCTTAATTCTGTATTCTCTTAAATTTATTGCAGTATCCTTTGATGCCATTAATCCAAATACTGGATTTTCTGGGTCGACTGGGTGGCTCAGTTGGTTAAGTGGTTGCCTTCAGCTTAGGTCATGATCCCAGGGTCCTGGAATCAAGCCCTGTATCAGGCTCCCCACTTCATGGACAGCCTGCTTCTCCCGCTCCACCACTTGTGCCCTCTCTCTCAAATAGATAAATAAAGTCTTTTAAAAAAGAGAAATATATGTATATTATAAAAAGCAAATTCTGGGTGTTCCCTTTTTTTGCTGTTATCTGTAGAATAATAATAAAACAACTATCTGTGTGCCCACTACTCACATTAATGAGAATCTCCTGGTAGGAAATTGTGTTTTTGTTTGTTCATAGTACTTTTGTTTGTGAAAGATATTTTCGCTGGGTGTAGTTTTCTAGCTTAATAATTATTTTCTCTAAAAATTGAATAGATGTTATTTGCTGTTTTCTTGCTTCTATTCCTCATAGGGTAGATGTATTCTTCTTTATTATTTTTCAAAATTACCTTGGCTATTCCTCTCCTTTTTTACTTTGTACATAACGTTTCCAATTAACCTGTTAAACTAAGAAAATTCTTTTTTTGATTTTGAGATTGCAGTGAAATTATAGCAAGATTAAATTGGCAAGAGTGGACATCTTTTAAATATTTTTTCTTTTCATTCAACAACATGTTTGCCTACTTATATCTTGCATTTGTTTATGTGCTCTTTAGTTAAGCCTTCATTTTCTTGATTTAAGTCTTAAACATTTCATAGTAAGCTTATTTTGTTTCTAAATTAATGGGTTTTAAAAGCATTTTGAATTTCAGGTGGTTTTTTTGTTTTGTTTTTTGTTTTTTAGAGTTCCAAGGTTCATTGTTTATGCACCACACCCAGTGCTCCATGTAATACATGGCCTCCTTAATACCCACCATCAGGCTCACCCAACCCCCCCCCCCACCCTTCTCCCGTCCAAAACCCTCAGTTTGTTTCTCAGAGTCCACAGTCTCATGGTTTGTCTTCCCCTCCAATTTCCCCCAACTCACTTCTCTTCTCCAACTCCCAATGTCCTCCTTATTATTCCTTATGCTCCACATATAAGTGAAACCATATGATAATTGACTCTCTCTGCTTGACTTATTTCACTCAGCATAATCTCTTGAAGTCCCATCCATGTTGATACAAAAGTTGGGTAGTCATCCTTTCTGATGGAGGCATAATATTCCATTGTATATATAGGCCATATCTTCTTTCTCCATTCGTCTGTTGAAGGGCATCTTGGTTCTTTCCACAGTTTGGTGACTGCGGCCATTGCTACTATGAACATTGGGTACAGAAGACCCTACTTTTCACTACACCTGTATCTTTGGGGTAAATACCCAGTGGTGCAATTGCAGGGTCATAGGGAATCTCTATTTTTAATTTCTTAAGGAATCTCCACACTGTTTCCCAAAGTGGATGCACCAACTTGCATTCCCACCAACACTGTAAGAGGGTTCCCCTTTCTCCACATCCTCTCCAACACTTGTTTACTGTCTTGTTAATTCTGGCCATTCTAACTGGTGTAAGGTGGTATCTCAATGTGTTTTTGATTTGAATCTCCCTGATGGCTAATGATGATGAACATTTTTTCATGTGTCTGTTAGCCATTTGTATATCTTCTTTGGAGAAGTGTCTGTTTATGTTTTCTGCCCATTTTTTGACATGATTATCTGTTTTGTGTTGTTGAGTTTGAGGAGTTCTTTATAGATCTTAGATATCAGCCCTTTGTCTGTAGTGTCATTTGCAAATGTCTTCTCCCTTTCGGTGGGTTGCCTCTTTGTTTTGTTGACTGTTTCCTTTGCTGTGCAGA
>NW_019154115.1:788648-834099 GCF_002288905.1 Enhydra lutris kenyoni | reverse complement strand
TGGATTCACTTCTCCGCCAGTCCTACCTTTCCGAAAGTGGTTGATTTTCTGTTTCTAGAGTTGCTGTTCTTCTTCTCTTCGATCTCCCGTTGGATTTGTAGGTGTTTGCAATCTTTAGATAAGCTATCGAGCTGATCTCCCGCTACCTGAAGTAGTCTCAGCCTGCTACTTCTCCGCCATCTTGACTCTCCTCCTGTGCAGAAGCTTTTTATCTTGATGAAGCAAAAGTTCATTTTTGCTTTTGTTTCCTTTGCCTTTGGAGACATGTCTTGAAAGAAGTTGCTGTGGCCGATGTCGAAGAGGTTACTGCCTATGTTCTCCTCTAGGATTTTGATAGGTTCCTTCCTCACGTTGAGGTCTTTTATCCATTTCTAGTTTTCTTTGTGTAAGAGAATGGTCAGGTTACATTCTCCTATACATAGCTGTCCAATTTTCCCAGCATCATTTATTGAAGAGACTGTCTTTTTTTCCACTGTATATTTTTTATTGCTTTGTCAAAGATTAGTTGACCATAGATAGAGTTGTGGGTTCATATCTGGCCAGTAACGACTGGCCAGATCAATCTTACTGATTCTTTCAAAAAACCAGCTTCTGGTTTCGTTGATGTGTTTTACTGTATCTCTAGTTTCTATCTCATTGATATCTGCTCAAATCTTGATTATTTCCCTTCTTGTGGGTGGGTTTGGCTTAATTTGTTGTTCTCTTTAAGGTGTAAAGAAAGCTGGTATATTCTGGATTTTTCAGTTTTTTGTCTTTTTTTTTTTTTTTTTTGAGTGAGGCTTGGATGGTTATGTATTTCCCCCTTAGGACTGCCTTTGCCAATCTCCCATAGGTTTTAGACCAATGTGTCTTCATTCTCATTGGTTTCCATGAATTGTTTAAGTTCTTCTTTGATTTCCCGGTTGATCCAAACATTCTTAAGCAGGGTGGTCTTTAGCTTCCAAATGTTTGAATTCCTTCCAAACTTTTTCTTGTGATTGAGTTCCAGTTTCAAAGCATTGTGGTCTGAGAATATGCAGGGAATAATCTCAGTCTTTTGGTATTGGTTGAGCCCTGATTTGTGACCCAGTATGTGGTCTCTTCTGGAGAAAGTTCCATGTGCACTGGAGAAGAATGAGTATTCTGTTGTTTTCCAATGGAATGTTCTGTATATATCTATGAGGTCCATCTGGTCCAGTGTGTCATTTAAAGCTCTTGTTTCTTTATTGATTTTCTGCTTGGATGATCTATTACTGAGAGTGGCATGTTAAGATCCCCTGCTATTAATGTATTCATATTAATATGACTCTTTATATTGATTAACAGTTGGCTTATGTAGTTGGCTGCTCCCATGTTGGAGGCATAAATATTTACAATTGTTAGATCTTCTTGGTGGACAGACCCTTCGAGAATGATGTAGTATCATTCTGTATCTCTGACTACAGTCTTTAGTTTAAAATCTAATTTATCTGGGATGAGAATCGCTACCCCAGCTTTCTTTAGAGGCCCGTTGACATGAAAGATGCTTCTCCACCCCTTTGCTTTCAGTCTTGATGTATCTTTAGTTTCCAAATGGTTCTCTTGTAGACAGCATATGGATGGGTCCTGTTGTTTTATCCAATCTGCAACCCTGTGCTGTTTTATGGTAGTGTTTAGGCCATCCACTTTGAGAGTGATTATTGAAAGATACGTCTTTATTGACATCATTTTGCCTGTGAAGTCCTTGTTTCATAGATTGTCTATGTAAATTTCTGTTCTATGTCACTCTTGGGTTCTTTCTTCTTTTATAGAACCCCCCTTAATATTTCTTATAGTGCCGGCTTGGTGGTCACATACTCTTTTAAACCTTGCCGGGCTTGGAAGCTGTTTATCTCTCCATTTTGAATGTCAACCTTTCTGAATAAAGTATTCTTGGCTCTATGTTCTTCTCATGCCCTGAATACATCTTGCCAGCCCTTTCTGGCTTGCCAGACTTCTGTGGACAGGTCTGACATTTTTCTGATGGACCTTCCTCTGTACATAAGGAAACTCTTCCCCCAGCTGCCCTCAGAAGCTCTTGTCTAAAATTACGATTTGTCAGTTTCACAGTTAAGTGCCTTGAGGTCTTTCTAGGTTCCTTGATCTTGAGGGGTGTTCTTTCTTCCTCTAGGACTGAACGCTTGTTCCATTCCCCAGACTGGGACAATTTTCATCCAGAATTTGTTCAACTATATCTTCTAGTGTTCTGTCTTTTTCCGTGCCCTCAGGGATCCTAATAAGTCTGACGTTGGAATGTTTCATGGCATCATTTATTTCTCTAATTCTGTTTTCATGGCTTCTAAGCTGTTCGTTCCAGGCCTCCTCCTGATCCCTTTTCTCTATCATTTTGTCCTCTAGGTCGCTAATTCTACCTTCTGCTTCTGTTACCCTAGCTGTTAGAGTATTAGATTAGATTGGATCTCATTGATAGCATTTTTAACTTCTGCCGTGGTGGCTTTCACTTCTGCCCTTAGAGATTCTATGTTGTCACTAATGGTTTTCTCTAATCTAGCCATTGCCTGGATAACTGTTTATGTCTATATCCAGTAGTTCTGATGGAGAGGGCACAGTCTCTGAGTTTTTCCTCTGTTGTGTGTTCCTCCTCCTAGTCATTTTGGTGAAAGGTGGTTGAGGGGATTTATAGCTGAATATATCAACCACGATCCAGACTAGGTACACCCTGGAACGCTTCAGAGCAATGAGAAGTCACCACCAAAAAGAAAGAAAAAAGAGAGAGAGATAGAAAGGAAAGAGAAAAAAGGAAAAAGAAAACCCAGGCAGATGAGCCCCAAAAGTAAGATTTATAAGGTATGTAAACAAAAAGGGACAAACAAAAAGACTGACAAAAGTAAATGACAAGAAAGGGGAAAAAAAAAAAAAAGAACCCAGTCAAAAATGAATCCCAAGAATAAGATTTATATAATACCAGAACAAAAACAAATACACAGAAACACTGACAGAAGAAAAAGATGGGAGGGTGGTTATAAATCCTTGATGTGGGCAAGGAAGGTTATTTTGGTTCTTCCTGGGTGTATCTTGTCATCTTTGTTAAAGGACTCAACTTTCCAAAGATAAAGGGAGATTAAAACTGGTTTATATATAGGGGTAGTATTGAATAGGGAAAAAGGATTACCTTGAAGCTGATATCTATATGTATTTTTAAAAAAAGAAAAAGAAAACAGGCATATGTATGAAAAAAATTCACGTTAAAAGGCTATTATGGAGTATGTTGTATTAAACCTCTAGTTATAGTGGTAGGTAGCTTAAAGAAATTAAAAGAACAAGAATCGTGAGAGTGAATTTAAAAAAAAAAAAAAAGCTGTATCTATGAAATATGCAGGTTTTAGGGCAATACCGGGAGCTTAATATATTGTTTTCTCCTGATGTTGGGGTTTTACGGTTTTATGGGGACCCTGTGGTGGTTGTCCTCTCCTTCTTTTGGCTTGCCTTCTGGGGAGGAGCCTGCTATATTGTTTTTCAGTCAGTCTTGCTTGGGTTGAGTTGTCCTTAACCCCCGTTAAGGGGCTGGGCTCTGTGGAAACCAGTTTTTTAGGCTTTTGTTCTCTGGAGGTTTTTGGTTTGTTTGTTTTTTTTTTTGGCAGCTTTTTGCGGCTTTTCGGAGGTTTAGTGTAAAGCAAACTGCACCCAGACCTCTGCCTCAGAGAGAAGCCTCAGTCTGCTCCCCTCTAGGCAGTCCAGAACACACAGACTCTGGGCAGTCCAGACTCCCGTCTAGGCAGTCCAGAACTTCCCCCTCTGCAAACTCAGCTGAACACCGCAACCTCCCACAGGCAGTGCATGTCCCCAGCCACTGTCTCAGGGGTTGTCTGAAGCGCCCATTTGTCTCTGTACCCCTGTGCTACTAAAACCACGAGTGATATTGGTCCAGGGAGCCCACTTCTGGTGGCTGCTTTTGCTGGGACTGCCGTCTGGGGACCAGGCCCATGCCTCCAGGTGTGCTCAGTCACAAGGCTTCTGCTGCTGAGGAATCCCAGCCAGAGATCAGGCTGAAATCTTTCAGGGTGGGCTGGAGCATCCAGACCCTCTTCCAGTCCTAGAGACCGCTGGCTAGTGAACACACGGAGCTCTCTCCGTCGCAGGCAGGGAGTAGGGTCAGATCCCAGTTGCACAGTGCATGCAAAGCGAAGAAGGCTGTAGTTCTAGAGAGCACCCACCAGATCCCTCATGTGCGACCACCCCACCCAGCGGTGGTGCAAGCAGCGCATAGCCAGGAGCGCAGGGACAAGGAACTGGAGGCTCTGCCACAGTCTGTCTGGCACGGATGGTCGCCAGCAGTGGCGGACCTGGGTCTATGGGTTTTGGCCTGTGCCCATGACTGCCCGATTCTATTTGCTCTTTTTGAGTGCTTTTAACCAGACTCCCAAGTTAATGCTGGTCCCCAACCACAGGACACTTTCATATTGGGGCATAACTTTCCAATGGGTCACTTCTGGTGGCTCCCTCCCCCTTATTCTTATCCTCAGATATCAGTCCAAGTGTTCCCACCCTGCTTTACCTTTCCACTGATGCCTTCTGCCCCCGTAGAGATCCGTAAGTGTATAATTCTACATCTCAGGCTGATTTCATGGGTGTTCAGAGTGTTTTGGTAGATATTTAGCTCATTTTAGGGGATCTGTTGAAATGGGGTCTCCTACTTCTCTACCATCTTGCCCCTCCTCCAAATTTCAGGGTTTTTAAAAGAAGGTTGTTTTGTTTTGTTTTGTTTTTAGTTTTATTTTAGAGACAAAGAGCGCACAAGCAGGGGGAGGGGCAAAGGGAGAGGGAGAGAGAATCTCAAGCAGACTCACTGCTGAGCACAGAGCCCAATGCAGGACTCGATCTCACTACCCTGAACTCATGACTGAGCTGTAATCAGGAGTTGACATTTAACCAACTGAGCCATCCAGGCTCAGTTTTTATTTCCTTTATACAGAGATATTTTCAAGGTTATAGATTAAGAGGGGTCGCAGTACGTTTTGTTTTATGAGGATAAGTGTACGTGTGTGTTTCAAAGTGTGAAGTGATTCATGGATTCGACTGCTGTTGTATATAGGGACCAGGCTCATCTTTTGGACTTGCTTTAATTTTAAAATATGTGAGGGGTGCCTGGGTGGCTTTGTCGTTGAGTGTCTGCCTTCATCTCAGGTCATGATCCCTAGGTCCTGGGATCAAGCCCTGAATCAGGCTCCCTGCTCAGCAGGAAGCCTGCTTCTCCCTCTCCCACTCCCCTTGCTTGTATTCCCCCTCTCTTTCTTTCTCTCTCTCTCTCTCTGTGTCAAATAAAATCTTTAAAAAAGTATATGTGATATTAAAATGAGTGCTATTCTGTGTTTTCAGTTTCAACTTTTATTGCATTATGATCAGAGATTATGGTTTATCTAGGTTCTACTTTGGCTAGTTTATTGATTTTTCTTTATCGCTTAATACATTGTAAAATTTTAACAAGAAGTCTTTTCTCTCTTTGGGTATATATATTCGATCAGATTTGCTTGTTGTAATGCAAATATTCTCACTTTTTTAACCCATTTTTTTTGTCCTCACTAGTATCGTTTTGTCAAAAATGGAAAGACTGTCAATATGCTATTATTATTATTTATGCATGTCTCCTTGGGTTTTAAAATTCTTCATATATATCATATATATATATCTTCATATATATATCAATGTTTTATCATCATGATTATAACTATATAATTTTTATCTGGTGAATTTTACTTTTTAAGAATATGAAACATCTCTTTCCTATTTCATGCCTCTTCCTTGAATATTATTTTTATATGGTATTAATTTGGCAAACCTAGCTTTGCATGGTGCTGCCTGATATATCCCTTTATTATCCTTCCTCTCCCTTCTTCTCCCTTTTGCTCTTGTCCCCATCATAGTTTTATTTTGGCATGTAGGTCTATTCCTAAAAAGTATAATTTTATTTTAATTGTTTTCCTTCTCTGTTAGGTTTATTATTAGGTATATTATATATACCATGCTATATATAATCTTTTGGACTTAACTCTTTTCTACTGAATATTATAGTGCCTAGATTCATATGGATTGGGAATTTGTTGCTGTTTCTCAACATCTTTGAGGCCTATCGTACATTAAACTACACTTATTTTTAAGTTTACATTTTAATAACTTTTGGCGTGTTCATACCCATGAAACTAACTATCATCATGATGAAGACAGTGAACATATCTGCCACCTCAGAAAGTTTCCTCATTTACTATATCCTTGCTGATTTTTTGCCAACTTTTGTTCTATCAATTTTTGAGAAAGGGATATTGAAATATTTTAATTGTGAATTTTTCTCTTTTTCTTGGCAGTTTAATTGTTTTGCCTTATGTCGTTTCAAGTTGTATTAGGAGCATAAATGGTAATGGTTGTTATGTCCCCTTGAATATTGATCCCTTTATTATGAGATGACCTTCTCTATTCCTAATAATATTGTTGTTACCTTGTCTAAATATTAATTAGCCATTTCAGCTTTCTTTTGTCTAGTATTAGAGTAGTGTATCTTTTTCTTCTAACATATTTATCATTTTTTTTGCATGTATTTTTTTCTTAAACACTTAAAAGTTAAATAGGCTTAAGGAAAATCTTTGTTCTGGTGCTATTGAGTTTGATGTGAAGCCACTGTCTCTGTCAAGTTCTTGTCACCTAGGGCTGTGAAAGCCACTCAGAGCTGAAGAGTTCCGGCCCCGTCTCTGAGCATTCCTTTTTCTTTGATCTTTTTTTTTTTTTTTTTTTTTTGGAAAGGGTGCTGTTATTTGTGTCATATCATTACTGGGATATTATTGAAATGATTTCTAAGGATGAAGCCTAATTGCAGTCTAACGTGCTGCGTTTGAAATCTGAGAATTCTCCGAAAATAGCTTTCATTACAAGGCTTGGTCCAATATAACTGAACCATTCCCTGTTTCACTATTGAGCTCAGACCTTTCTCCATCTTCATAGCATGATAAATTAATAGGCTTGTTGAACTCTGTGCTTTTCTTTGAGTCATCTGTTAAACCTCAGATCAGATCAGAAAGGAACATCAGAATCTGTAGAAGTCTTTACCTCATTTATCATCTCCACCTACCAGAAAACTGATGGAGTGTTTGTAATTGTCACTGAGTGGCAGGGGGACAGATGGCCAGCTATCATCCTATCAGAAGATGGCCTTTTCTCTTTGGCATGGTGTCTGATTCACAGTATTTCATTAGCTATATTTTTCTTCTCTGTCACTTTAAACAATATACTATATAGACTGTAGTAGATAAAAAATAAAAATATATCCTACACCTGTAGAAAGGGACCTTGGCAGACTTGAATCTTTTGTATAATTAAAATAATCTATTGGGTTTTAAAAGTTGTCCTTGTCTTATGTTTAATTTTTAAAAATGGATGCTATCATAAAAGACATTGTTTTGATACACTATATTTCAGATTTTCTTAAATTTACTGTTTGACAAAATTTTATTTAAATATAATGGAATCTGGGTGTGTCTGGGTGGCTCAGTCAGTTAAGCATCTGCCTTTGGCTCAGGTCATGATCCCAGAGCCCTGGGACTGAGCCCCATGTGGGGCTCCCTGCTCAGCAGGGAGTCTGTTTGTCCCTCTTCCTCTGCCCCTTTCTCCCGCCCCTCGCCCCTGCTCATGCTTGCTCGCGCTCTCAAATAAATAAATAAATAAATAAAATCTTTAAAAAATGGAGTTCTCAAACTTTTTATCTTTTTAAAGCATTTTTTTTTAGCACCTGCTTGTGCACTCTGCATTAGTCCAGGCACCAGGAAAGCACAAGTAAATAATGGCAGGGGTGCTTAACTCTTCGTTGTATGCTATCAGTCTGAGTTTCATGAATCTCTAAACACACTCATTTTAAAAAGTGAGCTAGTTCTTTATATGGTGCTTTCATTTTTAGATAGTGTTTCAGTAATATCTATACATACTTTATTTTAATTAATTTTACTTATTTTTAGTAGCCAAAACTATACTTTAAAAAATACCGTTTTATTTATATTCATGTATGAAAAAAATTGCTGTACTACCATGTTTACAGACATACCAATATTGGAAACAGAATTCAATAATGAATTTCCTCTAAATTTTAAAAAGAACACACAAACATAAAACTACTGATTGGTTATAGAAAGCGGAGCAGAGAAAAAAAGACATTTGTTATCATTTTCATTTCATTAAAGAGCAGCAGCCTCTGAGAAGAATCAAATCAATTAGATATTCATTTATATTGCAAAATAATATATACATAGAAAAGTTAGTGATTGTACTGATTTTAGTTTTACTAAGCCACTTTATCTTCTCACACTCAATGCAAAGAAATAAAACAATGTAAAGAAAACTATGTCCTCATTGTTATTCACAATAAAAACAGTCTGCATCATTCTGCAGGCCTGGGCATATTACATAACAGGGAGTACTTAATGGCTCAAGTGGATCAAAGTACCTTTTTGATTCTGACCCACAGAATAGAATCTCATGTATATTTGCAACTGGACTCATTCCATGGGAGCTGTGACGTACTGAACCATTTCTGTGGTGTCCCTAGATCTCACTAAATTAAGAAAAGACGCTGCACAAGAAAAGATAACAATCTGTCCATAAATTATATCTGTAGACTCTTTAGTGTCAGGTGTGAAAAGGGGCCCTTTCTTGAGTACATGGATACAAGTATTGTTGTGGTCTAAAGATTGCCAGATTGATATGGTGTCTGTTACAGTGAAAAAAGGTGTACTTCAAAGCCACTGCCAGATTAAGAAACTCCCACAATTTGTCTCAGTTCTTCAAATAACAGAGCAAGTTCCCTTTCTCTGACCGTGAGTCCTATATTGGCATTGCTGCTGGCTATGAAACTTAACTGCCAAAAGTAAATGATTAAATTGAACCACTTTTGTAGGTGTTACAGTAACAGATGATACTCTCATTTTTTGCTCCTTTGGTCTGTTGTAAGGGCAAACGTAGATAAGAAACCAGGTCTCTAAGCATGCTCTAGAGCATTATCATTGGCCACTTAATAACAGGGACTCTGTCTCGATCTGACACAGCAATAGCATGGAGCCCTTCAACACCTGGTTACTTTTTTTTTTTTTTTTTTAGACCTGGTTACTTTTTATACAGGAATCTCTTTAGGTCCTGGCTTTCTGGGCTGCTGTGTTCTCCCAGCTGTAAATTCAGGGACAGCTTGGACATACTTTATTTGATAACAACTAATTCCATCCCACAAATCAGTAATTACAAATCAGCTTTCCCCTGAAGTCATTTTGGAGTTTAATCTGCTGGAATAGTTTTATGGAGGAGTGATATCAGTCAAAATAATAATTTACTACAGATTGTTTTGGTGTTATTCTGGGTGAAACAGACATCCAGAGAATCATACCCTTTAACTTAAGCAGTTAGCATAAGCCCTTGGCAAACAGTAAAGTATTGAATTAAATGTTAGTAAACTAAATGTTAATGAGCTACTACAATTTATTGTTTTCAGTGTACCATATCTGTGGAGAGTGATATTCAAAATACATGGAAGAGTGCTATCTAAAAATACCGTGTTGTTTTTAGTTGAGTATTCTTTTTTTTCTTCCCTTCCGCCATCTGGCTTCTCTTTTTCTCCCAATTTTTCTTCTTTTCTTCCCCAGTGCCTTCATCTCTCCATTCCTCCATTCCTTCCTCATCCCTCACTTTTCTTAGCTTCATCATCATCCAGAGAAACAAAAACATGTTGGAGCCCTCCAGCCTCCATGTTTCCCCAGTTTTTGTAGAAGGCAATAGGGAAAGTTGTAAAATGCCTCCTATTTATCTTATTTGTTGTTCTGCCAGGCAGGATTAAAAGAGTTGAATGCCTTGTGATATTTTTAGGAATTTAAAGAAAAACTTTATGTGACTCTGGAATAGACTGATGTCATTGTCACTGGATTTTAGATTCAAAGTTGAAGTACTGAATGAGGTTTAGAGAAAAATCCTGTTTTTCTAAAGAATATATGAAAACCCTTACATTAATTTCTCCTCTATTTAGATTTTAGTAACTTGGCATCCACCCTACTCTTGAAAACAAACTTTGAGTTGCAGAGAAGTAAGTAAGCCTCTTGAGTGTGAGATTGGATTTCTATAAAGGAAACTTGATTTAAAAAAAAAAAAATACATTTGTGTCATTATAATGAAGCTTTAGTCTTTTTTCCCCCCCCAAAGGAGACATATTTAAACCCTTTTGAACTAGGATTCAAAATTCTCATGTCTGTGTTATAATATTTTTAAGTAATGGGGAGCAGATTATTTCTTTTGATGTACCACATTTTATGAACTCTGTTTATTCTGAGGTATAACTTGAGTTCTAAAAATGGCAATTTAATAAAATTCTATATTATGTCATTTATGTTTTCTTGCATATTCTATTTTTAGAGCTTTTTATATTCTTTCCCCAAGATCATGCATCTATCTGTAGCTCAATTTTTTTCATGTCTCTTTTAAAAAGCAAGGAACTATGAGAATCTTTAGGAGGAGTCTGAAAGAATATCAAGGTCATAAGCTTCAGTATGAATTATTTCATTAAATATGGTAAATTATAGTAGAAAAAAACATAAAAGGTAATTAAAAGAATAAGAAGGGTATAAACTTTGATGAGATCATGTCCGTATAGGTGTTAGTTTCTTATATACGTTATTTGTATTTCATACTATAGCAATGGACTTAACAATTTGTGTGTTTGTGTGTGTGTGTGTGTGTGTGTGTGTGTGTGTGTATAATTAGCCATCACTGATTAGCTTTTGGGCTTCTTACATTGATTTTTAGAATGTTAGGAAAGGGAGACTTTAGAATTTATTGTCTAATCCCTTTATTTTACTAGGGAGGAAACTGAGGCCCAGATAAGTCACTCCGTCATGAGTTTCAGAATTTATCTTGGTGTAGGTATTTTGACCCCAGTTCAGTGCTATTTCTACTGCACCAACCTGATTTTCTATGCCTATAAGAAAAACAGTGTTTCCTATTTATACTTATTTAGGATTAATAGTATCAAATAGTCAAAATAGCCCATTTCCAGCTTGTTAATAAGAGAGTAGGAGTTGCATTGAACAGGATTCCATGAGGCTAAAAGGTGTACTTTTTTAGTTAGGAAGGGAGGAGATTTAGCAGCTTTTGGGGAGATTTTTTGGTCCCGAGTGCTTCATATTTTGAAAATGACTGAGTAAATCATAGATACTGTGTCTAAAGGAGTACATTTTGCTTTTCCTTATGTCTGTGTCATAATAGAACTGTGAGTAGATATGGAAAGTGAGTATATTTTTGCAGTTATACTCATTATTCTGCAGCATTAATAAGCTTACAGCAGCTCTAACCTTGTATAAATCAACACTGTTTTCTTTAGAAAGCTTGCTTTCCTTTGCATTTCCATATTAGGATTAATTTTGTGATAATTAAAATATTAATATTAATTGCAGAAAACTGGATAAAAAATAATGCTTACTCTTAACATTTTTGGCTTATCTTCTGGTCTCTATATATAAATATATGTCTTACATGCTTATTTATATATAAACTACAGTGCATAGATTTGAATCCTGATTTTTTAACATTATACATTGTATGTTTTTAATATCATTACTGTTTAAAATTAATCAAGTCTGTGTAGTATCATCTTAATGTATGTGCCACAATTTATGTAATCAGTTCCCTACTGCTATTTTGTTGTAAATTTCACTGCAGTGAATATATTTGTATAGAAGTATTTTTGTACCTCTCTGTTTCCTTATGGCAGTTTTGCAGAAGTAAAGTTATTTAAGCTACCTTTATTATTTTTTTTAATGGAGTGTTTTATTAAACATTAAGTAGACAGGGTTGTTTATATAGAATGGAGACAGAGATACCAATATCTGAAAAGCTCCCTTTGTAAATGGCCAGAGCTATAGGTAACTTGAAGCACATAACATTTCAAATAAAAGGAAATGAGATTGCTGATCTCAGCCATTCCTTTCAAGAAAGGATGTCATCAAGGATTACAGCCCCAAAGGTTAGGTTCTAGGGCTCAGGGCAGCACTCAGATCGATCGTAGGGGGAATCTAGAACAATGAGGAGGGAAAGGGAAAAAAAAAAAAAAAAACAACAAAAAAAAGGAACCAGATTTTATGGAACGGATTACTGCTGAGGATAGAGTGAGAAGTGCTGCCTGTCTCTGTACACAGATGTGCAAGAATCGCTCAGATACACTGGATGCTGGCCTTGTGCAAGATTAATTTCAGTGGATGAAATTAATTAACTAGTGGATGGATCCTGCTAGTGTACTTCCTGTCACAACAGATTGGGCTATGGAATTAGGTGAAGAGCTTCAGGACCTTCATCTCTGACTCAATAAGCAGAGCATGGCTCTTTTTGGTTAGCACTGTTTCTTTGGAGGCTCAGGTTGTTCATCATTTTGTAATTGCTGGTTAACTTTTGCCTGTCCCATAATGCATCAATAAAAATATATAACTACTTCTTTCAGTGAAGCACTTTCTTATTATCTCTACTTTTTTGCAGGACATTGTCTCCCATCCTTATAACAGATTTCAAACTTGTAGTATGCACTTTAGTACTTGAATAGTCTGCACCTATGTTATGTTAATTACATTTATGTTAATTACATTTTAGGTTCAGCTCTTAGATGCTTGAGAGATATGAATATATGATTTCATTTACTCCTTTTGGGAAGCCAGAGTTTTAAGATTCATGTGTACAAATTACTTTTCCTTACAAAGTGACTCTTCTGAACTGGTTATTATGGAGAATTTAAAACATAATAGCGGACAGAATAGTAAGCCATAATAATGATAAATTCATGGTGAATCCCTCCCAAATACTATTTTGAAGTCAATTCCAGATAGTACTCCATGATAGCTATTTTTAAAAAGATTTTCTTGGGGCGCCTGGGTAGCTCAGTGGGTTAAGCCGCTGCCTTCGGCTCAGGTCATGATCTCAGGGTCTTGGGATCGAGTCCCGCATCAGGCTCTCTGCTCAGCAGGGAGCCTGCTTCCCTTCCTCTCTCTCTGCCTGCCTCTCTGCCTACTTGTGATCTCTGTCTGTCAAATAAATAAATAAAATTAAAAAAAAAAAGATTTTCTTTCTGCTAATTATATATACTTATTATAAAAGAGAAAATTAAAAATCTGTCATATTCATCTGTGAAAATTTTAGTATTCTTCCTTGTTTTCTTATACTCATTTTATACATACACATAGAAGTATACAAAGATATTTATAGTTATATATACAATTTTTTTGCATAATTACATTAGTTAGGGAAAAAACTAATCTATTGTAATAAAAGAAACAAAAATACAAAGATTTTTAAGAACATACAAGTTTATTTCTTACAATACAGCCCTGAGGTTAACAGTGTAAATTGTCAGGGTAGATTTATGCCATGTGGTCCACCCTTCCTTCTTCCCTCCCTCCCTTCCTTCCTTCTCTCTTTCTTTTTGTCTTTTTGAGTACAGTTGATACACTATGTTACAATAGTTTCAGATGTACAACTTAATGATTTGACAAGTTGTGCACTAGTATATGCTATGTTCACAAGTGTAACTACTGTCTGTCCTGTTACATCGCTAAAATAATATCATTTACTGAATTACGTATGCTGTGCTTTTTGTTCCCTTGACTTATTTTATAACTGGAAGCCTGTATCTGCCACTCCCTTTTATCCATTTTGCCCAACCCCCCTCTTCCCTGCCCCTCTTCCCTCTGGCCACCATTAGTTTGTATTTGTAGGTCTGATCCTGCTTTTTGTTTATTCTTTATTTTCTTAGATTCCACTTTATGAATGGAATCAAATGCCATTTGATTTTTCAGGGACCCATCTTCTTCTTTCTCTAATATTCTATAGTATATGCCCTCCCCTTGAGACTCAGAGCTTGTTAGAGGCTCTTTTTTGTTCTAGTTTGCTGAGGAGGAATAAAGTGAATGGGCTTTCAAACACAGCATGCATTCATATTCTGTTGATTAGAATTCAGGCACCTGGCTACCTCTAGCTATAACAGGGACTTACAGGACTAGGAAATTCAGTTCCTAGCCAAGGAATGATGTGACTTCTTAAGGCTCTATCACTGTACAGTGTGCTTCAGTTCAAGGTTTTTCTGGCTTTTCTATTACATGCCCAGGGACAGGTGAATCTAGAGGCCTGATCAGAGTAAGGTTCAACCCAAACCCATAATTAGTATTGAGTTCAGTAACTGGGAAATCTGTAATTGGTACTGAGTTCTTTCACCAACATGAACATAATAATGTCTGATTGTCTTTCTTTTTCTCATGTTTAATGTGTTAGCTACTGATTAATGTGTACCTAGATCCATTAATTAATAGGTATATTCTAATTTTGCATTTCAGTTTCATTTATTATTTGATATATGTTTATAAAGAGATGGTTTCCCTCATCTATTTGGTTACTGAAAGGCAGGGTAAATTTTTGTTTGCCTGTTTTCAAAGTAATAAATTAGTTCCCTAATATTCTGCAAAGGTTCCAACTAGTTTTTTAAAAAAATATGTGTTATTAAACTCCTGGATTTGAACACTTCTTAGGGGTTTCAGTCATTTGAAATTCTCCTTTTTGGAGCTCAAATTATACCATATTTTGGTCAGTGGGAGCCTCTTAAAAAGTTTGCACTCATGTTCTTTTGTCATGAGCTTATTAGTTGAATGTGATACTTATCCTTCTACTTGTATGGCAAGATATTTAGCCTTTGATCAGTTATTTCACTAAGAAGCCCTTGTTACTTTTGCTTAGAAATGGTATTCCAAGAGCATTATTAGGATACATATTGCTACTAGGTTGGTTATTGTGAACAGAATTAGGAAATAAATAAGATATAGTGATACATATATGAATTGTGTATGTATTAACACTCATATACATCTGCATGTGTACATAAACATTTATTTTTTACTTAAAGATGATGGATTCATGAATTCTTAAAATTCAAATTTAAGATGACTGGTCTTTTATTTAACCTCCTGTGTATTGTATGTGTATCTCTTTTCTTCCATACCAGACATTCAGGAAATCAAAGGCAGGGAATGATAAAATTATAATATCCGTAATATCCTTTACTTCATCCCATATTACACACACAACAGTCTAAGAACAGCATTACCTCTACTTCCACTGCCAATGTACTCAGATGTAAGTTTTCCCATTCTTTCCATTTTTTAAAATGGTAATACTAAGAAAAGTCTGAGGTACAGCTGTTATATACTATTTTCTTCAGCCTTTAACCATCAGTTTAGTCTTAGCTCTCTAAGTTTGTAATGGTTAATACTAATCCTTATGTCTATGTCTTCCTAGTCATTTTGGTTTTCTAAGGCTTGTTCTTTTTAAAAAAATTTTTGCTTAAAATTTATTCTTTTGTAGTTTTTTTTTATTATGTTAGTCACTGTTCAGTACATCATTAGTTTTTGATGTAGTGTTCCATGATTCATTTTTAAAAATTTTGTTAAATTTTTGAAATTTTTTTCATCTCTTTTCTTATTTAAAAATTTTAATTCCAGTATAGTTAATGAATATACTGATTCAGGAGTCTATACATTACTAAGTGCTCATGATGATAAGTGTACCTTTAGGTGCCCTCTGTTTCACCCATCATACCACCCCCTTCCCCTCTGGTAACCACCAGTTCTCTATATTTACGATTAAGAGTTTGTTCTTTTCTTTGTCTCTTTATTCCTTTATTCCTTTGTTTTGGTTCTTAAATTCCATACATGAATGACATCATATTATATTTTTCTTTATCTGACTGACTTATTTAACATTAGATCCAGCCATGTTGCAAATGGCAAGATTTCAATCTTTCACATGGGATGGATATATATCACATCTTCTTTTATCAGTTCTACTGATGGACACTTGGGGTGCTTCCATAATTTGGGTATTTGTAAATAATGCTGCAATAAACATAAAGGTGTATTTATCTTTTCCAATCAGTGTTGTTGTATTCTTTGGGTAAATACCTAGTAATGGAATTACTGGATCAAAGGTAATTCTATTTTTAATTTTTTGAGGAACCTCTGTACTCTTTTCCACAGTGGCTGCACCAGTTTGCATTCCCACCAGCAGTGCAAGAAGGTTCCTTTTTCTCCACATCCTCCCTAACACTTGTTTCTTGTGTTTTTGATTTTAGCTATTCTGACAGGTGTAAGGTGATATCTCATTGTGGTTTTGATTTGCAGTTTTGATTTGCATTTCCCTGCCAATTAGTAATGTTTAGCATCTTTTCGTGTGTCTGTTGGCCATCTGTATGTCTTCTTTGGAGAAATATCTGTGCATGAATTCTGCCCATTTTTTAATTGAATTGTTTGTTTCTTTGGGTATTTAGTTGTACAAGTTCGTTATATATTTTGGATACTGACCCTTTATTGGGTATGTCATTTGCAAATATCTTCACCCATTCTGTAGGTTGCCTTTAATTTTGTTGATTGTTTCGCTTGCTGAGCACAGCTTTTTATTTTGATGAAATCCCAATAGTTTATTTTTGCTTTGTTCACTTGCCTCAGGAGACATATCTAGAAAAATGTTGCTATAGCTGATGTCAAGGAAATTGCTCCCTGTGCTTTCTAGGATTTTTATGGTTTCAGGTATTACATTTAGGTCTTCAATCCATTTTGAGTTTATTTTTGTTTAAAGTGCAAGTAAATGGTCCCATTTCACTCTTTAGCATGTAGTTATCCAGTTTTCCCACCACCGTTTATTGAAGAGACTCGTTTTTTCCTAATTGCATTTTCTTGCTTGTAGAATATAATTGACCATATAGTGTAGTTTTATTTCTGGGCTCTCTGTTCTGTTCCGTTGATCTATGGTGTCTATTTTTGTGCCATACCATATACTTTTAATTTCTACAACTTAGTGGTTTATCTTGAAATCTGAGATTGGGATACCTCCAAATTTTGTTCTTTTTCAAGATTTCTTTGGCTATTTGGGGTCTTCTGTGGTTCCATACACATTTTAGGATTATTCATTCTAGTTCTGTGAAAAATGTGATATTTTGATAGGGATTGCATTTAATCTTTAGATTACTTGGTTGTATGGCCATTTCAACAGTAATTGTTCTCCAATTCATTAGCATGGAATGCTTTTCCATTTGATTTGTCATGTTCAGTTTCTTCCGTCAATGTTTAATAGTTTTCAGAGTGCAGTTCTTTGCCTCCTTGGTTAAGTTTATTACTAGATATTTTATTGTTTATGGTGCAATTGTAAATGGGATTGTTTTCTTAATTTCTCATTATGGTACTTCATTATTAGTGTATGGAAATGTAGTGGATTTCTGTGTATTGATTTTGTATCCTACAACCTTAATAAATTACCATTTCTAGTAGGGTTTTTTTGGTAGAGTTTTTAGGGTTTTCTATATATAGTATCATGACATCTGCAAGTAGTGAATGTTTTACTTCTCCCTTACCAATCTGAATGCCTTTTCTTTTTCTTATCTGATTGCTATGGCTAGGATTTCAGGACTTTGTTGAATAAAAGTGGTGAGAGTGTACATCCTGAACTTTTTCCTGATCTTAGGGGAAAAGCTCACCATTCACCATTGAGTATGATGTTAGCTGTGGGTTCTTCACAGATGGCCTTTATTATGTTGAGGTAAAATTCCCTATAAACCTGCTGTGTTGAGAACTTTCATCATAAGTGGATGTCATAGTTTATCATATGCTTTTTTGGCATCCATTGAAATGATCATATGATTTTCCCCCTTTCTCTTGTTGATCTGGTGTATCACATTGATTGATTTGTGAATATTGAACCACCCTTGCATCCCAGGAGTAAATCCCACTTGATCATCGTTACTGATTTTTTTAAATGTGTTGTTGGATTTGGTTTAATATTTTGTTGAGGATATTTGCATGTGTGTTCACCAGAGATATTGTGATATTGCCCTATCGTTCTCTCTCTCTCTCTTTTAGTGTTTTGGTATCTGGTTTTGGTATCAGGATAATGCTGGCCTCATACAATGAAATTGGAAACTTTTCTTACTCTTCTATTGTTTTAAATAGTTTGAAAAGAATAGGTATTAACTCTTCTTTTAATGTGTGATAGAATTACTGTGATGCCATGTCTGATGAGAGTTTTTTTGATTTAGTGATTCATTTTCATTGCTGGTAATCAGTCTATTCAAATTTTCTATTTCGTCCCAATTCAGTTTTGGCAGGTTATGTGTTTTCAGTAATTTATCCATTTCTTCTATATTGTCCAATTTGTTGGCGTATAATTTTCACAGTAGTCTCTTGTAATTATTTGTATTTCTGTCATGTTGTTTGTTATTTCTCTCTTTCATTCCTGATTTTGTTGGAGTCCTCTATATGTGTTTTGATGAATCTGGGTAGAGGTTTACCAGTTTATTGATTTTTTTTTCCCCAAAAGAACTAGCTCCTTGTTTCATTACTCTGTTCTTTTTTAAAGTTTCTGTTTCATTTATTTCATTCTAATCTTTATTATTTCCTTCCTTCTACTGGTTTAGGGTTTTGTTCTTTCTTTCTTTGCCTCTTTTTAGTATAAAATCAGGTTGTTTATTTGAGACTTTTCTTCTCAAGACAGGCCTGTATTACTATAAACTTATTACTATAAAGTTCCTTTTAGCACCACTTTTGCTGCATCTCAAGGATTTTTGACTACTGCGCTTTCATTTTCATTTATCTCCATGTTTTTTGATTTCCTATGATTTCTGATTAACCAGTTCATTATTTAATAGCATGTTATTTAACCTCTATGTATTTGTGTTATTTCCAGAATTTTTCTTCTGGTTGGTTTCTAGTTTCATAGTGTTGTGGTTGGAAAAGATGCATGGTATGACTTCCTCTTTTCAATTTGTTGAGACTTATTTTGTGGTAAATATGATCTACTATGTAGAATATTCTATGTGCACTTGAATGTGTATTCTGTTTTAGGATGGATTGTTCTGAATATATATGTCAGATCCCTCTGGCCCAATGTGTCATTCAAACCCATTGTTTTCTTGTCAATTTTCTATTTGGCTGATCTGTCCATTGATTTAAGTGGTGTTTTAAAGTCCCTTGCTATTACTGAATTATTCAATTACTTCTTCATGTTCATTAATAGTTGCTTTATGTGTTTCAGTGCTCCTATCTTGGGCATATACATATTTACAGTTGTTATTCCTCTTGTTGAGTGTTCCCTTTATGATTATATAGATCATTTTTTGTCACTTATTAAGAGTCTTTGTTTTGCCCGATGTAAGTATCACTACCTGGCTTTCTTTTCACTGCTATTTGAATGATAAATGCTTTTCCATCCCTTCACTTTTATCTTTATGTGTCTTTAGGTCTGAAATAGGTCTCTTGTAGGCAGCATATGGTTGGGTCTTCTTCTTTTTTTTTTTTAAATCCATTCCATCACCCTATGTCTTTTGATTGTTCCATTTACATTCAAAGTAATTATTGTTACTATATACTTATTGCCATTTTGGTACTTATTTTATGGGTTTTTTTGGTAGTTCTTCTCTGTTCCTTTCTTCTCTTGCTCTGTCATGGTTTGTTGGCTTGCCTTAGTGATATACTTGGATTCCTTTCTCTTTACTGTTTGCTTAACTATTATAGTTTTTGATTTGTGGTTACCTCTAATGTTATATATAATATCTTCTGCATATAGTAATCTATATTAAGTTGATGTCACATAAGCTTGAACCTATTCTAAAAGCACCAAGTTTTTTCTTCTCTCTTCCCCATGTTTTAAGTATGTGGTATCATGCTCTGTATCCTTTTATTTTGTGAATACCTTCATTGATTATTATAGATATGCTTAATTTTACTGCTTTTGTGCTTCCTACTTTTCTTATTCCTCCTTATGATTTTTCCTTCCCACACAAATAGTTCCATTTAAGGAACTGGTTTAGTGGTGAGGCTGGTTTAGTGGTAGTGAATTCTGTTAACTTTTGTTTGTGAAACTCTTTATCTCTCCTTCTATTCTGAATCATGGCCTTGCTGGATAGAGTATTCTTAGTTGCAGACTCTTTTGGGGGTTTTTTGTTTTTTGTTTTCAGCACTTTGAATATATCATGACCCTCCCTTCCTGCCTCTAAAGTTTCTGGTAGAAAAATCAGCTGATAGCCTTATGGAGTTTCCCTTGTATGTAATTGTTTTCTCTTCCTACTTTAAAGGTCCTCTCTCTCTCTCTCTCTCTCTCACTACTTTTTGCCATTTTAATTATTGTTTGCTTTTTTCTGGGCCTCTTTGGGTTGATTTAGTTGTGGGATCTCCATGCCTGCTGAATCTGGATTTCTGTTTCTTTCCCCAGATTCAGGAAGTTTTCAGCTGTTATTTCTGCAAATAAATTTTCTGCCCCCTTTCCTTTCTCTTCTCCTTCTAGGATCCCTATAATGCTTAATGGTGCCCCTGTGTTTCTTTTATCATTCTCCTCTTCTGTTCGTCCTTTTTCTTCTGTTCATCATGATTGCTTTCCATTACTTTGTCCACCAGTTCCCTCATCTGTTCTTTTGCTTCCTTAAGTTTACTATTTATTCACACTAGTGTATTTTTAATGTAACTAAGTTTTCCATCTCTGATTGGGTCCTTTTCTTTTTCAGCATTCTCCTGGCAATTTGAGGTCATTTCTGTTCCATAGAAATTTTAGGATTGTTTGTTCCAGCTCTGTGAAAATTGTTGATGGTCTTTTGATAGGGATTGCTTTGAATGTGTAGATTGCTCTGGGCAACACAGACATTTTCACAATGCTTATTCTTCCATTTCATGAGCATGGAATGTTTTTCCATCTCTTTGTGTCTTTCTCAATTTCTTTCATAAGTGTTCTGTAGTTTTATAGAGTATAGATCCTTTACCTCTTTGATTAGGTTTCTTCCTAAGTATTGGGGCGCCTGGGTGGCTCAGTGGGTTAAAGCCTCTGCCTTCGGCTCAGGTCATGATCCTAGGGTTCTGGGATCGAGCCCCACATCGGGCTCTCTGCTCAGCAGGGAGCCTGCTTCCTCCTCTTTCTCTGCCTGCCTCTCTGCCTACTTGCGATCTCTGTCTGTCAAATAAATAAATATAATCTTAAAAAAAAAAAAAACGATTTCTACCTAAGTATCTTATGGGTTTTGGTGGTATTGTAAATGGAATCGATTTCTTGATTTCTCTTTCTTCAGTCACATTTTTAGTGTGTAGAAATGTAGGTGATTTCTATGCATTGAATTTATATCCTGCCATGTTGCTGAATTGCTGCATGAGTTCTAATAATTTGGGGGTGGAGTCTTTTGGGCTTTCCATATAAAGTATCATGTTATCTGTGAAGAGGAAGAGTTTGACTTCTTCTTTGCCAATTCAAATGCCTTTTATTTCTTTTTATTGTCTGCTGATGCTAGGACTTCTAGTACTATGTTAAACAATAGTGGCAAGAGTGGGCATCCCTGTTGTGTTTCTGATCTTAAGGGAAATGGTCTCAGTTTTTCCCCATTGAAAATGATATTCTCTGTGGGCTTTTCATAGATGGCTTTTATGATATTGAGGTATGTTCCCTCCATCCCTACACTCTGAAGACTTTTAATCAAGAAAGGATGCTGTACTTTGTCAAATGCTTTTTCTGGATCTATTGAGAGTATCATATCATTCTTGTCTTTTCTTTTATTAATGGGCTCTATCACATTTATTGATTTGTGAATTTTGAACCACCCTTGTATCCCAGGAATAAATCTCTCCTGGTCATGGTGAATAATCCTTTTAATGTACTGTTGGATCCTATTGGCTAGGATCTTGCTGAGTAGTTTGGCATCCATGTTCATCAGCGATATTGGTCTGTAATTATTTTTGATGGGGTCTTTGGTTTTGGGATCAAGGTAATGATGTCCTCATAGAACGAGTTTGGAATTTTTCCTTCCATTTCTATTTTTTGAAACAGCTTCAGTAGAATAGGTATTGTTTCGTCTTTAAATGTTTGGTAGAATTTCCCTGGGAAGACATCTGGCCATGGACTCTTCTTTTTGTGAGGTTTTTGATTCCTGCTTCAATTTCCTTGCTAGTTGTTGGTCTTTTCATATTGTCTGTTTCTTCCTGTTTCAGTCTTGGTAGTTTATAATTTTCTAGGAATGCATCCATTTCTTCCAGATTGCCTAATTTGTTGGCATATAGCTGCTGATAATAAGTTCTAATAACTTTGCCTCTATTTCCTTGATATTGGTTGTGATTTCTCCCCTTTCATTCTTGATTTTATTTTTTTTTTAAGATTTTATTTATTTATTTGATAGAGACACAGCGAGAGGGAACACAAGCAGGGGAAGTAGGAGAGGGAGAAGCAGGCTTCCCGCCAAGCAGGGAGCCCAATGTGGGGCTCGATCCCAGGACCCTGGGACCATGACCTGAGCCGAAGGCAGACGCTTAACGACTGAGCCACCCAAGCGCCCCTCGTTCTTGATTTTAGTAATTTGGGTCCTTTCTCTTTTGGAAAAGTCTACCCAGCGGTTTATCAGTCTTACCAGTTCTTTCAAAGAACCAGCTTCTAGTTTTGTCAATTTCTTCTATTGTTCTACTTTCTATTTCATTGATTTCTGTTCTAATCTTTATTATTTGTCTTTTCTCTGTATATATATTTGTATAGACTTTATTTGTGGTTCTTTCTTCAGATCCTTTAGGTGTAAGGTTAGCTTGTGCATTTGGGATTTTTCTAATTTTTTTTTTGAGTGAGGCTTGGATGGCTATGTGCTGCCATCTAAGGACTGCCTTTGCAGTATCCCATACGTTTTGAACGGATATGTTTTCATTTTCATTGGTTTCCGTGAATTGTTTAAGTTCTTTTTCAATTTCCTGGTCAACCCATTCATTCTTTAGCAAAATGCTTTTAAACCTCCAAGTGTTTGAGTTCCTTCCAAATTTCCTCTTGTGATTGAGTTTCAAAGCATTGAGGTCTGAAAATCTGCAGGGAATAATCTCAGTCTTTTGATATCAGTTGAGACCTGATTTGTGACCCAGCATGTGATCTGTTCTGGAGAAGGTTACATGTGCGCTCGGGAAGAATGGGTATTTGGTTGTTTTAGGATGGAGTGTTCTGTATATATCTATGAAGTCCCTCTGGTCCAATGTGTAATTCAGACTTCTTGTTCTTTGTTGATATTCTGTTTAGATGATCTGTCCATTGCTGTGAGTGGGGTGTTGAAGTTTCCTACTATTAATGTATTATTATCAATATGTTTTTTTAATTTTTATTTTTAAATTTTTTATTTTGCTCCTATATTCAGAGCATAGATATTTACAGTTGTTAGATCTTCTTATTGGATAGACCCTTAAGTATGATATAGTGTTCCTCTATAGTCTTTGGTTTAAAATCTAATTTGTCTGTTATGAGGATTGCTACCCCATCTTTCTTTTGATGTCCGTTAGCATGATAAATGGTTCTCCATTCCCTCACTTTCAATCTGGAAGTGTCTTTTGGCTCAAAATAATTCTCTTGTAGACAGCATATGGATGGGTCCTGCTTTTTTACCTAATCTGATACCCAGGGTCTTTTGATTGGAGCGTTCTGCCCATTTTCATTCAGAGTAACTGTTGAAATATATGAACTTAGTGCTGTATTGCCGAAGAAGTCCCTGTTTCTGTAGATTGTCTCTGTTACTTTCTGGTCTATATTACTTTTGTTGTCTCTCTTCACCTACAGAATCCCCTTTTATATTTCTTACAGGCCTGGCTTGGCGGTTGCTTGTTCTTTCAGTTTCTGCCTGTCCTAGAAGCTCTTTATCTCTCCATCTGTTCTGAATGACAGCCTTGCTGGATAAAGTCTTCTTGGCTGCATGTACTTTTCATTTATTAACCTGAATACGTCTTGCCAACCTTTTCTGACTTGCCAGATTTCTGTGGCTAGGTCTGATATTATTCTGATGTTCCTCTCTCTGTATATAAGGAACCTCATCTCCCTAGGTGCTTTTTTGGCTCTCCAATTTCCAAGTTTCACTGTTATATATATTGGGGTGTTGATCTATTTTTATTGATTTTGGGAGGGGTCCTCTCTGCCTCTTGGACATGGATACTTGTTTCCTTCCCCAGATTAGGGAAGTTCTCAGCTATGGTTTTCTCAAATGTACCTTCTAGTCCCTTGCTCTTTCTCCACCCCTTTGCAGAATCCCAATAATTCTGACATTTGAACATTTCATGGAATCATTAATCTCTTCAAGCTTTTTCATAGACTTTTAATTATCTTTCCCTTTTTTTCTCTACTTCCTTCCTTTCCATCTGCCTATCCTCTACATCACTTATTCCCTTCTGCCTCATTGATCCTAGCTGTCAGAGTATCCAGTTTAGACTACATCTCATTCATAGCATTTTTAAATGCAACCTGACTAGATCTCATCTCCACCTTTAGAGATTCTGTATTGTCAATAATGCTTTTTTCAAGCCTAGGTATTAACTTTCTGATTGCTATCCTGAATTATATTGCTGACATCTTACTTATATTCATATTGATTAGCTCTGTGGCAAAGAACAAGGTTCTTGTGTGTGTGTGTGTGTGTGTGTGTGTGTGTGTGTGTGAGAGAGAGAGAGAGAGAGAGAGAGAGAGAGAGTTCCCCCTTCTAGTCATTCTCGCCAGAGAACAGTGGGTGGGCAAATGAACAGAGTCCAAAATATCAACCATGACCCAAGCAAAATCCACCCGAGAAAAATCCAAAGTGGTTGGAAGCCACCACAGGAAAGCAAACAAAGCCAAAATGAAACACAAGAATAAAATAAAAATTTTAAAAACTTTTTTTAAATAGGGAGCGGAAGAAAGAATATAATCTCGCAGGGTGGACAAAGCAGTGTGATCCTTTTGTTCCTGGGTGAATTTTGGTCTCTGTGTTAGAAGACACCACATCCCAAAATTGTGAAAAAGTAAAAACATCAACAACAACAAAACACACACACACACACACACACACACACACACACACACATATGTATATGTATATATGTGTGTGTGTGTGTGTGTGTGTGTGTGTAATAGAGTGAAAAAAGGACTAAATGATGCATATATCTATAAAATGTAGATTTGAAGAAATGCAAGTTAAAAACTCTGAAACATAAGTTGATATATTAAGAATCAAGGAGAAAAAAAGAGAAAAAAAAAAAAACAAGAAAAAGAAAAAGGGAAAGGAGAATTTTATCTGAAAAATAAATGAGTCATGTGGCAACACCTGGAGCTCAATACACTGTTTTCCCCTGGTGTTGGAGTCTTGTGGGATCCATAAGCTTGTTGTCCACCTGTTCTTTCAGTCTGTCTTCTGGGGGTTGGGCCTGCCATGCTGCTTCTGAGGTGTCCCTTCCTAGGCATAGTAGTCCTACCCCTGTCAGGGGGATGGGCTCAGTGGAAACTAGTCCTCCCTGTGGCTTTTATTCCCTGGAGGCTTTCTGGTCCTCTCATAGGGTCAGCAAAAATGGCTGTGCCCATTGTTTCCCTTTGATTTCTCCTTCAAAGACACTGAAACCCTACTGATGTCTTGGTAATATGACCTCACCTATTTTTTCTTGGGTTTAGGAGGATACATTGTCACCTTGTTTTATTGTAAATATTTTCTGTGATTTTTGCTTTTGAAACATAGTTGCTCTTTCTGTTCTATATGATAATTTAAAAAGAATCTAAAACTTTGCTGCCACTGCCTTCTTCCATCACAATCTTCTGTTACAAGCATTTTAATTACTAATACTTCTTCATGGAAATATGCCATAATTCTCTCAACCATTCCTTTTTTAAAAATTTTATTTTATTTTATTTTCTGTGTTCCAAAATTCATAATTTGTGCACTTCACCCAGTGCTCCATGTAATACGTGCCCTCCAGGCTCACCCAACCCCCCACTCCCCTCCCCTCCAAAACTCTCATTTTGTTTCTTAGAGTCCACAGTCTCTCATGGTTTGTCTAGCCCTCTGATTCTTAATGTTGAAAACATTTATGCATGCTTTCCATCTTCAGAAGCCATCTCAGAAATGTCCTGTATAAAGTCCTTATAGTTTTAACGGGAAAATGACTATTATTCTCCATCATATCCAACAATGTGTTTCTTTTATTACCCAGAACAAATCTGTTTCTTACAGAAAGTAAAACAGAATGCAAACCACTAGAAGGAAATATATAAAAACTTGAAATGTGTTTATAGAAAACTTGACAAAAGACACATTTTAAGTCACAGAGGACAAAATACAAATGGTCTAACATACTAACACCAGTATTTCAACCAAGAGATTGATAGATTTACAAACAAAATAGAAATACTAGGTACTGGCAGATCCCTTGTGGAGATAAAATTTAATTCCCATTTTGGTTCAGTTTGCAAACACTTAATGAAAATCCTTAAAAATAAGTGTAATCTGCAATGCAGGAATTTCATTCCCATGATTTGATCATAAGGGAAAAGTAGATTATGTGTTTAAAATTTTAACTATAGGAATATTTGTTGCAATGATATTTATAGTATTGAAAATAAAAAATTATCCAAATATCTAAAAATAAAGCATTTAGTAAAATTATGCATATTCATGGAATGGAATACTTTACAGCCACTAGATTATGTTGTTGAATATTATGTAATGGTATAAATATATGTGCAGTTTTTAAAAAATTTTGTTTATTTATTTGAGAGAGAGGGTGAGCACAAGTGGTGGGTGGGGGGGGCAGTGGAGTGGGAGAGGGAGAGGGAGAATCAGCATGTGTGGGGAGGCCACCGTGCTGCTCATTCTGGCCTCCCAATGGGCCCCAAGGGAACCAGGGATGCTGTGTTTTTCCGCAGAGACTCAGAGAGTCCCCACGAATTGCTCAGGGTCCCTTAGCGGATGTGAGCCAGAGGGCTGCTTTCCGCACAGCTCCCAGTTGAGCAGGGAGCCTGACAGGGCTGGATCCCAGGATCCTGGGATCATGACCCAAGCTAAAGGCAGATGTTTAGTTGACCAAGCCACTGAGGCCAAGCTGAAGGCAGATGTTTAGTTGACTAAGCCACTGAGGCCACCCCTATATTTGCAAAGTTAAATGAAAAAAAGTTTATTAAAAAAAACAGTTTATAAAATATCATAAATGGTGTCTCCCACTTTTACAAAAATATATTTACAAAGAAAGATGTCTGAAAGGATATATTCAAATTATTATTTTTTTTTTCAAATTATTATTTTTAAGTGTTAGTGTTATAGATTTTTTCTTTTTTGTTTTTGTTTTTTGTATTTTTTGAGATTTTTATTTCTTAATTTTATTTATATATTCTGTAATTAACACTTACTGATTTTATATTAAGAAAGAACTTACTATTAAAATAGTCATAAAAATCTAATATGTTCTCATTTATTTATAGTTGTGAGATTTTTAGAAATGTTAATATGAGTACATAATGCATGTATGTTTGCATATGTAAATGAATTGTTCTTTAAAAAGATGTAATTTTTGATCGTTCTGGATAGAGCCCCAAGTTTTCTTATGTAGTTTCTGCATTTCTTTATAAGGATCCTAAGTGGATTCTATGAGATACCTAAATGACATTTATATATAGCTGAAAATAGTATAATTGGAACTTTTATAAAATTAAAGATGTCATTTAGAATATTACTTTTCCTTGGTGTAGAAATAGAAATTTACATGAGAGACTTAGTCTATGTGAGCCATGTTAAACAGTGGAGGGATTGTAGAGTACTAGAAAAGCTTGGTCTTGTGAAGTCAGCCAATTGTGGTTTTGACCTTGAGCTTTGTGACTGTGGACATAACAACAACCTCTTTGAGCCATTGTTAAGCATCTTGTAAAATGTAAACATATTGCCACCTGTTCTATGGGGTTGAGATTATAGGAAATAATGTATGCCATTTAGCCCTTTGCTGATCACATAGTAAGTATTAAAAAATGATAACATGGGGGCACCTGGGTGGCTCAGTGGGTTAAGCCTCTGCCTTCGGCTCAGGTCATGATCTCAGGGTCCTGGGATCGAGTCCCGCATCGGGCTCTCTGCTTAGCGGAGAATCTGCTTCCTCCTCTATATCTCTCTCTGCCTGCCTCTCTGCCTACTTGTGATCTCTCTCTGTGAAATAAATAAATAAAATCTTTAAAAAAAATGATAACATGGATGGTGATAACTTGCTTTGTACCATGTATCCTTAGGAGATATGGTAAGAGGATTATCTTTAATTTAATTTATCTTTATTTATATTATTGCTTTCATTTGATTCGAGACCTGCTTACTTTTTCTAGTTGGATTTGAAATAAAGGGACCTAGCTTATCAAGGAAAGTAATTGCTTCTGCTTTGAGAGAATATTTTCTCCCTTTGGCTATAGAGTTTTGGGTTTATTTTTAATTTTTGGTTCTTTATGATTTAAAAACTTTCATAATGAGTACAATTCTGTGGCCCAAACTTATTTTCCAGTCATATCTTCAAGGTATAGAGTATAGAAGTATAGAGTATAGAAGCCAAGAGTATAGAAACCCTAATCATACTGTCTGATTTATATTTAGGCTTTATCACTGTACCCTCTGCAAAAGTTACTCAGTTACGATTTTGACTTTCTAACTTTGGGCAAGTAATTTGACTTTTTGTGTTTGTTCTTATAGTTTAAATGGGAATAATAAAAATACATATCTTCTATGTATGTTCTAAGTATAGCTAAAAGGACTAAATGAGCGATTATATGTAAAGTATAGCTTAGTAATAAGCCTTCATAAATATTTTTGTGTTTTTTTAAATTGAGATAATTGACATATAACATTGTGTTAGTTTTAGGTGTACAACATAATGTTTGGAATGTGTGTGTATATCTGTGTGTATATATATACATATATATGTAGTGAAATAATTATCACAACTAATTTAATTAACATCTATTACCACATATAGTTATAATTTTTTTCTTGTGATGATGAAGTCAAATTACTTGCTCAAAGTTAGAAAGTCAAGAAAGTCTTCTTTCTTTTTTCTTTTCAATTTTTTATGATCTAATCTCCTAGAAACTTTCAAACTTATAATACAGTATTGTTAACTATAGTCACCATGCTGTACATTACATCCCTAGGATTTATTTATCTTATGTAACTGGAAGTTTGCACCTTTTGAGCACCTTCACTCATTTGACCATAAACTGTTATTAGTTCTTACTACATTACTCTTTTCTCATTTAGTCATTTATTTAACACATATTTATTGATTGCCTACCATATGCGAGGCCATAATACCCAGATACAGAAACATCAGTGAACAAAACAAAGTCATTACCCTCATGAAACTTGTATTCTAGTGCAGGAGATTGCAAATGAATATTTGATGTTAGGCAAGTCCTATGAAGAAAAAAAAAACAGAATAAGAAGAGGGCAGATAGTAAAGAGTGTTACTTGAAATTGTGTATTCATTTTAGCTTAGACCATGCAAATACCTGGAAGAAGACTATTCTTGGCTAAGGGAACAACATAAATAGATTTCTGAGGCAGTAACAGTCCTGATGAATGTGAAGAACAACAACATCCACTCTACTGTGGATGGAGCAAAGTGAATAAAGAAAAGAGTAGTATTCTTGCCATTTGCGATGACGTGGATGGAACTAGACAGTATTATGCTGAGTGAAATAAGTCAATCGGAGAAAGACAACTATCATGTGATCTCCCTGATATGAGGAAGTGAAGATGCAACATGTGGAGTTTGAGGGGTAGGAAAAAATAAATGGAACAAGATGGGATCGGGAGGGAGACAAACCATAAGAGACTCTTAATGTCACAAAACAGAGGGGGGCAGGGAGAGGGTGGTGGGGTTATGGACATTGGGGAGGGTATGTGCTATGGTGAGCACTGTGAAGTGTGTAAACCTGGCGATTCACAGTCTTGTATCCCTGGAGCTAATAATACATTATATGTTTATAAAAATTTTTTTTTTAATTTAAAAATTTTTTTTAAAAAAAGAAAAGAGTAGTATAAGATGAGGTCAGAGAGGTCAATGATAGAAGCTTGGTAGGCTATTGTGAGGACTTTGGATTTTACTGAAATGTGGTGAGAAGGCAAAACTTTAATAAGAAGAATGGTGTGATTAATATTTTTAAAATATCACTGACTGCTTTTGTAACAAAAAGACTTGAGTGTCTGATTAGAAGCTGGGAGACCAGTTAAGAGGCTGTTGCGGTAGTACAGACAAGAGCTGATGATGGTGGTGGAGAGAAGTGATTGGGTTTGGGATGAATTTTGGGATATATTTGGAAGTAAGCTCCTAAGATTTGCTGATGTATTCATGAGCAATTGTGTGAATGATAGTACCATTTACTGAAATGGGAAACACTCTGGGAAGGGTATGTATATGGGGAGCATAAGTGTTTCGTAATGGACTGTTATTTGGAAATGCTTGTGATGGAAATATATGGAGATTTTTATACAGTTTGATATAGGAGTAGAGTTCAGAGGAGAAGTCAAGGCTAGAGATAAAAATTTGGGAATTGCCTTTGTGTAAATAATATTTCAAGTCACTGTACTTGATGAGTGAGTTTGGATAGAGAAGACTAGCTGGGGGATGCTCCAACATGTACTGGTTAAGCAGAGCAAAAGGGTCCAGCAAAGAAGACTTAGAAGGTTTGGCTTGTAGGTTAGGAAGATAGTGTAACATCTGGAAACCTAGTGGGAAAAAAATGTCAGGAAAAAGGAAGTGATCAACAGGGTGTTAGAAATTTGAGGGGAAAGTCTAAAATAATTTCTAGAGTGTGTGGAGAAAATAATTTGTTTCCTTGATTGCCTGGCAATACTAGAGGCCATTTGAGGTGTGATGTCATAAATTTAATGTGAGAGTAGTCAACACAATTCGTAATTATAACCACTTTAATCTGCCCAGGTAGTGTACAGAGCAGGGTGAAAGGTGGAATTAGATTTTGGATTTTGCCATGCAAGTATGAATAAAGAAGAGAGGGGAAGGGAATGTACATGCTGTGTTCATGCAAGGAAGTTATTTTAGTGAGGGCTATAAAATCAAACATTGGTAAGGAGGGACGTGGGACCAGATTTTGCGTGCTCCAGCTAAACCAGATCTCTGTTGCCAATAACCACATTTTATTTTCATCTCTGCTTGTGTTTTTTGAGTTGCCCTTTTTATTTTTCCTTTCTGCCACCTTCCTAACTGCCAGTCCAAACACACACACATATATCCAATATCCATATGTTCAAATTCAGTCCATCCTTCAAGAGATAGCAGACCTGGTACTTCCTTTTTGAAACCTTTCCTCCTCACCCCCAGTGAACAGTGCTTTTGTTTCCCTTTTGAACTCCTGTAGCACTCTAACTTTCTAATTGGCACTTGTTGGTTGATATTGTAGGGGTGTGTGTGTGTGTGTGTGTGTGTGTGTTTTAAACCTCTCTACACTGTGTGGTTGTGAGGGACAAGCATATGTCCTTGTAGTCTTAGCATTTATCACAGTTGATGTGCAGCAAATGTTTGATAAGTCAATGAAATCCTTTTTTAAATTTAAATTCAGGTAGCCAACTTACAGTATATCATTAGTTTCAGATGTAGTGTTCAATAATTTGTCAGTTTCATATAACACCCAGTGCCCATCTCATCACGTGCCCTCCTTAAGTCAATGAAATCTTTTTTTTTTTTTTTTTTAAAGATTTTATTTATTTGACAGAGAGAGAGAGAGAGATCACAAGTAGGCAGAGAGGCAGGTAGAGAGAGGGAAGCAGGCTCCCGGCTGAGCAGAGAGCCCGATGTGGGGCTCCATCCCAGGACCCTGAGATCATGACCTGAGCCGAAGGCAGAGGCTTTAACCCACTGAGCCACCCAGGCGCCCCAAGTCAATGAAATCTTAAGTAAAACAGTTTCTTCAGTGTTTTCCAAAGCAATTGTGAAAACCAGAATTTCTTAAAGATTGCTTTTACTTTCATCTATATACTCTTTTATACTCACTGTAGTCTGTAGCAATGCTATGTCATTTTTTAACCAGCATCATCATCGTTTTTTATCTTGCAGGAGCATCTTTCTTTAAAAAAGTATATTATTGACATTGTGGTTGAAAGTGCAGCTCTACCAGAACCTTTGAAAGATGGAGAAGAGCGGCAGAAAAATAAAAGAAAAGCCAAAAAGATAAAAGCCCGGATGAACTCCAGGTACCATAAATATCCTTCAAATCAAAACAAAACAGAAACTGTTAGTGATATATCCTTTTTAATGTATATCTGAGGAAGACCCCCTGCCTCACACAAAAGTTTAAACTTGTTTGCTTTAAGAAAGCCTTGAAAATAATACTGATGAGCCTAATTTATAGCCACTTTCTTTGATTGAGAAAGAAAACTGCATATCGATCTAAAGCCCTTGCTTTCACCTGTTAAGAGCTCTTCTTATAATTGGATGCCAAAGCCCTGCCAAACTTGTGCCTTCTCCAGCATACAGTAGTATGTTTAAGTATGTGTAAACTAAGACTATTTTTCTTTCCAACTATTGATTTTTAAATGAGGTATCAAAGAAAATCAATAGCAATCAACAAATAGAAGTCTGCTGGCTGTAGTGTCAAACCCCATGACTAGGTTTAATCAATTTGGTTGCCTGTCACAACAAGAAAAAGTTCAAGAAATATCTTGAAATGGAAAGTGAGTTGTCAGACCTGTAGTTTATCATCAGCCTCCAAAGTAACATCTGAGGATCAGACAGCTGTGTAGTACATCATTACCTCACATGCTTTGAGCATCACCTGATGACTGATGAGTCTTAGGACACAAATGTAGTTCCTCTGTAGTAGATAATTTTTGCTCTTTGGGAGAAGATAATCTAAATATGTTGTTTTACTTTTTTTTTTTTTTTAAGATTTTATTTATTTACTTGACAGAGATCACAAGTAGGCAGAGAGGCAGGCAGAGAGAGAGGAAGCAGGCTTCCTGCTGAGCAGAGAGCCCGACTCGGGGCTCGATCCCAGGACCCTGGGACCACGACCTGAGCCGAAGGCAGAGGCTTTAACCCACTGAGCCCCCCAGGCGCCCCAGTTTTACTTTTATTACCAGATGTTTTCAAAGTTGAAGAAGCTTGACATGTAGGATTATTGAAATATAGTTCTAGAAGGTGAATGGTGGTTATCACTCTATAGTCTCCAATTTCAGATTGTAATTAAAGGTGTCCATTTCATCTTCCAGAATCAATGAAAACTTGCAAAGTACTCATTCAAGCAAAGAATAGAAAAGGCTTTTTTGTTGGTATTTTTTGAGATTTCTCAACTTCCTAAAAATACTTTCACAGTATACTTGAAGGTATTACTGACCTTCATTTCTAGTTTATGCTAAGTTTGCTGCCCTGACATGGAAATGCTATTTTTATGAATTCTTTTTTTCCCTCTGTGTACACATTCCCTTGCTAAGCTCCCCCAGTCCTTTCTCTGAATATCATCTAATTAGTAATGACCACCAATTTAATATCTTCAATTTACTCCAACACAAGCTCCTGTTCTCTCCCTCACCCCACTCCCCAAAACCCCTTTGTCCCATAGTCTTCTCTGTCTCAGTAAATGGATACTGTATTCTAGCTTTGTATGCCAAAATTCTTGAAGTCATTCTTGACTTTCTTTCTCCCACACATCACATCCAGTCCAACTGCAAATTATGTTAGCCTTAATTTAAAATATATACATACATTCAGAATTCGACTACGTCTAACTTCATTGCTTCCCCTGAACCAATCCGTCGTCATCTCTTGCCTGAATTACTGCATGAGCTCTGTGACTATTATCATTGTTTCTGCCCTTGCCTCCTTGCAGTCTATTCCAAATCCTCTAGCCAGAGTATTAAAATGTAAGTTAGATCATGTCACTTCTCAAAACCTCAGGTTTCCTCTTCCCACATACACCTACATCCCTTATCTCCTTCTGGTCTTTGCTCAGATGTTCCCTTTTTGGTGGGGCTGTCCTCAAGAGCTTGACTTTTGTTTTGTTTGTCTTTAGAAACATAAGTAGTGGTAATTTACTAAACAAAATTATAAAATTATAGGAAAAGTCTCTACAATTCTGTTGCTAATATTTTCTATACATATCTACTTCTATCTGTAGACTTTATTCTTCATTGCAGTATGATTTATTTAAGTGAAATGTAGAGTGATTCAGTGTGGTTTGTTGACTTTTTTTTTTTAGATCATTTTATTTTATTTATTTATTTGACAGAGATCACAAGTAGGCAGAAAGGCAGGCAGAGAGAGAGGAAGGGAACCTGGTGAGCAGAGAGCCTGATGCGGGGCTCGATCCCAGGACCCCGGGATCATGACCTGAGCCGAAGGCAGAGGCTTTAACCCACTGAGCCACCCAGGTGCCCTTGGTTTGTTGACTTCTGACAAATCTAGATACTCATGTAATCCATACTCCTATCACAATTGTCTTTGTGCCTCTTTCGGGTGGGTTTCTTACCACTCCTAGTCTGTAGTAATCACTGACCTGCTTTCTATGATTATAGATTACTTTCTCCTGTTCAGGAAAGGCATACCAATGAAATCAAACTCCCTTGTGGCTGGCTTCTTTTACTAAGTGTACTGTTTTGATATATATCACTGTTGTTGTGTGTAGATAGTTTGAGTCTTTTTATTATTGTACATATTCGTTGTGTGCATATCCTACAATTTTTATTTATTCATCTGTTGATGGACTTTTGGGTTCAGTTTTGAGCATTTGTAAATTAAGCTCCCCTCAAGTCTTTGAGTATATATTTTTTCATTTCTCCTGGGTAAATACCTAGAAGTGGAATACCACACCCTTTTCCATAGTGGTTGTACTCTTTTACATGCCTATCAGCAATATGTGGGAGTTCCAGTTGCTCCACAGTCTTCCCAGTACACACTTGATATTGTTATTTTTTTCAAAATTTTAGCCTATTTCAGTGGGAGTGTCAAAGTATCTCAGTGTGTTTCTAATTTGCATTTTCCTAATGACAAATAGTATATATTGAGCATCTTTTCATGTGCATTTTAACCATTCAGTATCTTTCTATATGAAGTGTCTGCTGAAGGTTTTTGCTCATTTTAAAAGTTGAGTTGTCACCTTACTTTTGAGTTGTTTGTATATTCTGACCACAAAGTTCCTTGTCAGATATGTGTATTGCTAATTTGTTCTTACAGTCTGGAAATAGCCCATTACATTTTCTTGAAGATAGTCTTTGATAAGCAAAGGTTTTTACTTGTGATGATGTCTGTTTTGGGTTTTGGGGTTCAAAGAGGTCTCTGAACAAAGGTTAAAAATCCTTCTGTATTTTTTTTCTAGAAGCTTTGTAAGTTTTATTTTTATATTTAGGCTTATGATTAATCTCAAATAAATTAATGGTTATTATATGAAGCATTGGTCCAAGTTTATTTTTCCATATAGGTAACCAGTTGTTCTAACATTATTAGCTGAAAAGGTTTCTTTTTCCATTATACAGTTAGCATTTTGGGGAAAAAGAAAGAAAAGAAAAAAGAAAGAAAAAAAGGAAAGGAAAGGAAGAAAGGAAAGAAGGAATGAGAAAGAAAGAGGGAGAGAGAGAGGGAGGAAGGGAGGAAGGAATCTTCCCTTTGTGTATGAGTCTGTTTCTAGACTATTTCATTCTTCTATTTTAAAACCTTGATAAAAAATAAAAATCAGCCTTTGAAGTGTAGATCCCCCCCACCCCCCAAAAAAATCCATTTCTGGACTCTCTGGTCAGTTCTGTTCCACTGATATATTCATCTGTCTTCAAACTGTCTTGATTACCATGGCTTTATATTAAGTCTTGAAATAAATTAGAAGTCTTCCAACTTTGTTTTCTTTTTTGAGATTGTTTTCTTTTTCCAGGTCTTTTGTTTTTCCATAAATATTAGGATCAATTTTTAGTTTCTAAAATAAAAAGACCAGTAGGGATTTTGTTTGGTGCATTGTATCTACAGATTAGCTTAGGAAGAACTGACATCTATCTGATAGTATTGGGTCCTCCACCCATGATTAGGGTGTTTAGTTTTTTTAATTTCTAGTAATATCTTGTAATTTTCAGTGTAGAGGTTTTACAAATATCTTACTAAGTTTATCCCTAGCACTTTTAGTTTTTTGATGCTATTGAAAATAGTTTTACTTCTTTTTTTGTTGTTGTCAGTATATAGAAACAATTGATTTGTGTATTAACTTTATATACTGGGACCTTGCCATATTGACTTATGAGGTCTAATAGTTTTGTGAGTTTATAAGATTTCTTTAGGTACATAAACATATCTGAGAATAAAAACAGTTCTGTTTTTTCAATTATATACTGTCTACTTCTCTTCATTGTCTCTTGCACTGTATTGTATCTTTGGCAAAATTTTGAACAGAAGATATTGTCCTGTTCTTAGGGAGAAAGCAATTAGTTTTCCATGTTAAAGTATTATGTTAGCTGTCATTTTATGTAGATGCCCTTTATCAAGTTGAAGCAGCTTTTTTTATTCTTAGTTTCCTGAGAGCTTTTTTCATAGATATTCGATGTTTTCAAAAGCCTTTTCTGCATCTATTGAAATGTGCCTATTAATTTTATCAACAAAGTTCATTATATTGACTTTTATAATAGTTTTATTGAGATATATTCACATCCTATACAATTCATATATAAAAACTGCATAATTCTATATTGATTATTGAAGTATAATTGACATACAACATTGTATTAGTTCCAGATGTACAATATAATGATTTGATGTTTTTATATATTGTGAAATGATCACCACAGTCATTAACATCTGTCACCATATATAGTCATAGAATTTTTTTATTTTTTAAGATTCAATCTCATCAACTTTCAAATATACAGTACAGTATTATCAACTATAGTTGCTGTGCTATATATTACAACCCATGACATTTATTTTATAATTTTTTTTTATAATTTTTTTTTTAAAATTTATTTATTTGACAGACAGAGATCACAAGCAGGCAGAGAGGCAGGCAGAGAGAGAGGAGAAAGCAGGCTCCTTGCCGAGCAGAGAGCCCGATGCGGGGCTCGATCCCAGGACCCTGAGATCATGACCTGAGCCGAAGGCAGCGGCTTAACCCACTGAGCCACCCAGGCGCCCCGACATTTATTTTATAACTGGAAGTTTTTACTTTTTGACTCTCTTCTACCATTTTGCCTACCCTCATGTGCCAACCATCAGTCTGTTCTTCATCTGTGAGCTTGGTTGGTTTTTTTTTGTTTCGTTTTCTTTTTGGTTACCAAAATGAGATCATACGATGTTTGTCTTTGTCTGACTTATTTTGCTAAGCATAATGCCCTCAAAGTCCATCCATGTTGTTGGAAATGGCAATTTGCATTTGTATATGACATTCTGGAAAAGGCAAACCTATAAAAACAGCAAAATGATGTGTGGTTGCCAGAGATCGGGGAGAGGGAGAGATGAATAGGCAGAACAAAGAGGATTTTTAGGTTAGTGAAAGGACTCTATATGATACTTATAATGGTGGATACATGTAATTATATATTTGTCCAAACCCATAGAATATAGAACACTATAGAGCGAATTGTAATGTTAACTATAAACTTGGGGTGGGAATAATGTGTCAGTGTAGGTTCATTACTTGTAACGAATGTATCACTTTGTTGGGAGGTGTTGATATCTGAGCTAAGCATGTTTGGGATGACAGGTATATGGGTAAATCTCTCTGAATCTTTCTCTTAATTTTTCTGTGAACCTGAAATTTCTATAAAAAATGAAGTCTTTCAAATTTTTTATCATTTTTTAAACCTGTAAGAATCTATACTAACACCGACTTTTTCATTCTTGGGAATTATAATTATTCTTTGATTATTCTGGACAGGAATTTATCAGCTTTATTAATCTTTTCAAGAATGAATTTTTGCTGTCATTGACTTTTCTTTATTTTTTCTATTTCACTTATGTTTTTAATTATTTTTTCCGTGCTTACTTGATATTTTTTTTCCTAGATTCCTAAGGTAAAAATTTAAGATTACTGATTTGAAACCTGACTCCTTTTCTAAATATGCAATTATAGCTATAAATTTCCCTCTAAGCTATGTCCCACATATTTTATATATTGTGTTTTATTTTTCATTCAGTTCAAAGTATTTTCCAGTTTCAGGCTCCTGGGTGGCTTAGTTGGTTGAGCGGCTGCCTTCAGCTAGGGTCATGATCCTGGAGTCCTGGGATTGAGTCCATATCGGGCTCCCTGCTCAGCGGGGGAGTCTGCTTCTCCCTCTGCCCCTCCCCCTGCTCATGCTCTATCTCATTTTCTCTCTGTCTCTCAAATTAAAAAAATATATTTTCCAGTTTCACTTCAAATTCATTGACCCATTGGTTACTTAAAAATGTAAGTGCTAAATTTTCAAATAATTGGGAACTTTTCAGATATCTTTTTGTCTTGATATTTCCTGTGGTGAGAGAAGATACTGTGCATAATTTCAGTTCCTTTTAATTTATTGAGGCTTGTTTTATGCCCAGCATCTGGTTTGTCTTGGTCAGGGTTGCATGTTTACTTGATGAACATGTGTATATTGCTTGTGGTAGGTGTAGTTTCTATAATGTCAGTTAGGTTAAAGTCTTCCACATTGTATCTCTAATATTGTCTGTTTCATATTGTATCAGTTACATAAAGAATATTCACTTTTCGGCTTCACACTTCTATCTCACACTTCAATATTTTCCAGTTTTGCTTCAAATTTTGAAGCTTTGTTGATAAATAGATACAAATTTAGTATTATTTTATCTCCTTGAAAAATTGATCCCATTACCATTACAAAGTGTCCTTCTTTGTTTTGGATAATATTTCTTACGGTGAAGTCTACTTGATCTAATACTAGTATCATTTCCACTCAGTATTTTCATGATAAATCTTTTCCCATTCTTAGTTTTATTCTTGTAACTTCATCACTGTATATTTTTGTGCACCTCTTATAATCATCATATGTACATCTTTTCTGTCTTTTCTGACAGTCTGTTTGCAGTTTTTCATTAGTTTATTTTTAGTGAAATTATTGCTATAGTTATTTTAAGTGTACTATTTCACTATCATTTGTTCATCTGTTGTTCGTTCCTTTTTTTTCTTCTTTTCTCCCTCCTTTTGGGTTATTTTTTTAGTATTCCATTTTTTTCCTTTATTGATTTAGTATCTCTACTGCTTTATTTTTAGTATTTGCTTCATTTAAAAAATGTAAGCTTAAACTATTATGATAACTATATAATATTAAACCACTTTAATTATAAGTTTAGAATCTTACAGTAGTATCTATATTCTCTTGTTTGTGTAATTATTGCCTCATATTTTACTTCTATATGTATATTCCACATCCCACTATAATTTTTTCTTCTAATTATTTAGGTATCTTTTACATAATTTACAAAACCATTCCCTGTGCTTTTCATTTTTTCATGTAGTTCTCAGATTCTATCTCTTACGTTTTTTCTTCACATGAATTACTTCCCTTAACAGTTTTTATATTGCAGGTCTATTGGCAATAGATTTTCTTATCATTTGTTTGCCTGAAAGTGTTTATTTGACTTTCATTTCTGATTGATGTTGAATTATGTGATAATGTTTTTTTTTTCTTTCATCACTTGACAGTTTTGTTCTATTATCTTATGCTTGGGTTGTTCCTGATTAAAAAGCAGCACACAATGCCTGAAACTAATAATTCACCATGTGTTAAATAACTTGAATTTAAATAAATCCTTAAAAAAAGGCAGCACACATTCTAATCCTTTTTTACTATATACAGTATTTCTTGTTTTCATTTGGCTGCTTAGTATATTTTTCATATCATGGTTTTAAGCTATTCCATTATAGTATACCTTGATATGGTTTTCTTTGTGTTTTTCCTACTTGCTGTTCATTAAGTTTCTTGAATCTGTGAGTTTATATTTTCCCTCAAATTTACAAAAATTTTGGCCACTGTTTCTTCAAAAAATTTTTTTAAAGATTTTATTTGTTTATTCTTCAAAAAACTTTTTATGTGCCAGACCATTTCTTTTTCTTTTCTGGGATTTAAGTTGCACTTAAAATAGAGTGTTTGATGTTGTTCTACAAGTCATTTTTCTTCCTCTGCATCAATTTGGATAGTTCTGTTGCCTTATATAATGTTTTTTTCTGCTCTTTGTCATCTGCTATTAAAATTGTCTGCTGAATTTTTCATTTCATATGTTCCATTTTACATCTTTCAGAGTCCCTCTTAGTTCTTCCTTATACTTTCAGTTTACCTATTTCTAATTTCTGATTTGTTCTTTTTATATGTTTATGGTTTCATTTACTTCCTTAACACAGTTATGAATTTATTTGAAGTCCATCATACTTGTAATTTCTCCATCTGAGATGTTTATTGATTGGTTTTTCTCCCCATTGATTTTGTTGCTATTATTTTTATTTTTATCCTTTCATTGGACAGTATGAACTCTATGTTATTGTATGTCTGGATTTTATTGTTTTTCTTAATAGAATGTGGAATTTTCTCCTGTCATACAGGTTACATGCCTTGATTTTAAGTTTTGTGAGGTGGGTTTTGAGTAACCTTTAATTCTAGAGCTAGATTGGCCCTGCTCCTAAATGTTTGGCCTTTGTAAAGTCTCCACTGAATAACTAGAGTGTTCAATAAATTTTGTAATATAGCATTTGAAACTCAAACATCTCTCAGCTTTATGCAGACTCTGGTAATCGTTGAACTTACAGTTCCTTGGTAGTTGGTCATTCCTCTGCCCTGGGAAGTCTTGCCATGCTCATTCACAGATTAATATGGCCAAAGACTTAAAGAGGACCTTTGGAGATTTCTGGACCTTTGTTGCACACATCCCTTCTCTTTCTCTGTGCATAAATTCCAACTGTCTCCTTGGCTCATGCATCCTGTTTTGCTTTTTCCCTCATAGATAGCTACCTGGAAAGTGCCTTCAGGCAAAAGATGAAGGAATCATGGAACCTAGTTAATTTGTTTCCTTTTGCTCAGGGATTACTGTCCTAGGCTACTAGTTGTCTATACATAAAAATCACTAATTCCATATGCTTTAGGAATTTTTATTGTTGTTCATAACAGAAGGGCCAGTATGATACTAGTTAGTCTATAGTGACTGAAAACAAAATTGTCAAACAGCATCATTGGCATTTCCGCAGCTCTTTTTGCTGTAGCACTTACCATCATCTAAAGTCCTCTTTATTTGGTTATTATTTACATATTGTTTTTCTCCCATTAGAATACAAACTTTATGAAGATTTTTGTCTCTGTTGCTGGCACCCAGTATGTTTTTAACAAACACTTGTTAAAAAGAATTAGATGAGATTAGACTGTGGGACTAGTGTTCATATCATTAGGATTTCTTCAGCTTTTTAAAAATGGATAAAAGAACTATGAGTCTTGCTGGCTTTTTTTAAAACTGATATGCTTGGATTTCTTTCTCTTAATTCTGTGCATATTGATTTCGGTTTTTTATTTATGGTTACAATTTTTTTTGTATATAGCACAGACTGTATATTGCAGTCTCTATTAAGCTGATGGGCCCTTAAGCTTGAACCCATGTTTTAGATATATATCATTTTTTACATATTTGTATTTTGTGAATCCTTTGACTGATATTTACAAATAATACTTATTTTTACTGCTTTTGTGTTTCCCACTTTTCATACTTTTACCTATGGTCTTTCCACTGAAAGTATCCCCTTTAACATTTCTTCTGGCCTGGTTCTGTGAACTCTTTTAATTTTGTTTGTTTGTTTTTATTTAAGAAACTATCTCTCCTTCTATTCTGAATGATAGTCTTGCTGGGTAGAGTATTCTTGGCTGCAGATTTTTCCCTTTAAGCACTCAGCTGAATGTCATTAAGAGTGTTTAATGGCACTTTAATTTACCCTGATTCCACCTTCCACTCCCCAGCTCAGGAGCATCTTCGAAGATAACCACCTGCATCCCTGATACAACCTAGTTCTGGAGGGAGCAAATCTGACCTTGCATTCAAAGATGTATAGTTGTTTTGACCTGTTTGTTGGTTCTCTGAAGGATGTTGCCTTTCTTTCATCTAACTCAAAATTCTCCCAGAGCTGGGGATGCTACCTGGGGGCAATTGTCAAAAACAATTTAAAGGCAAGTGTATTAGTCAGTATAGTCTGGAGCAAGGAAAAACAGAGCAAAAAATAGACTAATCAAAAACCTTGTAGGAGTTGGAGGAGGCTGAGAATGGAAATGCTTTGAGTAATAAGGGCTTTGAAGAGCTCCCACATACTCTGAAAAATCTAGAAGGGCATATTGAGGGCTGAATACGTGTTTGGAAAAGACCTGAGAAGTTCCTGAAGTCTTATCTCTGGCTGACCATCAGGCTTCTGTGCAGTAGGAAGTGAAGGCTAAGGGAGAGTTGTAAATGGCCAGAGTTTTGTCATTTTGCCTCTACCACACATACAGCTCATTTACAAATATTAGATTAAGACCTTTTTTTTTTTTTTTTGGTCATTCCAGGTATTTAAGGAAATCACTCTTATCACTAGTTGATCCCTAAACTAATTGAACAGAGACTTCAGTGGCCATAATGACAAAGAATACAAACTTTAGAAAATCAGAGAGGTTACTAAACAAATACATGAAGCTACATCAAGCAGCAAAAACACACCCTGTCAAAGGAGGAAAATTTTATTTTCATCATTGCTACATTATAGTATTTAAGATGTCTAGTTTTTGGCAAAAAGTTAGAAGGTGTTCAAACAGAAAGAAAGTTAGCCTATACACAGGAAAAAAAAATTAATAGAAATGTCCCAGAGGAAACCCAGACATTGACCTTACTGGACAGACTTTAAATTAAAATGTTAAAATATGCCCAGAGAACTAAAGGACCCATGCAAAGAATATCTAACCAACTGGGGATTAGTAATGATGATATTATATTAAATTTATATTTATATTTTAATACATATAATTAAAAATTATAAAAAGGAGTGAATAGAAACTTTGTTGTTGCAAAATACAGTGACTGAAATGAAAAATTCACTTGGAGAATTGAGCAGCTAATTTGGGTAAGTAGAAGTAAGAATTAGTGAACTTGAAGTTAGATCAGTTAGATTATCTCCACAGAACAGAAGGGGAAATGAATGAAAAAAAATGAACAGAGTTTGAAAGATGCATGGGAACAACATATACAGAAAGGAAGTCCCAGAAGGAAAGTAGAGAGAAAAAAGGGCAGAAGAAATATTCGAGGAAATTATGGGTGGAAATTTTCCAAATTTAATGTAAGATATTAATCTGCATATCCAAGAAGCTTAACAAACCCTAAGAGAAACTCAGAGATCCACACTATGACATATTATAATCAAACTGTTGTTAAGACAAGAACAAAGTAGTGGCACCTAGGTGGCTCAGTCGGTTAAGTGTCTGCCTTCAGCTCAGGTCATGATCCCAGGGTCCTGGGATCAAGTCCTGTGTCAGGCTCCCTGCTCAGTGGGGATTCTGCTTCTCCCTCTCCATCTGCCCCCTCCCCCTGTCTGTGCTCTTACTCTCTTTCTCTCTCAAATAAATAAAATCTTTAAAAAAAGAAAGCAATAAAAGAGAAGCAGCTCTTCATACAGAAAACATTCTTAATATAATTAACAGCTTATTTCTCATCAGAACCTATAAAGGCTAGAAGGTAGTAGGATGACATATTCAGTTTCCTGGTTACAAAAACAAAAACAAATTGTCACCAAAAAATTCTGTCTGGCAAAACTTCAGAAATGAAAGAGAAATTAATATATTCCATGATAAAACCTGAGATAATTTGTTGCTATGACACCTTCACTTTAAGAAACTCTGAAGTATTTTTAAATATTATACATACATACACACACACACACACACACACACATACATATAGTTATGCTTGAAGAAATGAGAAGAGAATGAAAATGGTACTCTAGAAAATATCTGACACAAAACAAAGCAGTAATAAGGAGAAATTGAAGGACAAAAGATGTATAGGAAATAGCAAAATGGCAAAAGCCAGTCCTCATCAGTTACTACATTAAATATAAATGTAAATACATTAAATACTCCGGTTTGGCAGAGTGGATTTTTAGAAATGATTCAACTATATATATATATATTTTTTTTTTAATAATTGACTCACTTCAAATAAAAGGATCCAAGTGGTTTAATGTGAAAAGGATTGCAAGATATTTTATGCAGAGTACCTTTACAAAATAATATAGCTGAAGTAACTACGTTATTGTCATACAACATAGACTTTAAGACAAAAATTGTGCAATAGAAAAGAAGGACATTATATAATCATGAAAGGGTGAATTCATCAAAAAGATAATTACAAACATTTATACACCTAACAGAGACCCAAAATATATGAAGGAAAAAGTGACAGAATTGAGGGGAGACATAGATAATTCAACAGTAGTAGTTGATGACTTCAGTACCCCATTTTAAATAGTGGATAGGACAAGTACACTGAAGATCAACAAGGAAATAAGGGTTACACAACATTATAAGCTCTCATTTACTCTACTTCGTAGACTTGGGTATCTTTTCATAGTGTTATGTCTTCTTCTTCCTTGGAGAATAAATTCCTTGAATATTCCTACTACATTTATGCCTCATCCTTGCTATGTTTGTACCTCTTAGTTTATACAGAGCAGGAACTCTGGAAATAAATATTTGATTGCTGAAAAGTGAATCAAGACAAGAGTCAAGTTAGGAAAAAGTGATTATCCACATTTTGGGTAAAGTAAGAATTTTATGGATAATTTTTTAGTTGTATGTACATGAATGAGAGAATGGATTTGATCTGTCCCACTTTAAGTCTTAGATAAATGTATTTTTTAATATAATATACGTACTCTTAAGCCTCAGTTTCTTCTTTGTAAAATGGGGATCATACCGTATTGAGTTTTTAGGACTGTGTGTGAGACAATGGATGTTTAGCTGCTGGAAGAATACTTGGAATATATTTAACCTTCCATAATTGTTGCTCTTTCTCCCTTTCATTCAAGTTCACAGTTATTTGCTACTAAAGTGGTTATTTCCCCATTTTCATATGCCTTAATATTTTGGCTAATAGCAATGAGCATGTGTAGGTTACAACAATATATATATTTTCTCATTTTTTTAAAGTAATTTTTTTATTTTTTATTAACATATAATGTATTATTAACCCCAGGAGTACAGGTCTGTGAATCACCAGGTTTACACACTTCACAGCACTCACCATAGCACATACCTTCCCCAATGTCCATAACCCAGCCACCCCTCTCCCTCCTCCTCCCCCTGGCAACCCTCAGTTTTGTTTTGTGAGATTAAGAGCCTCTTATTGTTTGTCTCCCTCCCAATCCCATCTTGTTTCATTTATTCCTTTTCTATCCTCCAAACCCCCACATTGCCTCTCAATTTCCTCATATCAGGGAGATAATATGATAATTGTCTTTCTCTGATTGACTTATTTCGCTAAGCATAATACCCTCTAGTTCCATCCACATCATCACAAATGGCAAGATTTCATTTCTTTTGATGGCTGCATAGTATTCCATAGTGTGTGTTTGCGTGTGTGTGTGTGTGTGTGTGTGTGTGTGTATCACATCTTCTTTATTCATTCATCTGTTGATGGACATCTAGGTTCTTTCCATAGTTTGGCTATTGTGGACATTGCTA
>NW_019154115.1:736811-788548 GCF_002288905.1 Enhydra lutris kenyoni | reverse complement strand
TTCGCTAAGCATAATACCCTCTAGTTCCATCCACATCATCACAAATGGCAAGATTTCATTTCTTTTGATGGCTGCATAGTATTCCATAGTGTGTGTTTGCGTGTGTGTGTGTGTGTGTGTGTGTGTGTGTATCACATCTTCTTTATTCATTCATCTGTTGATGGACATCTAGGTTCTTTCCATAGTTTGGCTATTGTGGACATTGCTGCTATAAACATTCGGGTGTACATGCCTCTTCGGATCACTACATTTGTATCTTTAGGATAAATACCCAGTAGTGTGATTGCTGGGTCATAGGGTAGCTCTTTTTTAACTTTTTAAGAACCTCCATGCTGTTTTCCAGAGTGGTTGCACAAGTCAGGAAATGACAGATGCTGGTGAGGATGCCGAGAAAGGCGAACCCTCCTACACTGTTGGTGGGAAAACAATATATAATTTAATGTTTAACTCTAATGTATTCTTTTGCTCCCATGTTTAACCTGTTCCCTTTTCCTTATTAAAGCTGTTATAGGGACACCTGAGTGGCTCAGAGTGTTAAGCCTCTGCCGTCGGCTCAGGTCATGATCTCAGGGTCCTGGGATCGAGTCCTTCATTGGGCTCTCTGCTTGGCAGGGAGCCTGCTTCCCCCCTCTCTCTGCCTGTCTCTCTGCCTACTTGTGATCTCTTTCTTTCGGTCAAATGAATAAAATATTTTTAAAAAGCTGTTACAATTTGCATCTTTCATGATTTTTTTTGAAGTATTACTTATTTTATCATTGCAGTCTGGTTTGGTATACACATTGTGACTAATTCTCTCATAGGTCACTAGACTAATTCTTTGAGACTAGGATCCTTTGGGTGAGCAGATAAAATTTAAATTAGTATTTTCCTCTTTTTCAAAATTTTGAAAGGAGAAATTTAAAATTAAGTCAATAATAATGGATTGCTATAGTGACACCTATGTTAGATTGATTAACTATTTGATGGCTCTCCCTATTGGTTCAAGTAAGCTGGAGCCTAGTTAGACAGTGGCAGAGAAATGTTATCTCAGATTTTTCCAGACTTTAGGTATTTAGCAAATATAAGTAACAAAAACAGAAGAAGACAAATCTTTGAGTGTGTCGTCATTTCCACGGCCTCTTAAATTATTTCTCATGGTAAATAACTCTTTCTTGTATTCAGTTTTGCATTGTACACCTCTTAAAGCATATGGCTATCTAGTTATTTCAGCTATCTTGTAGAAACTTATATGATTTCCAATTTAATTATCATGATTTTAACATTTCTGAAAAATAAGGCCCATTCTGTAAACTGAGAAATGTTTTTATGAAGCTACTTTTTATCCTATGAGGAAATAACTTATTTTTTAGTCTTTTTTGATAGCATTTATAGTATTTTAAAGACATTCTCGGAAATCAAAGTGTTACACTAGTTTCTAATACTGGGACAGGAAAAACATAGGGATTTAGTTTGTTTTAAAAATTGGCAGCAAAATAACTAATAGTGATACATTTTTTTTCTCTTCAGGGCCAAGGAATATGAGAGTTTAATGGAAACAAAAAATTCTGGATCTGACTCACCTTATAAAGCAAAGTGAGTATATTACTCTGCATTTTACTTCTATTTTACTGATGTCTGCCTTTATAGAAGTTTATCTAAACTTGTATTCCTGTGACCCTAAACTTTATATCTGAAGCCTAGAACTTCATTCTTCTAACACAGTGGTGTCCAGCAGGGAACAGTTGTGGCAGGGGACATTTGGCTATGCTTGGGGATACGTGATCACATTTTGATTATCACAGCTGGGAGAAATGGCGCTATTCCTGTCAAGTGCATAGAGACCCGAGGATGCTCTTAAACACTCTTCATCGGGCAAGACTGAAGCAAAGAATTATCTCATCCAAAATGTCAGTAGTGCCCAGGTAGAAAAGTCCTGCTCTTAACAGAATAGATTCTGGCAGCGCTGCGCTGGTTCTTGCTCTGAGGAGGTCTTGTTCAGGACTGTTGCCAGTGCCACTTGATAGATGAAGATTTAGACTCCACCACTGGGTATTAGTTTAACTACACAATAGCTAAACAAAACCACCATCATTTTGCTTCTCTCAAATATATTACCAGTAGAGGTGCAGTGAGGAAGGTACTCAAAAACACTGCTGATGGGACTGCAGGTTAATGTAGTCTTATTGAAAGGCAACATGAATCCAGAACTTAGAATCTACTTTAGGCTGCTGAGGGAAGTAATGCAAAGTGTACCTGAACATTTATGTACAAAGATTAACTACTTTAATATTACTCCTCATAGTGATAAATTCAAGAAAGAACTTAACTGCCATAAATTGAAGGATGTCTATAACCAGTGGTTAGTGTAGATATGCTATAGCACTTTGATGCTGCAGTTATTTACATTTAAAACAGAAATATTGTTGCCTGTGAGAAATGAGATAACCTATCAGAAAATTACTTTTATTAATTATTGTTTTGAAACTATTAGTCATTGCCATTCTAAAAGAAAAAAATTTGTAAAATAGTAAAGAAGTTAACAAAACTATCAAGATTATGATGATACTGCATATCTGAAAAACCCAAGAGAATAAAGTGAAAAACTAGTAGAAATTAGAGAATCAATTCAGTAAGGTGGCTGATCACCAAATTAATGTGATAATATTAATAATAGGTAATTTTTAATGAACCTTTGCCTCATTCCAGGCTCTTTACCTGTGTTGACTCTTTTATTTCTAACAATAACTCAATAAATTTCATTAGGGACGCTAAGCCTTACAGAGAGTGAGTAACTTGCCTCGAGGTTATGCTGCATCTAGTCTACAAAAGTAGTATTTTCTTTTCTTATAATCAGGAAATATAAACATCATTTACAATAGCAATAAAAAATAAACTAAAAATAAACTTAAGAAACGCAAAGTCTCCATAAAAATTAAAAACCTTAAAATCCTAACAAAGGGTATTAAAAAGGACTTAAATAATGGAAAGACAAATTATACTCTTGGATAGAAAACATGGTATAGTAAATTCTGTAAATTCTCCTACAAATGAAACGTAACCTGAATAAAATAACTACCTTTTAAAAAATAGAATCATTGGAGGGAGTCAAGATGGCGGAGAAGTAGCAGGCTGAGACTAGTTCAGGTAGCGGGAGATCAGCTAGATAGCTTATCTAAAGATTGCAAACACCTACAAATCCAATGGGAGATCGAAGAGAAGAAGAACAGCAATTCTAGAAACAGAAAATCAACCACTTTCTGAAAGGTAGGACTGACGGAGAAGTGAATCCAAAGCGACGGGAAGATAGACCGCGGGGGGAGGGGCCGGCTCCCGGCAAGCGGCGGAGCAACGGAGCACAAAATCAGGACTTTTAAAAGTCTGTTCCGCTAAGGGACATCGCTCCAGAGGCTTAACCGGGGTGAAGCCCACGCAGGGTCAGCATGGCCTCAGGTCCCGCAGGGTCACAGAAGGATCGGGGGTGTCTGAGTGTCACAGAGCTTACGGGTATTAGAACGGGGAAGCCGGATACAGAGACAGAGCCGAGGAGTAAGCTCTAATCTCGGGGTTACCTTGAACCGGTCGCAGGCTCGGTCAGCTTGGAGCGCGGCCGGAGGCCAGGGTGACGGGAGTAATTGGGCACTGTTCTCTGAGGGTGCACTGAGGAGTGGGGCCCCGGGCTCTTGGCTCCTCCGGGCCGGAGACCGGGAGGCCACCATCTTCATTCCCGCCCTCCGGAATTCTACGGAAAGCGCTCAGGGAACAAAAGCTCCCGAAAGCAAACCCGAGCGGATTACTCAGACCGCCCCGGGTAAGGGCTGTGCAACTCCGCTTGGGGCAAAGACTCTTAAGAATCACTACAACAGGCCCCTCCCCAAGAAGATCAACAAGAAACCCAGCCAGGACCAAGTTCACCTACCAAGGACAGCAGTTTCAATACCAAGGAGAGCAGCGGAATTCCAGAGGAGGAGAAAGCAAAGCACGGAACTCATGGCTTTCTCCCAATGATTCTTTAGGCTTGCAGTTAATTTAATTTTTTTTTCTTTTTCAATTTTTTTTCTTCTTCTGCTAAATTTTTTTAACTTTTACCCTTTTCTTTTTTAACGTTTTTTAACTAGTTCATCTAATATATATATATGTTTTTTTCCTTTTTATATTTTTTCTTTATTGGTTTTCTTTTTTTAATTGTTTCTCTTTTTTTTTTTCTTTTTTTTCTTTCTGAACCTCTTTTTATCCCCTTCCCCCCCCTCACGATTTGGGATCTCTTCTGATTTGGCTAAAGCATATTTTCCTGGGGTTGTTGCCACCCTTTTAGTATTTTACTTGCTCCTTCATATACTCTTCTCTGGACAAAATGACAAGGCGGAAAAATTCACCACAAAAAAAAGAACAAGAGGCAGTACCGAAGGCTAGGGACCTAATCAATACAGACATAGGTAATATGTCAGATCTAGAGTTCAGAATGACAATTCTCAAGGTTCTAGCCGGGCTTGAAAAAGGCATGGAAGATATTAGAGAAACCCTCTCGGGAGATATAAAAGCCCTTTCTGGAGAAATAAAAGAACTAAAATCTAACCAAGTAGAAATCAAAATGCTATTAATGAGGTGCAATAAAAAATGGAGGCTCTCACTGCTAGGATAAATGAGGCAGAAGAAAGAATTAGCGATATAGAAGACCAAATGACAGAGAATAAAGAAGCTGAGCAAAAGAGGGACAAACAGCTACTGGACCACGAGGGGAGAATTCGAGAGATAAGTGACACCATAAGACGAAACAACATTAGAATAATTGGGATTCCAGAAGAAGAGGAAACAGAGAGGGGAGCAGAAGGTATATTGGAGAGAATTATTGGAGAGAATTTCCCCAATATGGCAAAGGGAACAAGCATCAAAATCCAGGAGGTTCAGAGAACCCCCCTCAAAATCAATAAGAATAGGTCCACACCCCGTCACCTAATAGTAAAATTTACAAGTCTTAGTGACAAAGAGAAGATCCTGAAAGCAGCCCGGGAAAAGAAGTCTGTAATGTACAATGGTAAAAATATTAGATTGGCAGCAGACTTATCCACAGAGACCTGGCAGGCCAGAAAGAGCTGGCATGATATATTCAGAGTACTAAACGAGAAAAACATGCAGCCAAGAATACTATATCCAGCTAGGCTATCATTGAAAATAGAAGGAGAGATTAAAAGCTTCCAGGACAAACAAAAACTGAAAGAATTTGCAAACACCAAACCAGCTCTACAGGAAATATTGAAAGGGGTCCTCTAAGCAAAGAGAGACCCTAAAAGTAGTAGATCAGAAAGGAACAGAGACAATATACAATAACAGTCACCTTACGGGCAATACAATGGCACTAAATTCATATCTCTCAAGAGTTACCCTGAATGTTAATGGGCTAAATGCCCCAATCAAAAGACACAGGGTATCAGAATGGATAAAAAAACAAAACCCATCTATATGTTGCCTACAAGAAACTCATCTTAAACCTGAAGACACCTCCAGATTTAAAGTGAGGGGGTGGAAAAGAATTTACCATGCTAATGGACATCAGAAAAAAGCAGGAGTGGCAATCCTTATATCAGATCAATTAGATTTTAAGCCAAAGACTATAATAAGAGATGAGGAAGGACACTATATCATACTCAAAGGAACTGTCCAACAAGAAGATCTAACAATTTTAAATATCTATGCCCCTAACATGGGAGCAGCCAACTATATAAACCAATTAATAACAAAATCAAAGAAACACATCGACAATAATACAATAATCGTAGGGGACTTTAACACTCCCCTCACTGAAATGGACAGATCATCCAAGCAAAAGATCAACAAGGAAATCAAGGCCTTAAATGACACACTGGACCAGATGGACATCACAGATATATTCAGAACATTTCATCCCAAAGCAACAGAATACACATTCTTCTCTAGTGCACATGGAACATTCTCCAGAATAGATCATATTCTCGGTCCTAAATCAGGTCTCAACCGTTATCAAAAGATTGGAATCATTCCCTGCATATTTTCAGACCACAATGCTCTGAAGCTAGAACTCAATCACAAGAGGAAATTTGGAAAGAACCCAAATACATGGAGACTAAACAGCATCCTTCTAAAGAATGAATGGGTCAACCAGGAAATTAAAGAAGAATTGAAAAAATTCATGGAAACAAATGATAATGAAAACACAACGGTTCAAAATCTGTGGGACACAACAAAGGCAGTCCTGAGAGGAAAATATATAGCGGTACAAGCCTTTCTCAAGAAACAAGAAAGGTCTCAGGTACACAACCTAACCCTACACCTAAAAGAGCTGGAGAAAGAACAAGAAAGAAACCCTAAACCCAGCAGGAGAAGAGAAATCATAAAGATCAGAGCAGAAATCAATGAAATAGAAACCAAAAAAACAATAGAACAAATCAACGAAACTAGGAGCTGGTTCTTTGAAAGAATTAACAAGATCGATAAACCCCTGGCCAGACTTATCAAAAAGAAAAGAGAAAGGACCCAAATAAATAAAATCATGAATGAAAGAGGAGAGATCACAACTAACACCAAAGAAATACAGACAATTATAAGAACGTACTATGAGCAACTCTACGCCAACAAATTTGACAATCTGGAAGAAATGGATGCATTCCTAGAGACATATAAACTACCACAACTGAACCAGGAAGAAATAGAAAGCCTGAACAGACCCATAACCAGTAAGGAGATTGAAACAGTCATCAAAAATCTCCAAACAAACAAAAGCCCAGGGCTAGACGGCTTCCCGGGGGAATTCTACCAAACATTTAAAGAAGAACTAATTCCTATTCTCCTGAAACTGTTCCAAAAAATAGAAATGGAAGGAAAACTTCCAAACTCATTTTATGAGGCCAGCATCACCTTGATCCCAAAACCAGACAAGGATCCCATCAAAAAAGAGAACTACAGACCAATATCCTTGATGAACACAGATGCAAAAATTCTCGCCAAAATACTAGCCAATAGGATTCAACAGTACATTAAAAGGATTATTCACCACGACCAAGTGGGATTTATTCCAGGGCTGCAAGGTTGGTTCAACATCCGCAAATCAATCAATGTGATACAACACATTAATAAAAGAAAGAACAAGAACCATATGATACTCTCCATAGATGCTGAAAAAGCATTTGACAAAGTACAGCATCCCTTCCTGATCAAAACTCTTCAAAGTGTAGGGATAGAGGGCACATACCTCAATAACATCAAAGCCATCTATGAAAAACCCACCGCAAATATCATTCTCAATGGAGAAAAACTGAAAGCTTTTCCGCTAAGGTCAGGAACACGGCAGGGATGTCCGTTATCACCACTGCTATTCAACATAGTACTAGAAGTCCTAGCCTCAGCAATCAGACAACAAAAGGAAATTAAAGGCATCCAAATCGGCAAAGAAGAAGTCAAACTATCACTCTCTGCAGATGATATGATACTATATGTGGAAAACCCAAAAGACTCCACTCCATAACTGCTAGAACTTGTACAGGAATTCAGTAAAGTGTCAGGATATAAAATCAATGCCCAGAAATCAGTTGCATTTCTCTACACCAACAACAAGACAGAAGAAAGAGAAATTAAGGAGTCAATCCCATTTACAATTGCACCCAAAACTATAAGATACCTAGGAATAAACCTAACCAAAGAGACTAAGAATCTATACACAGAAAACTATAAAGTACTCATGAAAGAAATTGAGGAAGACACAAAGAAATGGAAAAATGTTCCATGCTCCTGGATTGGAAGAATAAATATTGTGAAAATGTCTATGCTACCTAAAGCAGTCTACACATTTAATGCAATTCCTATCAAAGTACCACCCATTTTTTTCAAAGAAATGGAACAAATAATCCTAAAATTTATATGGAACCAGAAAAGACCTCGAATAGCCAAAGCAATATTGAAAAAGAAAGCCAAAGTTGGTGGCATCACAATTCCGGACTTCAAGCTCTATTACAAAGCTGTCATCATCAAGACAGCATGGTACTGGCACAAAAACAGACACATAGATCAATGGAACAGAATAGAGAGCCCAGAAATAGACCCTCAACTCTATGGTCAACTAATCTTCGACAAAGCAGGAAAGAATGTCCAATGGAAAAAAGACAGCCTCTTCAGTAAATGGTGTTGGGAAAATTGGACAGCCACCTGCAGAAAAATGAAATTGGATCATTTCCTTACACCACACACGAAAATAGACTCAAAATGGATGAAGGACCTCAGTGTGAGAAAGGAATCCATCAAAATCCTTGAGGAGAACACAGGCAGCAACCTCTTCGACCTCAGCCGCAGCAACATCTTCCTAGGAACATCGCCAAAGACAAGGGAAGCAAGGGCAAAAATGAACTATTGGGATTTTATCAAGATCAAAAGCTTTTGCACAGCAAAGGAAACAGTTAACAAAACCAAAAGACAACTGACAGAATGGGAGAAGATATTTGCAAACGACATATCAGATAAAGGGCTAGTGTCCAAAATCTATAAAGAACTTAGCAAACTCAACACCCAAAGAACAAATAATCCAATCAAGAAATGGGCAGAGGACATGAACAGACATTTCTGCAAAGAAGACATCCAGATGGCCAACAGACACATGAAAAAGTGCTCCACATCACTCGGCATCAGGGAAATACAAATCAAAACCACAATGAGATATCACCTCACACCAGTCAGAATGGCTAAAATTAACAAGTCAGGAAATGACAGATGCTGGCGAGGATGTGGAGAAAGGAGAACCCTCCTACACTGTTGGTGGGAATGCAAGCTGGTGCAACCACTCTGGAAAACAGCATGGAGTTTCCTCAAAATGCTGAAAATAGAACTACCCTATGACCCAGCAATTGCACTGCTGGGTATTTACCCTAAAGATACAAACGTAGTGATCCGAAGGGGCACGTGCACCCGAATGTTTATAGCAGCAATGTCTACAATAGCCAAACTATGGAAAGAACCTAGATGTCCATCAACAGACGAATGGATAAAGAAGATGTGGTATATATACACAATGGAATACTATGCAGCCATCAAAAGAAATGAAATCTTGCCATTTGCGACGACGTGGATGGAACTAGAGGGTATCATGCTTAGCGAAATAAGTCAATCGGAGAAAGACAACTATCATATGATCTCCCTGATATGAGGGAGAGGAGATGCAACATGGGGGGTTAAGGGGGTAGGAGAAGAGTAAATGAAACAAGATGGGATTGGGAGGGAGACAAACCATAAGTAACTCTTAATCTCACAAAACAAACTGAGGGTTGATGGGGGAGGGGGGGTTGGGAGGGGGGGGGTGGGATTATGGACATTGGGGAGGGTATGTGCTATGGTGAGTGCTGTGAAGTGTGTTAACTTGGTGATTCACAGACCTGTACCCCTGGGGATAAAAATATATGTTTATAAAAAATAAAAATTAAAAAAAAAACTAGAAACATAGATAATTAGTAGCTTTAACTTGAGAATATCAGTAAAAGAAGAAATAGATCCATTAGCAATTTCATAAATGTTGATACTTCTAATGTCAAATATAATCATTTGTTTGTTTAAAAAATAGAATCATTTTATTTTATTTTATTAATATTTTTTATTTATTTTATTTGACAGAGATCACAAGTAGGCAGAGAGGCAGGCAGAGAGAGAGAGAGGGAGGAGGAAGCAGGCTCCTTGCCGAGCAGAGAGCCCGATGCGGGGCTTGATCCCAGGACCCTGGGATCATGACCTGAGCCAAAGGCAGAGGCTTTAACCCACTGAGCCACCCAGGTGCCCCCCAAAAATAGAATCATTTTAAAGAATGTATGGAAAAATAAAAGAATTTCTAGGAAAAAATGTAAAAGAAGGATGAGGTAGGTCTGTGCTAACAGATATTTAATAATATTTTGATGGTACCTATGTAGTTAAAATAATTTAGCATCAGCACATTAATAAAAATGTAAATTGGTGGAAGCAGTTTTTAAAAACAATCTAGAAATAGATTCAAATATTTGAGTAAATTTAATATATGATGGTGGTATAGTGTTTACAAAGATAGTCAGAAGAAGTTGAGCCGTTCCTGGAGGCATGCCCCTATGCAATATAATATAACTTTGCCACTATTCCATCAAGAGGTGAACTCTGTTTCCTTTAATCTTGAATTCGTTCTGGCCTTTTGTCTTGTTCTGACTACTATGGAAGCAATAGGTGATAACAAGACTTGGCCATAGAGGTCATGATCCTTCTACTTTTAACCTCACTTTCTTGTTCTGCCGTGATTGCCCTGTAAGGAAGCCTGGGTCAGCCCTCTTGAAGATAAAGCATCACTTAATCATGGTGATAATCCTTTTAATATGCTGTTGAATTCATTTTGTTTGTTCTGTTGAAGATTTTTAAATTAATGTTCATATGGGATATCAAGTCTTAGTAAGCCTTTGCTTATGTTACTTTGCTTATGTCCCATTGGCCAAAATAAGTCATTTCACCAAGTCCAGAGTCACTGTAGGAGACTGTACAAGTCTTGGATAGCAAGACAATTCAAGGGGAGCCTTTACTCAACAGTCTATTACAGAACTTTCTCTGGATTCGCCTAACTGGCTACTCTTTTTCCAGTATCTTTTGCTTGGTTCTTTCTTGTCTCCTTGTCTTCCAACATCCGCATGCCTTTGTCTTGAGAATTCAAATGCAGAATTATTCCCTTGGCCATCTTACTCAGTTTTATAACGTTAAACATTTAGTCACTGATGGATTTTAAATATATGACACCACCCCAGTCCTCTCCTCAGAGCTCCAGACTCATATATCCAGCTTCCTGCTTAGTATTTCCATAGATAACCCACCCACAGGGGGTTCAGGTAGACCCCTCCTGAAATTTTCTCCCAAACCTTACCCCTTATATTTTTTGTTCTTCTTTAGGAAATGGTAAGTCCATCCTTTGAGATTAAAATCTTTAAAGTCATCCTCTCTTTTCATTTCATTTTTGGTCCATCAACAAATTCTTTTGGCTCCATCTTTAAAATATATTCAGAATCTGACCACTATTCATTATCTTCATAGTAACTACTGTAGTCTAACCTATCATCATCTCTCATCTGGGTTATTGTAGTAGCCTCCTAATTAGTCTTAAACTGGTTCTGCTTTTCCTTACTACAGTCTATAGGCCACTGGGCAACCTGGATGTTCCTTTAAATTATAAACCTAGAAAAGAATGTCAGTAGCTATTGCAGTATAATTTTGCAGTGTCTCCAAATCCTCACATGGAAACAAAATAAGTAGTTAAAACCAAAAACTCATGGCAGCATTTACAAAAAAACCCACATTACCAGATAGCTCCAAGAAATCAAAAAAACAAGTAAATCCAAACAGCCACAAGACTTGCATGGCATTTACATCAGTGTGAAAGAAAGCAAACAGAAACAACTGAGATAACATTTGTAAAGAAAGGAAAAGAACCCCCAAATAACTAATGTTTTCACTGCAAAGTATAGGGAACCAATTTGACAAAAGCACATGAATCACATTTTCGTATTTTATTATGTTCAGTTAGCTACTGAACATGTTTTGGATGTAGTGTCCAGTGATTCATTAGTTACGTATAACACACAGTGCACATAACAACACATGCCCTCCTTATTCCTTACACCATACACAAAGATATAAACTCAAAATGGTTGAAAGACATCAATGTGAGACAGAAATCTATCAAAATTCTAGAGGAGAACATAGGCAGTAATCTATTTGATATCAGCCATAGCAACTTCTTTCAAGACACATCTCGAAAGACAAGGGAAACAAAAGCAAAAATGAACTTTTAGGATTTCATCAAGATAAAAATGTTCTGCACAGCAAAGGAAACAGTCAACAAAACTAAGAGGCAACCCACAGAATGGGGGAAGATATTTGCAAATGACATTACAGATAAAGGGCTGGTATCCAAGATCTGTAAAAAACTTACCAAACTCAACACTCAAAAAAAAAAAAAAAAAAAAAAAGTCAAAAAATGGGCAGAAGACATGAACAAACACTTCTCCAAAGAAGACATACAAATGGCTAACAGACACATGTAAAAATGTTCCACATCACTAGCTGTCAGGGAATTACAAATGAAAACCACAATGAGACACCACCTTACACCAGTTAGAATAGCAAAATTAACAAGACAGGGAACAACAAATGTTGGTGAGGATGTGGAGAAAGGGGAACCCTCTTCCATTGTTGGTGGGAATGCAAGCTGATACAGCCACTCTGGAAAACAGCATGGAGGTTCCTCAGAAAGTTGAAAATAGAGCTACCCTATGACCCGGCAATTGCACTACTAGGTATTTACCCCAAAGATACAGATATAGTGAAAAGAAGGGGCACTTGCACCCCAGTGTTCATAGCAGCAACATCCATAATAGCCAAACCGTGGAAGAAGCCAAGATGCCCTTCAACAGATGAATGGATAAAGAAGATGTGGTCCAGTGTCTGCAAAGAAGACATCCACATGGCCAACAGACACATGAAAAAGTGCTCAACATCACTCGGCCTCAGGAAAATACAAATCAAAACCACAGTGAGATACCACCTCACACCAATCAGAATAGCTAATATTAACCTGTCAGGAAGCAACAGGTGTTGGTGAGGATGCAGAGAAAGGGGATTCCTCCTACATTGTTAGTGGGAATGCAAACTAATGCAGTCACTCTGGAAGAAAGTATGGAGATTCCTCAGATAGTTAAAAATAGAGCTACCCTACGGCCCAGCAATCGCATACTGGGTATTTACCCTAAGGATACAAATGTAGTGATCCAAAGAGGCACATGTACCTGAATGTTTATAGCAGCAATAGCCAAACTATGGAAAAAACCTAGATGTCCATCAACAGATGAATGATGAAGATGTGGTATACACACACACACACACACACACACGTGTGTGTGTGTGTGTGTGTGTGTGTGTGTGTGTGTGTGTGTGTATAATACTGTGCAGCCATCAAAACCCCTGAAATCCTTCCATTTGCAATGATGTGGGTGGAACTAGAGGGTATTAGGCTAGGTGAAATAAGTCAGTCAGAGAAAGACAATTATCATAGAATCTCTCTTATGTGAGGAATTTAAGAGGCAGGGTGAGGGATTGTTGGGGGAAAGGAGGGAAAAAATGAAACAAGATGGGACCGAGGAGGGGGCCATACCATAAGAGACTCTTAATCTCAGGAAACAAACTGAGGGTTGCTGGAGGTATGGTGGGGCGGGGGGAGGGATAGGGTGGCTGGGTGATGGACATTGGGGAGGGTATGTGCTATGGTGAATGCTGTGAATTGTGTAAGACTGATGAATCACAGACCTGTACCCCTGAAACAAATAATACATTATATGTTAATAAAAATAAAAACAGAAGATATGAACACTTTTCCAGTGAAGACATACAAATGGCTATCAGACACATGAAAAAATGTTCATCATCACTAGCCATCAGGGAGATTCAAATTAAAACCACATTGAGATATCACCTTACACCAGTTAGAATGGCCAAAATTAGCAAGACAGGAAACAACATGTGTTGGAGGGCATGTGGAGAAAGGGGAACCCTCTTAACTGTTGGTGGGAATGCAAGTTGGGGCAGCCTCTTTGGAGAACAGTGTGGCGATTCCTCAAGAAATTAAAAATAGAACTTCCCTATGACCCTGCAATTGCACTACTGGGTATTTACCCCAAAGATACAGATGTAGTGAAAAGAAGGGCCATCTGTACCCCAATGTTTATAGCAGCAATGGCCATGGTCACCAAACTGTGGAGAGAACCAAGATGCCCTTCAATGGATGAATGGATAAGGAAGATGTGGTCCATATACACTATGGAGTATTATGCCTCCATCAGAAAGGATGAATACCCAACCTTTGTAGCAACATGGACGGGACTGGAAGAGATTATGCTGAGTGAAATAAGTCAAGCAGAGAGAGTCAATTATCATATAGTTTCACTTATTTGTGGAGCATAACAAATAGCATGGGAGACATGGGAAGTTAGGAGAAGGGAGTTGGGGGAAATTGGAAGGGGAGGTGAACCATGAGAGACTATGGACTCTGAAAAACAATCTGAAGGGCTTGAAGAGGTGGGGGGGTGGGAGGTTGGGGGAACCAGGTGGTGGGTGTTAGAGAGGGCGCGGATTGCATGGAGCACTGGGTGTGGTACAAAAAGCAATGAATACTGTTATGCTGAAAATAAATTAAAAAAATGATTAAAAAAAAATAAAAAAAAAGTCTCAAAGACTGCCAGTGTTTTTTAAAAGGAATCAGTAGCCAACTTAAAAGTTTTATACTGGACAAAGATAGGAGAATTGAGCTTCCAAAAGTAAAATTATTGTAACTATTGGTAACCTGATAGTAGATGAATTGTTTCCTTATTAAATTATTGTAACTAATAAATGAAAATTATTCTTTTATTCCTCCTCCAGTTACCCCTCCCCTTTCCAGAAAAATTTAATCCTGAAGTCATTAGATGAGAGAACTGAAGCAGCCATCTGCACCAGGGAGATGTCTGGAGGTAGCAGTGGCACAGTGAGGGATGGCAGACCCTGAGTTGACTGAGGTGGACAGTCATGCAGGAGTAAGAGGGGTGGCCAGATATGGAGGGTCAGAGCACAGCCAGAGCAAGGGGACTTCTATGTGAGATGGGCACCACAGCCTGGTGTGGTGAGTCAGAGCAGAATGAGGACAGCCCCTCTGTGGATGGGCATCTGGCACAATCTGTCAGAGCCCAAATAAAGAGGGAAGTCTGACAAAGTCTGAGAAAGCATTACCACCCAGACTGGGGAGTCAGAGCCCAAGGAGACATAATAGCATACATATAGAAACAAAGATGGGAGGCACCTGGGTGCCTCATTCAGTTAAGCACCAGCCTTAGACTCAGGTCATGATCTTGGAGTCCTGGGATCTAGTCCCATGTCAGGCTCCCTTCTTAGCAGGAAGTCTGCTTCTCCCTTGACCCTTCCCCTGCTCATCCCCCCCCCCCAAAATAAATAAATAAAATCTTGAAAGAAAGAAAGAGAGAGAGAGAAAGAAAGGAAGGAAGAAAAAGGAAGAAAGAAAGGAAGGGTGGGTGGATGGGTGATAAATTACATGTAGGGAATTGCTCAAATACATAAGATAAAGTTAAGAATGATGAAGATTGCTCGCTGTTGGAGAAGAGTTACAAATATCCAGGGACAATAGAAAGACCCTGTAGCAAATTGGAATTATAGGTATTGGTTTTAATTATATTTTCCAATATATAGAAATAGAAATATATATCTATATAGAAATATAGATGTAAATATGTAGGGATATATATGATATATATTTTAAATATTTATTTATAAAATAATATACAGGTTTCCTAGCTCTTTCCACTGAGAGCGAGGGCCTGGGAATAGCAACATCCCGACAGCAGTGAGCACATCAAGTACACCCATGTAAGTGAAGGCAAGATGGTTCCTTAAAAGGGATAGATGGGGGGCGCCTGGGTGGCTCAGTGGGTTAAAGCCTCTGCCTTCGGCTCAGGTCATGATCCCAGCGTCCTGGGATCGAGCCCTGCATCAGGCTCTCTGCTCTGTGGAGAGCCTGCTTCCTCCTCTCTCTGCCTGCCTCCCTGCCTGCTTGTGATCTCTCTCTCTCTCTCTCTCTCTCTCTCTGTCAAATAAATAAATAAATCTTTAAAAAAGGGGGGGGATAGATGGGTTCTTTTTCTACAAGGGATGCTGGCAGGTAAAAATGAAAGGTGTGCAATGTAGGAGGCAGTGTATGTACACGGATTTTTTTCATCTTACGTAGAGATTTCTTAGGCTCTTATATTTCGAAATAAAGCCTTCACCATATTACTTCAAAATAGAAGGGGAACCAATTGCCCTGAATTTAGACTTTGTACCTTTCAAATCGAGAAAGTGAAAGAAAAAAATGTTAATGTGTTCATATCTTCCTGTCCATCGTACTAAAGAGCAACATTTCCTAAAGTGGGCCCAATCTCCTTACCTTTTTCAAATCATCCCGGTGATCTTATGAACTGACCAAAATTTGACTGTGATACAGATTAGGGCTTCTTACAGAAATTTATTTACATTTCACATTTACCAATGACACAGTTGAAGTTGGAGTTGTTGTGGGAATTAATGTTTTAGTTTTGAGAAGAAAGTATTTGACCTTACAACATTCTTCACAAAGCTATTTATCTGACAGATAATATTCATGTTCTAGGCTAGGAGTTACAAAGCCTCTACTTTTTCTTTTCAGGCTAGAAAATTTTTCTGCCAGAAGTAACTCAGATAACAATTTCCGTACTAAAAACTGCACCCTCTAAACAGCTTCTTTTCTTCCCCTATAGGGAAAATATACTTTTCAGGGCCTAAGTCCTGACAGTCTGTAATTACTCATAGTATGAATCAAAATCTGATGGTTTTCTCCTTGAGAGGGGCTATATTATTTGTGGTACTTCTGTGGAGGCAGGGAATGAAACAGAGTTTTATCTCATGTTACCAAAGCATCCCCTTGATTTGGCATTCTTCCTTGAAGGGTAGGTTCATATGAATCCCAGATTTGATTTACCTCAGGGTGAAATACAAGCCTCTTGTATTCTGTGAATTAAAATGGTCCTTTTGCCTCCCTAAATACCCCTGGTTTTCAGTGGAATGTGACCATTCTTGGTAAGAATACTGCTAGATTCATATGCATCCATGGCTATGGCTGGATATTTAGTTACATGGTGTGCAGGCTTTATTCAGCCAAAAGCTGAAGTGGCTACTTATCTATCACACGATAAAGTTCGCTGCCAATATTCCTCAACATGATAAGGTCAGTAACTTTAATCGGATGGGACTCCAGCCCATATTCGATTGAAAGGGAAAAGAAGTATGTTGTTCTTATTCTATTTCTGTGTTTTTTATATTCCCTTTTTCCTTTTGTTGGATTGAGACCTTCTGTCAATGAATGGTAATAATAGTTGACCATTTATTGAATGTCTACTTTACTCCTGAATGGTGTTAGGTACATTACATTAATTACTTTCAATCTTTAAAAGATGTTAGGTACAAAAAATAATAATAATAATTTAAAAAATTAAAAAAATTAAAGATAAAGATGTTAGGTACATTACATTAATTACTTTCAATCTTCAAAAGCTCTGAAAGGGGGAAATATATATATATTTACATGTAATATAAATATGTATTATTCTATGGTATTGTTTGTGAATAAAATGTCCTTATTGAATTGATTAATATGGTTTGGATACAAAAGCATGAGATTTGAGGACCAAAGGGCTAGTCCTAGTAATAACTTTTACCAGTTGTGAGACCTTGGGAAAGTCATTGAATTTGTCTGAGCCTTTGTTTCTTCATTTTTCAAATGGGAAAAATACTAATGGACATTGTTTTCATAGGATTACATAAAATCATGTACATTAATGTATTTTGTAACCTATGAAGTTATGGATATTATTAAGATTAGAGAAGAAATTTTTTCTTAGTACACTAATCATTAAGCATCTTTTGAGTGCATTTATGTTAACATATTAGGTGCTGTGGTTAGGCAGTGAACAGGTAGACAGGAGCCCTCTTTCATGCAGTTAAGACTGTGCTTCTGCACTGTTCAATAAAATAGCTTCTAGCCACAAGTGGGCATTTAAATTGTTAAGTTTAAATACAACATAAGGGTCACCTGGGTGATTCATTTGGTTAAACATCTGACTCTTGATTTAGGCCTAGATAATGATCTCGGGGTTGTGAGATCAAGCCCCTGCAAGGGGCTCTGTGCTGAGCATGAAGTCTGCTTAAGATTCTCTCTCTGCAAAAAAAAAAAAAGATTCTCTCTCTGCCCTTCACCACCCCCAATCCCCGCTTGCACACTCTCTCATAAATATACATACATGCATACATACGTACAACTTAAAATTTAGCTCCTCAGTGATACTAACTATACTTCAGGTGCATAATGGCCACATTTGCCTTGCAGCCACCATAGTGGGCAGTACAGATACAGAACATTCCCATCATTGCTAAAAGTTCTGTTGCAAACCTCTCCATGGGAAAGACTTGTGATGAGTGATTTAAAGGACTAGTCAAATCAGAAAAAGCAATGTCTGAGCTGAAAACTCAGGGATAAGTAGAAATTTTCTAGATAATGTGGAGTTGAGGAAAGCGTTTCAGAAGGAATGAAAGAAGAGTGTTTGCAAAGACACTGAAGAGGAAGAAGAGGGTGATTTTGATAGAAGGACTTCATGTACACAGATTCTGTGTGGCAGGATTAGCCCTACATAGGAGGAATTAGTCTTCCTTGATTGTAATAGGAGAAGCAAAGGAGGGTATGGCTGAAATGCAGATAGGTTTGTAGATTTTGTGGCAGAAAGTGAGGATTTTCCTGTTCCAGTAGTTCCATTTTCATTCTAAGTGTAAGATCTTTTTTTGAAAACAAGAGGGGAAAGGAAATGATGGAGATTTGAAGAGAATGGATAATGTATGAAGCAAGTCTTTGTGAAGAGTGGGAGAGTGAGGATGCTAAATGGATTCACTAAGATCCTGAATATGTGGTCATACCAAGATCAGAGAAGGAAAAGGCTGGCAGATGTTCATTATCCAGCCAACTAAATTAATACATCAAGACACTGAGAATGGTGCCTACAGAAAGAGTTAAACATTAGTGACTATTACCACTGCTGGGGTTTGGCTAGTAGGAGTAACAAACAGAACAGCAGAGAGGGAATATAGCATGCTTGCCATAAAGTGACTATAATGATGGCCTACAGAATCTATCATAGGTAAAAATGGAAGTGAGACAACAGGGGAGTGATGTATAGGGGAGAAGTGGAGAGGTCTGGGAGTGTGTCTGGTGAATATCTGTTGGTGGACTACTTAAGCAAGTAAGTGGAAAGGAGAGGATTGCTCAGAATGAGGTATATGAAACAGAAGAAGGAAGGGCTACAAAGAAATATTACACATACTTCACTCACGAAAGAATCCCACAGTCTAAGTAATGTGTGTTATTTCCTGGTGAAAAGCAAATAATTGCTCTGTTGCCTAAGTAAATGACATTATCAGTGGCAGGCAATCCCCAAATGGCTTGTAAACTGAAACATGGGGAGTTTGACATTTTGAGAGTTTACAATGCTTACAACATGATATCCAAGTCTACCTTGCAGATTTAAATCAAAATATGGAAACCCAGAGTTTCTTATACTCATTTTCTCTGCCTGCATACTCTCACCTTCTCCCCATCTATAGTTCTGTTCTAGTTAAGTGTCACACAGAAACTGATGGTAGCTGTTGTTCTAGCTAATCTACTGTCCTCTAGTTCTATTTTGTGCCGTGAGGACTAGGTCAATATTCATGAATTTAAGTAATATCAGCCTAAGGAGTGGTTTGTTTGTTCCTCCTCAGAGCTGTTCTGTGAAGCAGTTTCTAATACAATAATGAAAGTAACTTTTGTTTCAAAACATTCAGGAAAATGAAATAATTATAGTCTAATTCATTAAAGTCATTCTTCCCTTTCATTTTATTTTGAAGGCTTCAGCGATTAGCTAAAGATCTTCTAAAACAACTACAAGTACAAGACAGTGGCTCATGGGCAAACAATAAAGTTTCTGCTTTAGATCGGACCCTAGGCGAGATCACTAGAATTTTGGAAAAAAAGGTATGTAACTAATCTTTTGCCTTGCTTGACCTTAATATTTGTGGTTCTTTCTCACTATGACAGGGCATACATAGGACTATAAGGCTGACTCTCATTTATGCATTTCGTCTGTGTTTCCAAAACCTGGTCAACCACTGGTCAATGTTTTTTTTTTCCTTTCATTAATTAAACTGATGTTGTTTTCAGTCATTTTAATTGAAATCCTCCATAGCAAAAATATGATCATTGGGTCAATCATATTTTTCCCCATACAAACAAAAACAAAATTATTTTAAATGGAATCACAGTAATGAAAGTATACAATTTTATGGCAGAAAATATAAAACTTTGAATTATAGAACTCATGATTCACAACCAGATTTCTACAAAGCACCAATTTCCTTACAGTTGCCAACAGAAAATTTGGCAGTTTTCTATAGTGACTTAGAGACAGTAAATGTTCTTGTGATAGTTAAAAAATTCTTAATGATTTCTAAAGTATTTACTACTCAATATAGAAAATTTTCAATGCACAAAGAATTCAACTCCCTATAGTACCCACTGTTGACATTTTATTGTATTTTCTTCTTACTTTTTATTGTACATTTCTCACATAATTTTATCTGGCTGATTTTATCATAAATTTTTTCTCATGTCTTTAAAAATTCCTTGTAGCCAAATGAACATATCACAATTTATGCAATTTATATCACTTAGTTGGTTTCTAATTTTTCCATTTGGTGTAATTGCCGTCTTTTTTTATTACCTGCAATTTTTTTTTGGTTTTTGTTTTCTGGGTTTAAATGTATAATACTTGAGATACACAAAAGAATGGAGTGATAAAAATAACCTAAATATAATGAACAGCTGTGAATTCACCACCCAACTTAAAAATTAGACTATTCCCAGTATACCTGTGGTTCCTAGTGTGATTCTTCCACCCCCATTCCCATCGCTGCTCCCTTTGAAGGAAATACTATACAGTATTAAAGGGATATCTTTTCTTTGTTTTTTAATAGCCTTTTTCTTTATCACATTTATAAATGTATTACATAATATATTATTTAGTTTTGCTTATATTTGACCTTTATAAAATATCATACTGTAGACTTCTATGATTTTTTCAATCAAAATTATAATTCTAAGTTTTATTTAGGCTTATAAATGTAGCTGTTTTTCATTTATTTTCTCTATTGTGAGTGAGTACTTCATTGTGTTAATAATATAGTTTTTAAATCCATTTTCCTGACACAGACATTGTTTTCCAGAATTGAATTCAGTCAGAGTTGAATGTGTATCAGTTTGTGTTTGAGAGAGAGAAAGGAAACTGAACAGTTAGAGACAGTGCTGCTCAAGCATTCTTGTATCAGAGCAAATGAACAAATTTCTCCAAAGTGGGGAGTCTCAGACTTTAGTCTACATCAGAATCATTAGGACTTGATAAAACACAGCCCACCTTGGGTTTCTGATTCATTAGTTCTGCAGTGGGTCCTAAGAATTTGTATTTCACAGGTGACACTGATGCTGCTGGTCTAGGCATCATATTTTGAGAATCATTACTCTTGTCTAGGGCATACACCTCAGGGGTGGAATTACTGGATTCTCAGGCATATTCACAAGATGGTGTTCAGCTGCATTTTGGCGTCAGACTGTACAGTCCTCTGTAGGAACTGAGAGCAGCATATTCACTGAGGCATTGTAGCAGAGCCACAAAGAGTCAGTTCTGTGGAACACATCCCTTTCAGAGTGTCAGAGTTCAGAAACTGGTAATTGTCAGACATGTGCTAGATGGGAGTGTTTGGAGATTTGATATACCTTGGAAAAAATCTCTATTTTAAAAATTAGCACCGATTATTTTTATAAAGGGTACTTATACTTTGAACTAAAAGGGATTTACTCGAAGATACCACTATGTGCACCTTATCTCATGAATATTGTTTTAGATTGAAGTAATCAGAGAATTTTTGAGGAAAAAGTAAAATGATCTGTATAAGAAAGGTATTCAGTATGAAAATCTAAGTAAAGTTATTTCATTCACAAAGGGGCAATTTACTGGAATACCACTGATTCCTTATAATTTTGGGGAGAAAAATGTAGTCTGGCTCCTGATCTAAATGGTCTGTGTCAGAAGCCTTGCTGTAAAGCTGTCCTCAGAGTATACACTGCAGGACCACCTGAGAGTCTAAACTTACCTACAGTAAGATCCTTTTGCTCTTTTTATAACTAAAATCCCTTTTACCTAGCCAAGACAGACTCACTTTATGTGAAATTCTGTTCATAGAGTTATACTGACATTTCAGTGTAATTCAGCTGATATTTATGATTTCAGTTTAGGAATTGTAAATAACCATTCGTTTTTGTTTGGAAAACTGCCTGGAGTAAGAAAATCATTAGAGCCAAAGCCAAGTACCCAGTGAAGGAATTGAAGACAACCTAGAAGTGACAAGGGTAGGCCTGGTAGAACTTGGGCAAGCACTCCCTGAGGAATGGTGAGAGATGAATCTTGAGGTCTTCATCTTCTTAATTGAGATCTCAACACACTGATGCTTTTTGTTAATGTTTTGATACAGTTTTCCTTAGATACTTCTTCTGGAATTCTGAGAACTCCTTTAGAGATAGCAGGTTAAACTTTGTGATGCACAAAAACACTCTTGTAACGAAAGATCAGGGAACTGAGGAAACCTGCCTATTAGTACTTACCATTTGTGTCAGGTCCCTTCTTACTTTTCAGGTTCTCTGATTCTGTTGAGAATTAAAAAGCCTGTAAGCTGTGTTGCATATGTTACAGTTTTTAACAAACTCCACCCAATTCTGCAAGAAATAACGATGGTCTAGGGTACTTGCACCAACTCTACCAACAAAAACATCTAAAAATACTGGTTTTTCTGTCCCATTTTTATGCCTCTTTATTTGTTTCTCTTGACTAACTGCAATGGCTAGCACCTCCATTACAGTGTTGGGTAGAAGTGGTAAGAAGAGACATCATTGTGTTACTCTGGTCTTAGGGAGATAGTGTTGAGTATTTCAAATTTAGGCATCTTATCAGCTATAGGTCTTCCTTAGATGCTGTTCATCACATTGACAAATTGGCTTGAGTTTGTATTTGTATCATGAATGGTTGGCAAATTGTGTTAAATACTTGTTTAACATTATAACCTAATTAAATGATTAAAAAATACTGGGAAAAATTTTAAAGTAGCTTTCTTAAAAACATCAAATTGCTAAGAAAAAATTGAAGAATTACTGGGTCAAAAAAAAAAAAAGAATTTAGGAAGTTGTATTCAGTTATAACTGAATCCCCCAAGAGTTATGATTTGCAAGCCTCATGGGGTAGGGAAGAAAAGTAAAAGCTTAAGGGCTGCCTAAAGTATGACATCTAATAGGTTTTCTGTTTACAGAGATAAGACCACCATAACCTATTCTGTGATATAATCATGAATCCACTTACCTCATTCTTAGAGACTGCAAAGAAAGTGCTATGGCATAGTGTAGGAGTTATAACTATAATCCAGCCCTGGAGTAGACTTTCAGCCCAAACTCATATCACCTGTATCATTTCAAATGGTGAATTGAATTTGAAGTAGTCCCAGATTGACTAGTGGTATCCCTAGATACTTGGCAGAAGGAAATGCAAGTCCTCACTTAAAGAAGACACCTTTAATCCTGGGCCTTAGATCATTTCTGTCAAATAATTTTACAAGAACAGATAGCCACAGCCCAAAAAAAGGGTGTGCAAAAGTAAATAAATCATTATGAGTTATAACAAGTAGAAACTAGAATTTCAAGTCTTTGTAAATACCAGTTACAGATTATAAAACTATGATTTTTTATCTTCTAAGGAAATAAAAGGATTGAAAATATCTACACATATGGACAGAGTATGTAAATCAGAATAGTTCTACTGATGCCAATTAATAAAGCTAGACAAAATATAAACTGGAACTGAATTGTTAACAAAGTGGTAAAGAATTACTGGGCTGAGGGGGGCACCTGGGTGGCTCAGTGGTTAAGCCTCTGCCTTCGGCTCAGGTCATGATCTCAGGGTCCTGGGATCGAGTCCCACATCGGGCTCTCTGCTCTGCAGGGAGCCTGCTTCCTCCTCTCTCTCTCTGCTTGCCTCTCTGCCCACTTGTGATCTCTCTCTGTCAAATGAATAAAATCTTTAAAAAAAAAAAAAAAAAAAGAATTACTGGGCTGAGATCTGGAAACAAGGCATTTTGGGGCTGGGTACAATTGGTGATCCAAAAGAAGTGGATAAGAAGCTGAGTAATATTTTTGACATTATTGCAAAATTGGTGGATTAAAAGTGTTGTAGTCTAGGACTGTCAAGGGTAGATTGGAAGTATGCCAGTCATTGCACGGACCACAGCTTAACTTCAGATCATCTGGGTGGCTGAAAAAAAAAAAAAAAAAAAAAAAAAAGAAAAGAAAAAAGAAAAAAAAAACAGTTGTTGGAAAAAAAAAAAGTCATCTTGGATTGCTAATACCTCCAGGTGCCTAACAGAAGCAAATGGGAAATCTACTGTGAAGAAAGATAATATCAACCAAAGTCTCAATTATTTTGACAAAATAAGTTTCAAATACTGTGTCTGACAGAGAAAGGTAGTTAACCATGTAAAGGGGCAAGATAACATGCATAAAAATCACTGGGAACAGACCAATGGGGGCTATGCTTGCTATGTTCAAGGATGTAAGTATTAACCATTTTTAAAAAGGTATAGCACATTTGAAAGAAAATAGAAATTCAAGAACTGAACGTTTTGGTAATCAAAATTAAGAAAACTATACATCATGTAACAGCAAAATAAACCCACTGAAGAGAAAATAACTATATTCTAAGTCCTAAGACTAAAACATGGAGAGAATATATGAAAAATACAGAAAAGAATAGAAGCATATCAAATATAGTGAGGTTTTTAATTTATGTATAATTATTCAGGAAGAGAGGAGAGAAAAGGGCAGAAACAGCACCTGAAGTGATTCTTTCTAAAACTTTCTACAACTTTACAAATCAACCCAGAGATTCAAGAAACCCAGTGAAGCCCAAACAGTGAAAATAAAAAAGAAATCTACACCTATGTTTATAGCAGCAATGGCCACAGTTGCCAAACTGTGGAAAGAACCAAGATGCCCTTCAACGGACGAATGGATAAGGAAGATGTGGTCCATATACACTATGGAGTATTATGCCTCCATCAGAAAGGATGAATACCCAACTTTTGTAGCAACATAGACGGGACTGGAGGAGATTATGCTGAGTGAAATAAGTCAAGCAGAGAGAGTCAATTATCATATAGTTTCACTTATTTGTGGAGCATAACAAATAGCATGGAGGACATGGGGAGTTAGGAGAAGGGAGTTGGGGGAAATTGGAAGGGGAGGTGAACCATGAGAGACTATGGACTCTGAAAAACAACCTGAGGGTTTTGAAGGAGTGGGGGGTGGGAGGTTGGGGGAGCCAGGTGGTGGGTATTAAGGAGGGCACGTATTGCATGGAGCACTGGGTATGGTGCAAAAACAATGAATTCTGTTACGCTGAAAAGAAATTAAAAAAAAAAAAAAAAGAAATCTACACCTAAACACATCATCATGAAACTGGAGGAAATCAAATTATAAACCAATCTCATTCATGAACTTAGATTCAAAATTCCTTAACAAATTTTTGGCAAACAAAATCTTGCAATGTATACAAAGAATAGTATATCATAACAAAATTGGAATTATTCAAGGTATTCAAGTTGGTTTAATACTGGAAAGTCAGAGTTTATCATATTAATAGATGAAAAGAGAAAAAGATGTGAGCATCTCAAAAGACCCAGCAGAAGCATTTGATAAGTTCAGCATCAAATCAATTCATCATTGTAAACAAGGAATAGAATACAATTTCCTTAACTCACAGATTGTATCTAAAATAAAAATGTAGCTAATTTCATGAACTAGTAAGTTTAAAAAGTCTACTAGGATACAACCTTAGTATATAAAAGTCAATCTTGCAAAAAAAAATCTATCTTATTTATATCATCAACAAAATATTAAGTATCTGGAGTAAATAAATCATGTTCATGGATTGGAACCCTCACTATAGTAATATACCTTTTCACCACAAATTGATATGTAGATTTAGTGCATTTGGAATGAAAATTCTTTATATTGTGCAATTGAAACTTTATTTTCTGGAAATTGAAATGCAGATTCTAAAATTAAAATACACAATTTCAAAGAACTAATAATGGCCAAGACACTGTTGAAAACTAATAATATGGGAGGATTTGCTCTACCAGGTATCAAAACTTACTATAAAGTTGCAGTAGTTAAAATAATGTATTGTTGGAGCAAAGAAGGCAGAAACGAAAAATGGAACATACTTAATTAAATTCATATATAGTATGCTTAATGAACAATGTGAGGCAGTTTTTTATGTATATATAGAAAAAGGAAACATGATAAAACATTAGGGGAAAATATGGTCCCTTTTGTAAATGTTGCTATAATGATTGAATATCCTTAACTCTTTTAAAAATAAAACTTGACCCCACCTTACATCATAATCAAAAGATTAAGTTCAGATGGACCTAAATGTGAAAAGTAAAAACAACCTTTTAGGCGATAACAAAGAATATTTTAACTTTGGGGTTTTGCTAGAACAGAAAAAGGGCACGAGAAATTAGCTATATAGGGAAGTGAAATTTTAGTTAAAAATCTGGTATCAAAAGATACCAGAAAAACAGCTAAAAGACAATATGATGGAAGAAAATCTTTATCTGTATAACTCATGAAGAAGTGGAATCCAGTGTATATAAGGAATTCTTTTTTTTTTTAAAGATTTTATTTATTTATTTGTCAGACAGAGAGCATGCACAAGCAGGCTGAGTGGCAGGCAGAGGCAGAGAGAGAAGCAGGCTCCCTGCTGAGCAAGGAGCCTGATGCAGGACTCTACCCTAGGACCCTGGGATCATGACCTGAGCCAAAGGCAGCGGCTTAACCGACTGAGCCACCCAGGCATTCTATATAAGGAATTCTTAAAGTTAAAAAGGAAAAGAAATAAACAGCCTGTAGGAAAATAGTAATAGGCATTCCAAAAGATGTCTAAGTAGCCAGTAAGTAAATGCAAAGATGGTCAATCTCTTCGGTAATCAGAAAATTCCAAATGAAAAATGTAGTGTGATGCTATGATTCACTTGTCAGAATGGCAAAAATTAAAGACTGAAAATACCAACTATTGCCAAAGATCTAGAGTAATGGAATTCTCATACATTGTGATTATATAAGTTGGTACTACCACTTTAGAAAGCGGTTTGTTATTATTGACTAAAGCTCAGGCATATGCATCATATTTTTCTTCTAGGTCTATACCCTAAGACAGCAATGCATATATGTACCAGGAGACACATATACAAATGTTCAGTGGCATTTTTGTAATTACCAAATATGGAAAAAAGACCAAGTATCCATTAACAGTTAAATATATAAATGATGGTACATTTGTGTAATAGAATATTATTCAACAATAAAAATGAACTACAGCTATTGGTAACAACATGAATGCATCTCAGAATGTTTTGTGGGCAAAACAAGTCACCAAAAAAAATATATGTATGAATATATGTACATGTGTATATATATACACAGAGGTGAACATACATACATACACTGTTACATTTCCAGTTATGTAAAGTCTAAGAATAGCCAAAAGTACCTATATTGCTTTGCAATATACACATAGAAGAGAAAACTATAAGGAAGACACAGGAAATACTTCTCATAAAAATCAGGATAATGATTATTCAGAGAGTTGGGAGGGAGATGTGATCAGGAAGATTCATGTAGGTGGCTTCTTGAGTGTGTCTAGTCTTCTTTCTCTTGACCAGATGGCAATGATATACAATGTTCAAATTACAGTTATTCTTCAAATTGTACTTACATGTTTTCTCATTTTTCTCACTTTTCTGCATGTCTGTTATGTTTCACAATGAAATTCCATTTAAAATTCAAGTTAAAATAAATGCTCCAAGAACCCTTTTGTTGCAGAAATGTTTAATTATTTCAAATAAGAGTGTCTAAAACTTTCTTATACATGCAGAGGAGTTTTCCTTGTTTGTACCATTTTATGAAATTTGGTCCAAGTGTGCATGATTTTTATTTTCATTGACTTTTCTCATTACTCTGTGATGATGAACATTGCATTTGAATTTGGATAGTAACAGCATCCCAGAAGCTTTCTGTGGTTTATCAGTAACATGAGACATTTGTATGCTGTTACTGTAAGTAAACAGTTTAAGCAGATGGATTGGATATGGAGTTTTTCCAATTCCCTTTCCTGACTTTTTTTTTTAATCCTGCCAAATTTAAATAGAGATTCAGCTGTGATTCTCTCGAAGCTGAATAAGCAAACCACATAGCTGACAGCAATCATAATTTGAACTGAATTGAGAGATAGATGTCAAATCACTTTTTGATACCTTTAGTAAACCCTGCCATGATTCAGTGTTTTTTAAATTTATCTTGCAAAATTTCACCAACAAGTAACTGTGGAAGGTAGAAACATACAAGCTTTTCCTGACCCTGCCCTTTTTTTCCCTGCCTTTTTGCCAACTGAGGTTTGTGGCTATTTTACACATGCCTAGACTCAGAGGAGATAAACCAGTCATCCCTCAGAGCTTTTTCAGTCTAATTGTATTCAGAAAATTGTGTTCAGGTCTGACTAGACATTGCCTGTCTTCCAAATTTCATGGTTTCATTTGGTTTTGCTTCTCTTATTTTCAGCTGGAATTCTGCAGTTGAAAATTTCTGTCATAGAAATCTCTGATTTCAATCCTCTCACATTATTATGTTCTTAAGTTATGTATTTCTTTCTTCATGGCAGCTGATAAATAAATGTATATAGCTTATAGGACATCCATATTTTATCACAAGGTGACAAATATAACCTGTAGTCCTAAGTAAAATGAGAATGTTTCTTATACTTTCTTCAGCTGGTATGTATTAGAAGATGAGTATAAGGAAAATGGAATTGTTACTTCAAGACTCTGGCAAAGGTTTAATCTATACATGGTATGTATTTTAAAAAAAGGAAACAAGGAACATGAAGGGGTGTTCATGTATTTTGTTATAGATGGTGGTTACATAGATGTATGCAGTTGCCAAAATTCATCAAACTGGACACCTAAATATGTTCATTTTATTATATGTTAACTGTATCTCAGTAAAACAATTAGTTAATGATTTCAAAATAGCTTATATTATTTTTCAGATGGTGAGGCTTGCCTTTATAAAAACATACTGTTTTAGTCATCTAATCTGAAATCACTAATTATGGCATCTTTGTGAAAAGGACCCTTATTTTTTTTTACTTTATTTTTTAAAGATTTATTTATTTATTTGAGAGAGAGAGTGAGCAGAAGGAGACGCAAAAGGAGAGGGAGAAAAAATCCCAAGCAGGCTCCCTGCTGAGCGTGGAACCTGACATGGGGCTTGATGACAGGACCCTGAGATCATGACCTGAGCCAAAATCAAGAGTCAGATACTCAACCAACTGAGCCACCCAGGCACCCCTGAAAAGGACTCTCATAAAAGGAAATAAATTTGTTATAAAAATTTGATGAATATTGACAGTGCTAGTTTATAGTAACATTTCTACACTATTTGTGATATTTTCTATTATTATTATACAAATTAACACTTGTACAGAATAATGAATAATTATAACAGCAAAAATCACAGTGATTAGTTGAGAATTAAAACAGTGCTAGCATCCCAGAACCCTCTAACCACCCACATTTATTTTGCCATTCATACCTTTTGCTTAATATTTGGATAAACTATTACTTTGACTTTCTTTTATGTTTCTTTATAGTTTTATCCCCTAACAGTATGTCCGTTAATAATATATGTTAGTTTAAACATGTCTGATTTTGAACTTTATGGAATGGAATGCTACTCTCTGTAGTTTGGTGTCTTGCCTCTATCAACATTATGTATTTAAGAATTTATGTTGTAGATGATTTTTTCATTGCTCTCTAGTGTGTTGTTTTACCACTTACTACAATGATAACTTCTCCATTCTGCCATTGATGGGCACTTGGGGCTGTTTTTGTAAAAAAGTGTGCTTCTAACCATGTATCCTGATACTCATGTGCAAAAATTTCTCTAGGGAGTGGAATTCCTTGGGTCATGAGGTGTATATATCTTTAAATTTTCTTGATAATCCTAATTTGTATTCCAATTCACATTACCAAGAGAGTATCAAAGTCCTGTTGCTCCTTGCTTTTCTAACGCATGGCATTACCAGACTTTTTTAATGTTTGCTAATGTGGGTAATTAAGTGGTATAGTTTTATGTGAATCTCTGTTTTCAGATGGATTTAGGCACCTATTCATATTTATTGGCCTTTTGAATTTCTTCTCTTGTGACTTGCATGGTTAAATCTTTTGCCAAGTTTTCTACCAATTTTCTACACCAGGTCTAGTTTGTTCAAGTGTATTAAAGGTATCTACTCCTGTTATTCAGCTCTTTTTACTCTCTTTTGGCTCCTTTGATGAACAGAAGTTCTTAATTTTCATATGGACAAGTTTATCAGTATTTTATGATCAATGTTTTTGCTCTTCTTCATAAACTATTTTCCTACTCCAGAGTCAGGATCTTTTCCTACATATTCATCTTTAAGTTTTATAGTTTTTTCCTTAATTTTAGTTTATCTCCATGTAACTAATTTTTCTGTTTATTGTGAGGCACAGGTTTAATTTCATTTCTTTTTCCCAGATGGATGCTTAATTTCTTGAGCACCATTTATTGAAAAGGCCAGTTTTCCCTACTATTCTTTGGTGGCTCCTCTATCATAAGTCACTTTAAAATACAGTTGTTTTTCCTAGTTTCTCTGTTCTTGTACTTTATTCTCTCTCCAGTTGTCTCTAATAAACTCTTAAAATTGTCCACTAATTTATTTCCTTCTTTTATTAAGATATAATATATTAATTGTTTCAGGGATACAGGTCTGTGAATCATCAATCTTACACAATTCACAGCACTCACCATAGCACATCTCCTCCCCAATGTCCATCACCTAGCCACCCTGTTGCTCCCCACAGCCCTGCCCCAACAACCCTCAGTTTGTTTCCTGAGATTAAGAGTCTCTTATGGTTTATCTCCTCCTGGGTCCCATCTTGTTTCACTTTTCCCTTCCTTCCCCCCACAACTCCCTGCCCTGCCTCTCAAATTCATCATATCAGAGAGATCCTATAAAAATTGTCTTTCTCTGACTGACTTATTTTGCTTAGTGTAATACCCTTTGCTTCCATCCACGTCATTGCAAATGGCAGGATTTGGGGGGTTTTGACGGCTGCATGGTATTCCATTATATGTACCATATCTTCTTTATCCATTCATCTGTTGATGGACATCTAGGTTCGTTCCGCAGTTTGGCTACTATGAACATTGCTGCTATAAACATTTAGGTACATGTGCCCCTTTGGATCACTACATTTGTATCCTTAGGGTAAATACCCACTAATGTGATTGCTGGGTCGTAGGGTAGCTCTATTTTCAACTATTTGAGGAGCCTCCTTGTTGTTTTCCAGAGTGTCTGCACCAGCTTGTATTCCCAACAAGAGTGTAGGAGGGTTCCCCTTTCTCTGCATCCTCGACAACACCTGTTATTTCCTGGCTAGTTAATTTTAGTCAATCTAAATGGTGTGAGGTGGTATTTCACTGTGGTTTTTTCTTATTTTATTTTTTTTTATTTTCAGCATCACAGTATTCATTGTTTTTGCACCACACACAGTGCTCCATGCAATAGGTGCCCTCTCTAATACCCACCACCTGGTTCCCCCAACCTCCCACCCCCCGCCCCTTCAAAACCCTCAGATTGTTTTTCAGAGTCCATAGTCTCTCATGGTTCCCCTCCCCTTCCAATTTCCCTCAACTCCCTTCTCCTCTCCATCTCCCCTTTTTCCTCCATGCTATTTGTTATGCTCCACAAATAAGTGAAACCATATGGTAGTTGACTGTCTCTGCTTGACTTATTTCACTCAGCATAATCTCTTCCAGTCCTACAAAAGTTTGTTGCTACAAAAGTTGGGTATTCATCCTTTCTAATGGAGGCATAATACTCCATAGTCTATATGGACCACATCTTCCTTATCCATTCATCCATTGAAGGACATCTTGGTTCTCTCCACAGTTTGGTGACCGTGGCCATTGCTGCTATAAACATTGGGGTACAGATGGCCCTTCTTTTCACTACATCTGTATCTTTGGGGTAAATACCCAGTAGTGCAATTGCAGGGTCATAGGGAAGCTCTATTTTTAGTTTCTTGAGGAATCTCCACAGTGTTCTCCAAAGTGGCTGCCCCAACTTGCATTCCCACCAACAGTTAAGAGGGTTCCCCTTTCTCCACATGCCCTCCAACACATGTTGTTTCCTGTCTTGCTAATTTTGGCCATTCTAACTGGTGTAAGGTGATATCTCAAGGTGGTTTTAATTTGAATCTCCCTGATGGCTAGTGATGATGAACATTTTTTCATGTGTCTGATAGCCATTTGTATGTCTTCATTGGAGAAGTGTCTGTTCATATCTTCTGCCCATTTTTTGATATGATTATCTGTTTTGTGTGTGTTGAGTTTGAGGAGTTCTTTATAGATCCTGGATATCAACCTTTTGTCTGTACTGTCATTTGCAAATATCTTCTCCCATTCCGTGGGTTGCCTCTTTGTTTTCTTAACTGTTTCCTTTGCTGTGCAGAAGCTTTTGATTTTGATGAAGTCCCAAAAGTTTATTTTGGCTTTTGTTTCCTTTGCCTTTGGAGACATATCTTGAAAGAAGTTGCTGTGGCTGATATCGAAGAGATTACTGCCTATGTTCTCCTCCAGGATTCTGATGGATTCCTGTCTCACATTGAGGTCTTTTATCCATTTTGAGTTTATCTTTGCGTACGGTGTAAGAGAATGGTCGAGTTTCATTCTTGTACATATAGCTGTCCAGTTTTCCCAGCACCATTTATTGAAGAGACTGTCTTTTTTCCACTGTATATTTTTTCCTGTTTTGTCGAAGATTATTTGACCATAGAGTGGAGGGTTCATATCTGGGCTCTCTACTCTGTTCCACTGATCTATGTGTCTGTTTTTATGCCAGTACCATGGTGTCTTGGTGATCACAGCTTTGTAGTAAAGCTTGAAATCAGGTAACGTGATGCCCCCAGCTTTATTTTTGCTTTTCAGCATTTCCTTAGCAATTCGGGGTCTCTTCTGGTTCCATACAAATTTTTGGATTATTTGCTCCACTCTTTGAAGAATACCGGTGGAATTTTGATCGGAATGGCATTAAAAGTATAGATTGCTCTAGGCAGTATAGATATTTTAACAATGTTTATTCTTCCGATCCAAGAGCATGGAATGGTCTTCCATCTTTTTGTGTCTTCTTCAATTTCTTTCATGAGTGTTCTGTAGTTCTTTGAGTACAGATCCTTTACCTCTTTTGGTTAGGTTTATTCCCAGGTATCTTATGGTTCTTGGTGCTATAGTAAATGGAATCGATTCTCTAATTTCCCTTTCTGTATTTTCATTGTTAGTGTATAAGAAAGCCACTGATATCTGTACATTGACTTTATATCCTGCCACGTTACTGAATTGCTGTATGAGTTCTAGTAGTTTGGGGGTGGAGTCTATTGGGTTTTCCATATAAAGAATCATGTCATCTGCGAAGAGAGAGAGTTTGACTTCTTCATTGCCAATTTGGATACCTTTTATTTCTCTTTGTTGTCTGATTGCTGTGGTTTTGATTTGTACTCCCTGAGGCCGAGTGATATTGAGCACTTTTTCATGTGTCTGTTGACCACCTGGATGTCTTCTTTGCAGAAATGTCTGTTCATGTCTTCTTCCCATTTCTTGATTGGATTATTTGTTCTCTGGGTGTTGAGTTTGATAAGTTCTTTATGGATTTTGGATACTAGCTCTTTATCTGATATGTCATTTGCAAATATCTTCTCCCATTCTGTCAGTTGTCTTTTGGTCTTGTTGACTATTTCCTTTACTGTACAAAAGCTTTTTATATTGATGAAGTCCCTATAGTTCATTTTTGCACTTGCTTCCCTTGCCTTTGGTGATGTTTCTAGGAAGAAGTTGCTGCAGCTGAGGTCAAAGAGGTTGCTGCCTGTGTTCTTCTCAAGGATTTTGATGGATTCCTGTCTCACATTGAGGTCGTCCATCCATTTTCAGTCTATTTTTGTGTATGGTGTAAGGCAACGATCCAGTTTTATTTTTCTGCGTGCAGCTGTCCAATTTTCCCAACACCATTTGTTGAAGAGACTTTTTTCCATTGGTCATTGTTTCCTGCTTTGTCAAAGATTAGTTGACCATAGAGCTGAGGGTCCATTTTTGGGCTATTATGTTCCATTGATCCCTGTGTCTGTTTATATGCCGGTACCATACTGTCTTGATGACTACAGCTTTGTACTAGAACTTGAAGTCTGAAATTGTGATGCCGCCAACTTTAGCTTTGTTTTTCTACATTCCTCTGGCTATTCAGGGTCTTTTCTGGTTCCATATAAATTTTAGGATTATTTGTTCTGTTTCTATGAAAAAAGTGGATGGTATTTTGATAGGGATTGCATTAAACATGTAGTTTCCACTAGGTGGCATAGACATTTTCATAATATTTGTTATTGCATTCCGTGAGCATGGAATGTCTTTCCATTTCTTTGTGTCTTCCTCAGTTTCTTTCATGAGTACTTTATAGTTTCCTCAATAAGATTCTTTGCCTCTTTGGTTAGATTTATTCCTAGGTATCTTATGGTTTTGGGTTCAATTGTAAATGGGATTGACTCCTTAATTTCTCTTTCAGCTGTCTTGCTGTTGGTGTAAAGAAATGCAACTGATTTCTGTGCATTGTTTTTATATCCTGACACTTTACTGAATTCCTGTATGAATTCTAGCAGTTTTGGAGTGGAGTCTTTTGGGTTTTCCACAAAAAGTAGCATATTATCTGCAAAGAGGGATAGTTTGACTTCTTCTTCACCAATTTGATTGCCTGGAGCAAACAATCCTAAAATTAATTCTTTTTGTTGTCTGATTGCTGAGGCTAGGATAGCAGCGGTGATAGTGGACATCCCTGCTGTGTTCCTGACCTTAGGGGGAAATCTCTCAGTCATTCCTCATTGAGAATGATATTCACTGTGGGTTTTTCATAGATGGCTTTTATGATATTGGGGTATGTACCCTCTATCCCTACACTGTGTAGAGTTTTGATCAAGAAAGGATGCTGTACTTTGTCAAATGCTTTTTCAGCATCTATTGAGTATCATATGGTTCTTGTTCTTTCTTTTATTAATGTATTGTATCACATTGATTGATTTGTGGATGTTGAACTAACCTTGCTGCCCAGGAAAAATCCCACTTGGTTGTGGTGAATAATCCTTTTAATGTCCTTTTGGATCCTATTGGCTAGTATTTTGGTGAGGTTTTTGCATCCATGTTGATCAGGGATATTGGTCTGTAATTCTTTTTGAAGGGGACTTTGGTTTTGGGATTGATGTAATGCTGGCCTCATAAAATGAGTTTGGAGGTTTTCCTTCCATTTCTATTTTTTGGAATAGTTTCAGGAGAGTAGGTTTAATTCTCCTTTAAATGTTTGGTGGAATTACTCTAGGAAGCCATCTGGCCCTGGCTCTTGTTTGTTGGGAGATTTTTGATTACTGCTTCAGTCTCCTTACTGGTTATGGGTCTGTTCAGGTTTTCTATTTCTTCCTGGTTCAGTTTTTGTAGTTATATGTCTCTAGGAATACATCCATTTCTTCCAGATTGTCAAATTTGCTCATGTATAGTTGCTCATAATATGTTTTTATAATTGCTTGTATTTTTTTGGTGTTGGTTATGATCTCTCCTCTTTCATTCATGATTCTATTAATTTGGGTCCTTTCTCTTTGATAAGTCTGGCCAGGGATTTATCAATCTTATTACTTCTTTCTTTTTTATTTTCCCAACATAGTATTGGAATATATATTACATGTTTTATTTTTTTAATTTTATTTTTTCAGTGTTCCAAGATTCATTGTTTATGTACCATACCCAGTGCTCCAAGCAATAGGTGCTCTCCTTAATACCCACCACTAGGCTCACCCATCCCCCAACCCCCCTCTTATCTGAAACCCTGTTTGTTTCTCCAAGTCCACATTCTCTCACGGTTCATCTCTACTGATTTCCCCCAACTCACTTTTCCTTTTCTTCTCCTAATGTCCTCCTTGTTATTCCTTATGTTCCACAAGTAAGTGAAACTGTATGATAATTGACTCTCTCTGCCTGACTTATTTCACTCAGCATAATCTCCTCCCGTCCTGTCTATGTTGATACAAAAGTTGGGTACTCATCCTTTCTGATGGCTGAGTAGTATTCCATTGTATATATGGACGGCATCTTCTTTATCCATTCACCTGTTGAAGGGCACGTTGGCTCTTTCCACAGTTTGGTGATTGTGGACATTGCTGCTATGAACGTTGGGATTCATATGGCCCTTCTTTTCACTACATCTGTATCTCTGGGGTAAATACCCAGTAGTTCAATTGCAGGGTCAAAGGGAACTCTATTTCAAATTTTTTGAGAAATCTCCACACTGTTTTCAGAAGTGTTTACACCAACTTGCATTCCCACCAACACTGTAAGAGGCTTCCCCTTTCTCCACACCCTCTCCAACATCTGTTGTTTCCTGTCTTGTTAATCTTTCCCATTCTAACTGGTGTATGGTGGTATCTCAATGTGGTTTTGATTTGAATTTCCCTGATGGCTAATGATGATGAACATTTTTTCATGTGTCTGCTAGCCATTTTGTATATCTTCTTTGGAAAAGTGTCTCTTCATGTCTTCTGCCAATTTTTTGACATAATTATCTGTCTTTTGGGTTTTGAGTTTGAGAGGTCTTTATACATCTTGGATATCAGCCATCTGTCTGTAGTGTCATTTGTGGAGATCTTCCCCCATTCTCTGGTTTCCACTTTGTTTTGTTGACTGTTTCCTTTGCTGTGTGGAAGCTTTTTATCTTGATGATGTCCCAAAAGTACATTTTCAGTTTTGTTTCCCTTACCTTTGGAGGTATGTCTTGAAAGAAGTTGCTGTGGCCAAGTTGTAGAGGTTTTTGCCTATGTTCTCCTCTAGGATTTTGATGGATTCCTGTCTCACATTGAGGTCTTTCATCCATTTTGCGTTTATCTTTGTGTATGGTGTAAGAGAATGGTCGAGTTTCATTCTTCTATACATAGCTGTCCAATTTTCCCAGCACCATTTATTGAAGAGACTGTCTTTTTTCCACTGGATATTTTTTCCTGCTTTCTTAAAGATTTTTGACCATAGAGTTGAAGGTCCATATCTGCGTTATCTACTCTGTTCCATTGGTCTCTGTGTCTGTTTTTGTGCCAGTACAATGCTGTCTTGGTGATCACAGCTTTGTAATGAAGCTTGAAATCAGGCAGTGTTATGCCCCAGCTTTGTTTTTCTTTTTCAACATTTCCTTAGCAATTCTGGGTCTTTTATGGTTCCATACAAATTTTAGGATTGTTTGCTCCAGTTCTTTGAAAAATGCCAGTGTTAATTTGATCAGGATGGCTTTGAAAGTATAGATTGCTCTGGGAAATTATCGACATTTTAACAATGTTTAGTCTTCCGATCCATGAGCATGAAATGTTTTTCCATCTTTTTATCTCTTCTTCGATTTCTTTCATGAATGTTCTGTAGTTCCTCAAGTACAGATCCTTTACCTCTTTGGTTAGGTTTTTTCCAAGGTTTCTTACGATTCTTGGTAATATAGTAAATGGAATCGATTATTTAATTCCCTTTCTATAGTTTCATTGTTAGTGTTTAAGAAATCAACTGATTTCTGTGGATTGATTTTGTATCCTGTCACATGACTGAATTGCTGTATGAGTTCTAGTAATTTGGTGGTGGAGTCTTGGAAGCTAAAGTCCATCCTGCTCAAGAATGTTTGGGTCAACCAGGAAATCAAAGAAGAACTTAAACAATTCATGGAAGCCAATGAGAATGAAGACACATTGGTCCAAAAGCTATGGGATACAGTAAAGGCAATCCCAAGGAGAAAATATATAACTTTTTTTTTTTTTTTTCAAAAAGAATTGAAAAAAATCCCAAGTATACCAACTCTCTTTACACCTTGAAGAACTGGAAAATCAGCAACAAAATAAGCCAATCCCCCACATAAGAAGGAAATAATTAAGATTAGAGCAGAGATCAATGAGTTAGAAACTAGAGATATAGTAGAAAACTTCAATGAAACTAGAAGCTGGGTCTTCAAAAGAATTAATAAGATTGGTAAACCACTGGCCAAACTAATCCAAAAGAAAAGAGGGAGGACCCAAATTTAAAAAATTATGAATGAAAGTGGAGAGATCACTACTAACACCAAGGAAATAGAAACAATCATCAGAAATTATTATCAACACTTATATACCAATACATTAAGCGACCAAGAAGAAATGATTGCATTCCTGGGAAACTATAAACTTCTGAAACTGAAACTGGAAGAAAGTGACAGTCCGAGTAGACCAATCTAGTAATGAGATTGAAGCACTGATTAAAAACCTCCCAAAAAACAAGAGTCCAGGACCTGATGGATTCCCTGGGGAATTCTACCAATTATTTAAAGAAGAGTTACTACCTGTTCTCCTTAAGCTGTTTCAGAGAATGGAAGCAAAAGGAAAACTTCTATACTCTTTCTATGAAGCCAGCATTACCTTCACTGCCAAACCAGGGAAAGACCCCATCAAAAAGGAGAATTTCAGTCCAATATCCCTGATGAATATGGATGCCAAGCTTATCAACAAGATCCTAGCTAATAGGATCCAACAGTACATCAAAAAGATTATCCACCATGACCAGGTGGTATATATCCCTGGGACGCAAGGGTGGTTCAACATTCACAAATCAATCAGTGTGATAGAACAAATCAATAAGAGAAGAGAGAAGTACCACATGGTCCTCTCAATTGATGTGGAAAAAGCATTTGCCTAAATAAAGCATCCATTCCTGATTATAACTCTTCAAAGTATAGGGATAGAGGGAACATTCCTCAACTTCATAAAATCTATGAAAAACCCACAGGGAATATCATTCTCAATGAGGAAAAGCTGATAGCCTTCCCATTGAGATCAAGAACATGACAAGGGTGCCCACTCTTACCACTGTTGTTCAACATAGTACTAGAAGTCCTAGCAACAGCTATCAGACAAAAAGAAATAAAATGTATTCAGATTGGCAAAGAAGAAGTCACTCTTTCTCTTTTCCCAGATGACATGATACTTTATATGGAAGACACAAAAGAACCTTATTAATTCTTTCAAAGAACAGGCTGATAGTTTTGTTGATCTGTACTACTGTTGTTTTGTTTTCTATTTCATTGATTTCTGCTCTGATCTTTATTATTTCTCTTCTCCTGCTGGGTTTAGGCTTTATTTGCTGTTCTTTCTCCAGTTCCATTAGGTGTAGGGTTAGGTTGTGTGTTTGAGATCTTTCTTATTTCTTGAGAAAATCTTGTATTGCTATATACCTTCAGAACCACCTTTGCTGTATCCCAAAGATTTTGAACGGTTGTGTTTTCATTTTCATTTGTTTCCATGAATGTTGTCAATTCTTCTTTAATTTCCTGCTTGACCCATTCATTCTTCAGTAGGATGTTCTTTAGCTTCCATGTATTGGAGTTAGTTCCAACTTTACTCTTGTGGTTGAGTTCTAGTTTCAAAGCATTGTGGTCTGAAAATATGCAGGGAATGATCCCAATCTTCTGGTGGTAGTTGAGACCAGATTTGTGACACAGGATGTAATCTCTTCTGGAGAATGTTCCATGTGCACTAGAGAAGAATGTGTATTCTATTGCTTTGGAATGTAATGTTCCGAATATATCTGTGATGTCCATCTAGTCCAGTGTGTCATTTACAGCCTTTATTTCCTTGCTGATCTTTTGTTTAGATGAGCTGTCCTTTTCAGTGAGGGAGTGTTAAAGTCCCCTACTATCATTGTATTATTGTCAATGTGTTTCTTTGATTTTGATATTTATTGGTTTATATAATTGGTTGCTCCCACGTTGGGGCATAGATATTTAAAATTGTCAAATCTTCTTGTTGGACAGACTCTTGAAGTATGATATAGTGTTCTTCCTCATCTCTCATTATAGTCTTTAGCTTAAAATCTAATTTGATACAAGGATTGCCATCCCAGCTTTCTTTTGATGTGCATTAGTATGGTAAATTGTTTTCCACCCCTTCACTTTAAATCTGGAGTTGTCTTCGGGTCTAAAATGAGTTTCTTGTAGACAGCATATCAATGGGTCTTGTTTATTTATCCACTCTGATACCCTGTGTCTTTTGATTGGGGCATTTAGTCCATTCACATTCAGGGTAACTATTGAAAGATATGAATTTAGTGCCATTGTATTTCCTGTAAGGTGACTGTTACTATATATTGTCTCTTTTCCTTTCTGTTCTTTTACCTTTTGGCTCTCTCTTTCTTAGAGGGCCCCTTTCATTCAGTATTTCCTGTAGGGTTGGTTTGGTGTTTGCATATTCTTGTAGTTGTTATTTGTCCTGGAAGCTTTTTATTTCTCCTCCTATTTTCAATGACAGCCTAACTGGATGTAGGATTCTTGGCTGCATATTTTTCTCATTTAGTGCTCTGAATGTATCATGCCAGTCCTTTCTGGCCTGCCAGGTCTTTGTGGATAGGTCTACTGCCAGTTTAATATTTCTATCATTGTAGGTTACAGATCCCTTGTCCTGAGCTGCTTTCAGGATTTTCTCTTTATCTCTGAGACTTGTATGTTTTACCATTAGATGAGGAGTGTCCACCTATTCTTATTGATTTTGAGGGGGGGTTCTCTGTGCCTCCTGGAGTTTGATGCTTATTTCCTTCCCCAAATTAGGGAAGTTTTCTGCTATAATTTGCTTCAGTATGCCTCCTGCCCCTCTCTCTCTTTCTTCTGGGATCCCATTTATTCTAATATTGTTATCGTCTTATGGCATCACTTATCTCTTGAATTCTCACCTTGTGATCCAGTAGTTGTTTATCTCTTTTTCTCAGCCTCTTTATTCTCCATTAATTTGCCTTCTATATCACTAATTCTCTCTTCTGCTTCATCTATCCTAGCAGTAAGAGCCTCTATTTTTGATAGTACCTCATTATATAGCTTTTTTTATTTCAACTTAGCTAGATTTTAGTTCTTTTATTTCTCCAGAAATGGATTCTCTGTTATCTTCTATGCTTTTTTAAGCACAGCTAGCATCTTTATAGTTATCATTCTGACTCTTGTTCTGACATCTTACTAATGTCCATATTGTTAGGTCCCTAGCAGTTGGTACTACCTCTTATTCTATTTTTTTGAGGTGAGTTTTTCCATTTTATCATTTTGTCAAAGCACAGATGAACAAGAGAACAAAATGCTAAAAGGGTAACAACAACTCCATAGAAATATACACTAAGTAAATCAGAAGAGACTTGCAACCAGGGTAGGAAGAAAAAAGGGAAAAGAGGGGGGAAAATATGATCACTGGCAGTCCATACTGCCTCTTGTTCTTTTTTTGGAGGTGTTTTTCTGCCCTGTCATTTTGTCCAGACAAGAATAAATGAATGAGAGAACAAAATGGTAAATGGGTAACAATAACTCCAGAAAAATAAACACTAATGAAATCAGAAGAGACCCAAAAGCAGGGGGAGAAGAAAGGGTGAAAAAAAATATCTATATGATTAGGCTGGTGAAAAGAACAGAGCCACACACTTGATTTTGGATGTGTTTTGGTTTGTTAGATGAAACTGCTTCCCAAAAGTTTAAAGAAACAAAAACTTATATATGTTGAATAATAAAGGTAAACACGATGAAGCGGTGGAATATAACTTTGAAGGATGACAAGTAAAAAAGATTTTAAAAAAGGAATTGGTAAGAAGTTGGTTGAATAAAGAAAAAAAGGAGAGAATGTGATCAGGCTGGTGACTAGAACAAAGCCATATGCCAAATATAAGGTATATTTTCATCTGTTAGAAGAAACTCTATCTTACAATTTTAAGGAAAGAACTTTTATGTATAAAAAATAAGGTTAAATATAATGAAGGGATGGATAGAATATGACTATAAAGGTGAAAATTAAAAAAGATTTTTAAAAAGGTATTGATAAGATAAAATAGTTAAAATAGGTTAAAATAAGAAAGACGGAGAAATTTTAAAAATAGAAAAAGGAAAAAATGACATTTTAAAAAAATTAACTTTGAAAGACTAAAGAATTATGGAGAAAAATCCATGAATTCTCTGTGCTGTATTCCCCTAGCACTGGTGTTTTGCAGTTCTCATTGATCAGTAAACTTGGTCTTGGGTGGATGTTCTTGATGATCTTCTTGGGGAGGGTCCTCGTGCAGTGATTCTCAAATGTTTTTGCCTGAGGTGGAATTGCACCGCCCTTGCTAGGGGCCAGGCTAAGTAATCTGCTCGGGTTTTCTGTGGCGGCTTTTGTTCCCTGACTGCTTTTCCCACGGCTTTGGACAATGGGCATGAAAATTGTGGCCTCCCAATGGTGGCCAACCGAGAGCTCAGGGTCCCACTCCTCAGTGAGCCCTCAGAGAAAATCAGTCCATCACTTCTGTCTCCCTGGTCTCTAGCTACACTCCGAGCTCACCCAGCCTGTGACAGAGCGTTTCTATCTCTAGCGCACAGCCCCATTTGGAATCTGCAAACCCAACAGATTGCTGCAGCATACTCCTGCACCTCTCCTCCCAGAGGAGGAAGGGAGAGTCTCCTCAGATCTGCCACTTGTGGGGTCCCTGCTTAAAGAGCAGTAGCCCAACTGTGCAGGGGATCACGGTTTAAGGCACTGTGGTCTGAGAGTCCACTCCTCATATTCATGTCTGCAGCTGGCTTCCCTGCTCCAATACCTGGAGCTCTGCGACACTCAGGCACCCCTGGTCTTCCTGTGACCCGGAGTGTCCTGAGATGGCACTGTCCCAGCAAAGTCTCCACCCCTTGCCTTGCCTCCAGGAGTGGGGTCCCTCAGTGGAGCAGACATCTAAAAGTTATGATTTTGTGCTTTCCTGCTCTACCGCTGGCTGGCAGCCAGCCCTTCTCCCCAAGGTCTATCTTCCTGTATATCACCTTGGATTCACTTCTCCACACATTCTGTCTTCCAGAATGTGGTCTCTTTTCTCTGGATAAAATTGCTATTTTTCGCTTTGATCTCCTGTTGAGTTTGTAGGTGTTCAGAATGGTTTCATAACTATCTAGCTGAATTCCTGGGATCAGATTAAATTTAGGTATCCTATTCCTCCTCCATCTTTTTCCTCCTTCTAAGTATTTTATAATTTCTCTAATATTTCTTTTTTTTTTTGCTATTATTGTTTCTTCAATTTTAATTCCAATGTAACTTACAATGTTACTTTAGTTTGCAGTGTACAATATAATGTACTCTTAATCCCCTTTATCTGTTTCACCCATCACGCACTCACCTCTCTTCTTTAAACCCTCAGGTTATTCACTAACTTCAAAGTCTGGCTTTTTTTTTTATTTGTTTGTTTCTACTTTTCTTTGTTCACTTGTTTCTTAAATTCCACATATGGGTAAAACCATATGGTATTTTCTTTCTTTTACTTATTTTGCTTAGCATTACACCTTCTTATCCATTCATGTTGTTGCAAATTGCAAGATTTCATTCTTTTTTATGGCTGAGTAATATTGCATTTATGTATTTAACAACATCTTCTTTATCCATTCGTCTATTGATGGATATTTGGAATTTTCCCATAATTTGGATATTGTAAATAATGCTGTAATAAACACAGAGGTGCATAGATCTTTTTGAATTAGTGTTTTCATATTCTTTGTGTAAATACCAGTAGTGCAATGACTAGATCTTATAGTATTTCTGCTTTTAACTTTTTGAAGAACCTCCATACGGTTTTCCACAGTAGCTGCATTAGTTTGTATTCCAACCAACAGTGCGCTAGGGTTTTTTTCTCCACATCCCCAACAGCACTTGTTTCTTGTCTTTTTTATTTTAGCCATTCTGACAGGTCTGAGGTGCCCTTGGGATTTCTTATTTCACACATTGGTTGTACAAGAATGTACTGTTTAATTTCCACATGTATTTGAATTTTCTAGAGTTCCTTCTGTTACTGATTTCTAATTTCAGTCCTTTGTGGTCAGAGAAGACAAATTGTATAATTTCAGTCTTTTAAAATTATTTATATTTGTTTGGGGCATATTGTGTTTGAACAATTTTTAAGAATAATTTGAGACCTAATATAATGGTATCTTCCTCTAGAAATACTTTCATTTACTTGTGTTAGGTGACAAGAGTACCAATGTTTCTGGAACCATGTTAATCCAAGTTCAAATTCTAAGGTTCCCAAGGCTACGTGGATATCCTGAACATAGGCCACAACTTGGTTGATTGGCCAGTTTCAGTTTCATGCTTATTATAAGGATGAAATTTTTTATGGTCTTGCTTAAAATGGTTCACTTTTTATCATTCTGTAGATGTTTCTTCTAGATTAGCAAAAGCAACTTTGAGGGCTATGCTTCTGTCTCTTGGTTTTCACCTCCTCTTGGATTTTGACTTGCAGTTCTCTCCCTGGTAATTTTAATTCATTTAAGGATATTTTTATTTTTATTTTTTAAAAGATTTTATTTATTTATTTGACAGAGAGATCACAAGTAGACAGAGAGGCAGACAGAGAGAGAGGGGGAAGCAGGCTCCCCACTGAGCAGAGAGTCTGATGCAAGGCTCAATCCCAGGACCCTGAGATCACGACCTGAGCCAAAGGCAGAGGTTTAACCCACTGAGCCACCCAGGTGCCCCAAGGATATTTTTAAATGTTACCTTTTTTGGTTTCAGCAGGAGGACTTGTCTTCATTCCCTTACTTGCCATTTTTTAATGAAGTAGTCCTTCTAGTATCATTTTAAACCACTTTATAATGTATAAAATATAAAAAGAAAAAAAATTTAAAAAAAATTAAAATATATAAGAGGATAGAAAGATATTAAAATAATGTCTATAATGGGGCATCTGGATGGTTCAGTCAGTTAAGTGTTGAATTCTTGATTTCGGCTCAGGTCATGGTCTCAGGTGAGATGGAGCCCTACATTAGGCTCCCTGCTCAGTGGAGAGTCTGCTTCTCTCATTCTGCCCCTTCCTACATTTACATGTTTGCACCCACTCTCTAAAAATAAATAAATAAAATCTTTAAAAATAAAAAATAATAATAATGTCTGTAACATCAGGATTTGGGGAAATGGCTGTTCCAGTTATCTAGTGTGGATCAACCTTTTTCATATCAAGCCATGTTGCAAATTTTGGAAAAGAGATGTATGTTGTCTAAAAGTATCACCTTTGGAGGATTAGGTTTTTAAAAAGATTGAGGTCTGTATTTGCTGACTGAGCATAGTGCAGGTCCTCATTCAGAGAATTATTATTTGGGTCTTGACTAGAACTGCAAAAAATTAAACGGGAGCTGACATTATAACTAAATCTCAGCTACTCACTTTTTTTTGGTGGTTATTCTTTTTTTCCTCTTAGAAATAAGGAGAAAATGGTATGCCTCATAAGAGGTAAGCATGATGACCAAACACTATTCATCTGGCTAAGTGAATGCGTATCTACTGTGGTTAAGCACTTTTCCTTAGAATGTTACTAAAGGAAGATACTCAAAGCCATTTGATTAAAAAAAAAGTATACTTCCCTAGTGTGTCCATTTTATTCAAACATTATAGGCAAAAAAATGATTAAAATTTTTTATACTCTTATGTTTTTATCCATACCTATACAGAAGACTATTTTAATATTATCTTTTGAAGAAAGTTAACTTATAAAATAGTTTGTGGTAAAGTAGTTGATAAAGAAGTTTTCAACAAGATACATTAAGCAGGAAGTGTTGTAAACATGATATTTGAGAGCTGGAAGTAGGACCATGATTATATAATCTTAATGTATTTGCTAAAATTACAATGCTATTGATAAAATTAAAAACATATTGTTAAAATTTTTCACAAATAAAGTTACTTGTTGAGTATGTCTCTGTTATAATAAAAAATAAATAAGTGTAAAAGAGCATCTGTTCACACAAAAATAGACACTCAGGTCAATGGGACAGAATAGAAAACACAGAAATAAAACCACAGTTATATGGTTGGTCAATTCACATTCAACAAAGCAGGAAAGAAAATCTAATGTAAAAAAGAGTGTCTGCAACAAATGGTGTTGGGAAATCCGGAGAGCAACATGCAAAAGAATAAAACTGGACCACTTTCTTATACCATCACAAAAATAAATTGAATAAAAAATTAAAAACCTACTCTGTGACCCTGCAATTGCACTACTGGATAATTACCCCAAAGATACAGATGTGTGAAAAGAAGGGACACCTGCACCCTGATGTTCATAGCAGCAATGTCCATAATAGCCAAACTATGGAAGGGGCTGAGATGTCCTTCAACAGATGAATTGGATAAAGATGATGTAGTTCATATATACAATGGAAAACTACTCAGCCATCAGAAAGGATGAATATCTACCACTTACATCAATGCGGATGGAACTGGAAGGTATTATGCTAAGTGAAATAAGTCAAGCAGAGCAAGACAATTATCATATGGTTTCACTCATATATGGAACATAAGGAATAGTGCAAAGGACAGTAGGGGAAGGGAAGAAAACTGAAGGGGGAGAAATCAGAGAGGGAGACAAACATATGAGACTCTTGACTCCAGGAAACAAACAGGGTTGTGGGGGTGGGGAAATTGGGTGATGGGAATTAAAGAGGGCATGTGATATTATGAGCCCTGGGTGTTATATTCAACTAATGAATCATGAATATTACTTAAAAATCTAATGATGTACTATACCTTGGCTATATTGAATTTAAATTTTTTTTTTGAAGTTTTATTTAAGTTTTATTTTTTTAAAACATATAATATCTTTTTATCCCCAGGGGTACAGGTCTGTGAATCGCCAGGTTTACACACTTCACAGCACTCACCATAGCACATACCCTCCCCAATGTCCATAATCCCACCCCCCCAACCCCCTCCCCCCATTAACCCTCAGTTTGTTTTGTGAGATTAAGAGTTACTTATGGTTTGTCTCCCTCCCAATCCCATCTTGTTTCATTTACTCTTCTCCTACACCCTTAACCCCCCATGTTGCATCTCCTCTCCCTCATATCAGGGAGATCATATGATAGTTGTCTTTCTCCGATTGACTTATTTCGCTAAGCATGATACCCTCTAGTTCCATCCACGTCGTCGCAAATGGCAAGATTTCATTTCTTTTGATGGCTGCATAGTATTCCATTGTGTATATATACCACATCTTCTTTATCCATTCGTCTGTTGATGGACATCTAGGTTCTTTCCATACTTTGGCTATTGTAGACATTGCTGCTATAAACATTCGGGTGCACGTGCCCCTTCGGATCACTACGTTTGTATCTTTAGGGTAAATACCCAGCAGTGCGATTGCTGGGTCATAGGGGAGTTCTATTTTCAACATTTTGAGGAACCTCCATGCTGTTTTCCAGAGTGGTTGCACCAGCTTGCATTCCCACCAACAGTGTAGGAGGGTTCCCCTTTCTCCGCATCCTCGCCAGCATCTGTCATTTCCTGACTTGTTAATTTTAGCCATTCTGACTGGTGTGAGGTGGTATCTCATTGTGGTTTTGATTTGTATTTCCCTGATGCCGAGTGATATGGAGCACTTTTTCATGTGTCTGTTGGCCATCTGGATGTCTTCTTTGCAGAAATGTCTGTTCATGTCCTCTGCCCATTTCTTGATTGGATTATTTGTTCTTTGGGTGTTGAGTTTGCTAAGTTCTTTATAAATTTTGGACACTAGCCCTTTATCTGATATGTCATTTGCAAATATCTTCTCCCATTCTGTCAGTTGTCTTTTGGTTTTGTTAACTGTTTCCTTTGCTGTGCAAAAGCTTTTGATCTTGATAAAATCCCAACAGTTCATTTTTTCCCTTGCTTCCCTTGCCTTTGGCGATGTTCCTAGGAAGATGTTGCTGCGGCTGAGGTCGAAGAGGTTGCTGCCTGTGTTCTCCTCAAGGATTTTGATGGATTCCTTTCTCACATTGAGATCCTTCATCCATTTTGAGTCTATTTTCGTGTGTGGTGTAAGGAAATGATCCAATTTCACTTTTCTGCATGTGGCTGTCCAATTTTCCCAACACCATTTGTTGAAGAGGCTGTCTTTTTTCCATTGGATATTCTTTCCTGCTTTGTCGAAGATTAGTTGACCATAGAGTTGAGGGTCTATTTCTGGGCTCTCTATTCTGTTCCATTGATCTATCTGTCTGTTTTTGTGCCAGTACCATGCTGTCTTGATGATGACAGCTTTGTAATAGAGCTTGAAGTCTGGAATTGTGATGCCACCAACTTTGGCTTTCTTTTTCAATATTGCTTTGGCTATTCGAGGTCTTTTCTGGTTCCATATAAACTTTAGGATTATTTGTTCCATTTCTTTGAAAAAAATGGATGGTACTTTGATAGGAATTGCATTAAATGTGTAGATTGCTTTAGGTAGCATAGACATTTTCACAATATTTATTCTTCCAATCCAGGAGCATGGAACATTTTTCCATTTCTTTGTGTCTTCCTCAATTTCTTTCATGAGTACTTTATAGTTTTCTGTGTATAGATTCTTAGTCTCTTTGGTTAGATTTATTCCTAGGTATCTTATAGTTTTGGGTGCAATTGTAAATGGGATGGACTCCTTAATGTCTCTTTCTTCTGTCTTGTTGTTGGTGTAGAGAAATGCAACTGATTTCTGGGCATTGATTTTATATCCTGACACTTTACTGAATTCCTGTACAAGTTCTAGCAGTTTTGGAGTGGAATCTTTTGGGTTTTCCACATATAGTATCATATCATCTGCGAAGAGTGATAGTTTGACTTCTTCTTTGCCGATTTGGATGCCTTTAATTTCCTTTTGTTGTCTGATTGCTGAGGCTAGGACTTCTAGTACTATGTTGAATAGCAGTGGTGATAACGGACATCCCTGCCGTGTTCCTGACCTGAGCGGAAAAGCTCTCAGTTTTTCTCCATTGAGAATGATATTTGCGGTGGGTTTTTCATAGATGGCTTTGATAATATTGAGGTATGTGCCCTCTATCCCTACACTTTGAAGAGTTTTGATCAGGAAGGGATGCTGTACTTTGTCAAATGCTTTTTCAGCATCTATGGAGAGTATCATATGGTTCTTGTTCTTTCTTTTATTAATGTGTTGTATCACATTGATTGATTTGCGGATGTTGAACCAACCTTGCAGCCCTGGAATAAATCCCACTTGGTCGTGGTGAATAATCCTTTTAATGTACTGTTGAATCCTATTGGCTAGTATTTTGGCGAGAATTTTTGCATCTGTGTTCATCAAGGATATTGGTCTGTAGTTCTCTTTTTTGATGGGATCCTTGTCTGGTTTTGGGATCAAGGTGATGCTGGCCTCATAAAATGAGTTTGGAAGTTTTCCTTCCATTTCTATTTTTTGGAACAGTTTCAGGAGAATAGGAATTAGTTCTTCTTTAAATGTTTGGTAGAATTCCCCCGGGAAGCCGTCTGGCCCTGGGCTTTTGTTTGTTTGGAGATTTTTGATGACTGTTTCAATCTCCTTACTGGTTATGGGTCTGTTCAGGCTTTCTATTTCTTCCTGGTTCAGTTGTGGTAGTTTATATGTCTCTAGGAATGCATCCATTTCTTCCAGATTGTCAAATTTGTTGGCGTAGAGTTGCTCATAGTACGTTCTTATAATTGTCTGTATTTCTTTGGTGTTAGTTGTGATCTCTCCTCTTTCATTCATGATTTTATTTATTTGGGTCCTTTCTCTTTTCTTTTTGATAAGTCTGGCCAGGGGTTTATCGATCTTGTTAATTCTTTCAAAGAACCAGCTCCTAGTTTCGTTGATTTGTTCTATTGTTTTTTTGGTTTCTATTTCATTGATTTCTGCTCTGATCTTTATGATTTCTCTTCTCCTGCTGGGTTTAGGGTTTCTTTCTTGTTCTTTCTCCAGCTCTTTTAGGTGTAGGGTTAGGTTGTGTACCTGAGACCTTTCTTGTTTCTTGAGAAAGGCTTGTACCGCTATGTATTTTCCTCTCAGGACTGCCTTTGTTGTGTCCCACAGATTTTGAACCGTTGTGTTTTCATTATCATTTGTTTCCATGAATTTTTTCAATTCTTCTTTAATTTCCTGGTTGACCCATTCATTCTTTAGAAGGATGCTGTTTAGTCTCCATGTATTTGGGTTCTTTCCAAATTTCCTCTTGTGATTGAGTTCTAGCTTCAGAGCATTGTGGTCTGAAAATATGCAGGGAATGATTCCAATCTTTTGATAACGGTTGAGACCTGATTTAGGACCAAGAATGTGATCTATTCTGGAGAATGTTCCATGTGCACTAGAGAAGAATGTGTATTCTGTTGCTTTGGGATGAAATGTTCTGAATATATCTGTGATGTCCATCTGGTCCAGTGTGTCATTTAAGGCCTTGATTTCCTTGTTGATCTTTTGCTTGGATGATCTGTCCATTTCAGTGAGGGGAGTGTTAAAGTCCCCTACTATTATTGTATTATTGTCGATGTGTTTCTTTGATTTTGTTATTAATTGGTTTATATAGTTGGCTGCTCCCACGTTAGGGGCATAGATATTTAAAATTGTTAGATCTTCTTGTTGGACAGTTCCTTTGAGTATGATATAGTGTCCTTCCTCATCTCTTATTATAGTCTTTGGCTTAAAATCTAATTGATCTGATCTAAGGATTGCCACTCCTGCTTTCTTCTGATGTCCATTAGCATGGTAAATTCTTTTCCACCCCCTCACTTTAAATCTGGAGGTGTCTTCGGGTTTAAGATGAGTTTCTTGTAGGCAACATATAGATGGGTTTTGTTTTTTTTATCCATTCTGATACCCTGTGTCTTTTGATTGGGGCATTTAGCCCATTAACATTCAGGGTAACTCTTGAGAGATATGAATTTAGTGCCATTGTATTGCCCGTAAGGTGACTGTTATTGTATATTGTCTCTGTTCCTTTCTGATCTACTACTTTTAGGGTCTCTCTTTGCTTAGAGGACCCCTTTCAATATTTCCTGTAGAGCTGGTTTGGTGTTTGCAAATTCTTTCAGTTTTTGTTTGTCCTGGAAGCTTTTAATCTCTCCTTCTATTTTCAATGATAGCCTAGCTGGATATAGTATTCTTGGCTGCATGTTTTTCTCGTTTAGTACTCTGAATATATCATGCCAGCTCTTTCTGGCCTGCCAGGTCTCTGTGGATAAGTCTGCTGCCAATCTAATATTTTTACCATTGTACGTTACAGACTTCTTTTCCCGGGCTGCTTTCAGGATCTTCTCTTTGTCACTAAGACTTGTAAATTTTACTATTAGGTGACGGGGTGTGGACCTATTCTTATTGATTTTGAGGGGGGTTCTCTGAACCTCCTGGATTTTGATGCTTGTTCCCTTTGCCATATTGGGGAAATTCTCTCCAATAATTCTCTCCAATATACCTTCTGCTCCCCTCTCTGTTTCCTCTTCTTCTGGAATCCCAATTATTCTAATGTTGTTTCGTCTTATGGTGTCACTTATCTCTCGAATTCTCCCCTCGTGGTCCAGTAGCTGTTTGTCCCTCTTTTGCTCAGCTTCTTTATTCTCTGTCATTTGGTCTTCTATATCGCTAATTCTTTCTTCTGCCTTATTTATCCTAGCAGTCAGAGCCTCCATTTTTGATTGCACCTCATTAATAGCTTTTTTGATTTCAACTTGGTTAGATTTTAGTTCTTTTATTTCTCCAGAGAGGGCTTTTATATCTCCCGAGAGGGTTTCTCTAATATCTTCCATGCCTTTTTCAAGCCCGGCTAGAACCTTGAGAATCGTCATTCTGAACTCTAGATCTGACATATTACCAACGTCTGTATTGATTAGGTCCCTAGCCTTTGGTACTGCCTCTTGTTCTTTTTTTTTGTGGTGAATTTTTCCGCCTTGTCATTTTGTCCAGATAAGAGTAGATGAAGGAGCAAGTAAAATACTAAAAGGGTTGCAACAACCCCAGGAAAATATGCTTTAGCCAAATCAGAAGAGATCCCAAATCATGAGGGGGAGAAAGGGGATAAAAAGAGGTTCAGAAAGAAGAAAAAGAAAAAAAAAAAAAA